>NW_020884873.1:21185324-21250221 GCF_003945725.1 Corapipo altera | reverse complement strand
GGGAAGGGAAGGGAAGGGAAGGGAAGGGAAGGGAAGGGAAGGGAAGGGAAGGGAAGGGAAGGGAAGGGAAGGGAAGGGAAGGGAAGGGAAGGGAAGGGAAGGGAAGGGAAGGGAAGGGAAGGGAAGGGAAGGATCTTCCTCTTCACTCAGCATCAGCTTTGCAGGTTTTACATCCATTCATAATTTAGTGACATTACATCTCTGGTAAGGGAAAAGCCCATCTAAGAATAGAAATGGTTTCTAACACTGTTTATATGTATCTTTGATTTGAATTCAACTGTCTCACTCTTTACTTGACCATTCATGTTGAATTTCCCTTCATTTTCGTGCAACAAAAAGACCAACGTGTTGTTAATGCAGAAAGTCTCTCTTCATCCCTTTCTTAAATGCTTATGGGCTTTTATTTTGCTGTGTGCAGTCTGCATTATTGTAATTCTTGTCATACAGGGTTGACTTGGGAGGAAAGATGAGACACTGTGTTGTTTTGGTTTCTTCTCTGTGAATGAGTTGAGTGACTATATATAGTCATCCCCTCTGTTCTGATATTTCCACTTGATTCCAGCTCTTTTGTCTTGCAAAATCAGTGCAATGTTTTTGGTCTTCCAAACAATTAATGTGTCAGTATTGGCTCTGTGGGCTACCTCTTTGACTTGTCAATGTACTTCTCAAAACAAGGAGAATGCTATTGCTGTATTGGGAAATCTTTTATAGAGTACAAGTGAAAAAGCATCTTCTGCTTTTATAGATAATTTTTTACATTTTCCATATCTATTCCAATTTGCAATGTTAAATTTTCAAGATCTAATGTGTTCTAAGCTAGTCTTTTTTTTATAAATTTTCAGGAACACCTTAGAGTTTACTTAGAGAAAAAAAACTTACAGCTCAGTTACTCACCTGAACTTTTTTAAAGTCAGTTGAAATCTGTTGCAAAATTGAATGTTTTCTATTTTTGAAGTTAATTGTATAACTTTATGCAATTAACATTCCTCCCAAAAATGGAAGATATGTAACATGTTCATTCTCTTTCATGTTCCAGCTCAAAGTATCCATTCCTGTGAAGGGTCCTTCAGGACCCTGCCAGAAGTGAAATCCTCTGTCTCTTCCAGACTCCGTGTGTCCCCCTTCTCGAGGCTCATTTTCTCTTATTGTCCAGTTGCTATTTTTACTTTCACTCTGACTTCTGTTTCTGTACTGTGACTGTATCTTACATCAGCATTTACCCTGCTCCTCTTTCATCTCTGTCCCTTTTTCCTTATACTTGGTACACAATTTGGATAATTTTGATTTTTCTTATTGATCATATGTCCCTTCTACTTAAAGATCTTTAGGTTGGCCATGAGGTTTTCTCTGGTCTTTATTATATTACAGTTGTTGTTTCTTTCTAATTGAGTATGAGTAAGGCTATGCACCTAAAAAGAAAGTTCTTTTACCTTTTAAAGGCAAAACCAAAATGTTTTAATCTAGTAGGCTACTCTAGACATCTAGAAGTACTATCACCAATGGTGAATATTTTTTCTGTCTTGTGTCAGCGTGGATTTCAAAAAGACTTGCAAACTCCTACTGGATCAGCTATTTCTGTGCTGTCACAGAATCATACTCACTGTGTATGTGAAATTTTCCATATGCTTTTCTCTGCTAGATACTGTCATCCCTCTTCTGCTCAGATGCAGCTTCAACCTACAGTTTTTCATTCATTAATTTACTTCATGTCTATATTACAAGCCACCAGTAGGTATGTCAAAAAGACAAGAGCAATAACTGTGTGTTATCTGCAAATTTTCATCAAATCAAGACTGATAACCAAAAATTTCTTCTTTTTCTCATCACTGGTCTTTGCTAATTCTACTTTTAAATTAAGTTTCTTAAATTTTTCCCTGTTCTTCAAGACAGACTAAATCGTTCCTGTTGTATTTCTGTACACAAAGTACAAACAATCTGCTTTTAGTCTAAAATTATTTTCAACGATATAAAACTACATAAGATAGTAAGAGAAGGAAAAATAGAGGAGGCCAGTACCATCTTCTCTGTCACATCAGAGGTACTCTGCTTTTTGTGTAGTTGTCCATATCCGTGCAGAAAAATGCCCAGAAAGGAAGACTCAAGCTATGTAGATAAATTCTTTTCTTAGATTACTGTATTAGCTCCTTTGTCAATCAAATTATATAGAGAGTTCTTGTCTTCTTTTAGTCCTTGCATAGCTTCATTCTTACTACGTCTCCTCCCATAGCCCCTCATTTATTTCCTCCATCTACACTGGCATTGATGGTAGTGATGCTCCAACTCTCTCTTCTAGTAGATATTGTGTATGTGTGTTTGTGTGAGTGTACACATGTGCGAACCTATGATATACGTATTTTGTGCCTTTGTGGTAGCTATGAACCAATCTGTATGTGGCATTTTTGTTGCCATAAACATAGAACATTTCATTTGGGTGAATATCTACTATAAGACACATGATTTTTGAATAATAGCTTTTCCAAGCCTACAGATTCTCAGGAGGAAAATTGCATGACCACATAAAATATGCCTAAGTACATTTAAACTAATGAAAAGGCCTCTGAATGTTGTGGTTTGCATAGTATAGCAAGTGTGTTTCTATCTATATTTGGCATACTCATGTCTATGCGTGTACAAAAACATAGCCCATCAAAATGGCTGCAAATATCACACAGGAAATTTATCAAAACTCTCACAATCTCTTTCTTCTTTTTCTTGACAATTCCACTTTGGTTGACCGTTGTTGGGGCTTTTGGAGCATATTCCAACAACTACCAGTGTCCTTTTGCAAATAGCCTAAAAAAAAGTTCACTTTCTCTTAGATGCAAATTATCTGTATGCTTATTAGTCTCCAGAGTAGTATCAGACCGTGCTTAAATCAGAGACTACTTTTATGTTAATTTTCTCTCTGGGTATGAGAATAGAAATTGTATTTTTGGAAAGAAAGAAGAAGACTCAAAACAAATTTGCAGTGGAACCAAATATTTTCTTCCAAGCACATGAGCTCTCAGATGTGTAAAATCAAATCTTGGTATTATCATTACCTAGCCTTTTTATTTTCTGGGGTTTTTTTGTCCCCAGATAGATCATATAACTTTAAAATGCTTTTGCTTTGATTGTCATTTTCGATTTGTACCTACACAACTTGAGTCTGCCTTCAACAATGTGAGCATGCTCTAAATGTTACACAAAATCTTAGCGACAATCTTAACTCTTTCCCCATTTTTTTATTGTAGTATGAACTTCGATTTCTTTACTTTTACAATTTATTTCTCTGTAAGCTGTCTTTAATATCTTTAAAAAAACTCTTATGTCCATGCGTGTGTAGAGGAGGGATAAAAGGAAGTTTTTAGGCAAGTCACTGTCTCTCTTTCATTTCCATCTTCTGTTTCATCTGGATTGACTATAAGGCCTCTGAGGGAGGAAAGTGAAGAATGTGGTGGATTGTAGTCTGGCTGCAATGAGCTGGGGGCTCATTGATACAAACAAAGAAAAAAGAATACATTCACATAAATAGCATGACATAGAGGGGAGGCATAAATATGAACAGTATCACTTTAACTGTAGTGCTTGTTTGTCAAAGCCAAATATACTGTAAGTGAACAAATATTGAAATGTTGCAAGGCTCTCATGGACAGCTACAAAATAATCAAAACACCATAGTTTTTAACTCAATGGAAGACTCTTGGGCAGGTATACATGTATACATGTTTATATATGTGTGTATATATATATATATAATGAAATGGAAAGGTTGGTTTCACTTGACAAAAAAGGGAATTCAGCAAAAAGAAAGTGCATATTACTGCTGTCTAGCTTTCATGTGGCTGGAGAGTGGTCAGTGCTCCGTCAGCGCAGAAAGCCATAAACAGTCCTCCTAAACTGTGTTAAATAAATTATCAATCCCCTAAACTAATGGTAGATGTTAAAGAAAGCCTGACCTTAAAAATTTTTTCTTACCAGAACTATTAGTTTTAAATGATTTTAGAGTTAAATTTTTGGAGTAGAATCTGCAGAGAGTGAACTTCACTCTGAGTGAAGTCTGAGGCCTAAAAAAAGACACTAATCTTTTACAAATATAAAATTTGAAAAAGAAACCTGTGGTGTTTGTATTGCATTATATCAACTCCGCTTGATGATGAACAGCATGTGGAGAACCTTGGCTGCATCTTCATTATATTTTTGTAGGACAACCAAGCACTTTACTTTCCCATATGTTCTAGGTCCCAAAATCAGTTCTAATAACAAAAAACAAATGTACAAAAATCAAGATTCAGTTTTGTTAAATAATTATTTATACTGACTACAGCTTGGAGAGGATTCAATAATACACTGATTAGAGATGCTTTTTGACTTTTGATTGAAATTTTAGTCTTGAAAAATAAGTAAAAGGCTTAAAGGTCAAAGTGCAATGCCCAAATCATTAAGGACTGCATTTTAGAGAATTCTTTTAAAACAAGCGCTGACTGGAAAGATATATTCACTTTTCATCTTAGAAAGACAGAAAAATTCAAGTGATAGCAACTGTTGATTATGCAAATGTTCAGGTTTGCATTCTCCCTGTGATCAACCAACATTGAATTTCTTATTGAAATGATGAGAGAAAAAAATTGGTTATAAATTTCTTCTGTACCTATGTATATTTTTTGAGATCCTTTAATTAAGACTTTAATAACAAGGAAGGATTTTCTCTTTCTTTCTTCCCACTAAACATACATAAATTGTTATCTCTTTCTGCTGCAGTGCATACAGTATTTTAATTGCATTGCATTGTTCCCGAACCTAATTTATTGGAAGTTAAGTTTAACGATATTAGAGCTGGGAGCTGAATCAGTGTTCAGATGAAAGAATTTGTCAAGATGGACTATTATGCATCATAAATCCACAAGTCCCTTTTATTTTCTTTTTGTCTTTAAGAAGGTCCAATTTATTTTAAGAATGAGTGGGTATTCAAGACATAAACATTACATCTAATAGGTGTACTGCAGCCTTTTTTGAGAGTGCTGTAATTCTTCTGCATAACAAAAAATTCAAATTACACACATCACAGAGTGGTTTTAAGACCAAGAAAATAGTTACTAAATGTTTAACTGACAGAGAATCCTAGAATCACTTAGTTTGGAAAAGACCTTTAGTACCATCCATATTTGGACATATTCCAAAGAATGAAGAACAAAAAAAAAGGCAAAACCAAAGAACCCAAACAAACAAACAAACTCACCAACCTTTTCCATTCATGAAGAATGCCTGTTGGAGTGCTTGGAAGCAGTAAAACTGGTAGCTGCCACCTAACTTTGCATATTGGACTTAATCTTAGTAATGACACTCATATCCATCTCTCAAGCCTTTCTTCTTTGTCTGTAAAATAGTTATCTAATTGTTTTGTGTGAGCTAAGTACGAGAACAACACGGCCTGCTGCAGGCTGAAGTGACACTGGAGCTCATTTAAAACTAGGATTGTGTCTGGGACATGCTCTGTAGTCAGCTTTTTGTTGTTTTGGTTTTTTTGGGGTTTTTTTTGGTTGATTGGGATTTTTTCCTCTTAGGAAGAGTGATACAATTAGGTATATCTGTTGATCAGAACAAAATTGAAGTGTAGATAGGCAACATCTAGACATGGTAAACAAGTATGAGAATCCTGCCCTCCCTCAGGTTGTAAGGGAACTTTTTTTTTGATCAAGACAGACAAATGGCATTTCACTTTGCTGTCAGATGTGTGGGGAAGAGGGGCTTTTATCAGAAATGAAGAGGATGATACATTCAAGTCAGCTAATGAAAGATATACATGGAATACCTGTCTTGTAGCTCTCCAGGGTATGCACTTCCAATAGAAAAAGAAATTACTGTGTGGATTCATGTTTTTTTAGTTGGCTAAAGTCATATGCTGAATGAGTTTCAGTAATCTAGTGTTCACAAGACAAAGGCAGCTACAATTTCTGTCATTGTTACAACAAAGAATTTCAAGGTCTTTATTTTCAAATTTATTATATATAAAAGTTGCATTCTCCTGGTCAAACACAGAAAGACAAAAATAAAGAAATCCTACTGTTTTCTGGGGTGAAATCCTGTTATACCAACTGTCATTCCACTTGGGTCACAATCCTATAGATTTAAAGGTTGGAAAGAACAGAAGTGGATTTCTGCACCTAACCAAACAGCTTGTGATTGAACTGTGAGAATATTGTTTAAAATTAAATCCTGATTAGAAGAAATTGAAAACTTCTTGCCTTTCTGAGCAATCTGTTTCATTGGTTAACTAACCTTATTGTTACAGTGCAAGTTAGCAATAATTTGAATTTTGTGCAATTTTACCTTCAGCATGATAAGTAATCAGATGGGAAGCAAACGATATCATAAACAGTATTACAAAAAGGGAGAGAGTGTCATCGCCTCTGTGTGGGGGTTGGACAGGATCAACTTCTCCCACATGTTTGTAGAGTGAGAAGGATGTCATGTGGAACATCTTAAAAGATTTATACTTTCTACATCTGGGATGTTGAATCAGGGTTTGAGTTACTTCTCTGTTAACATGTACTGCTCTTGAGGAGACAGGGAAAAAAAAGAACGGAAACAAAAGGAGTGAGGGTCTTGCAAAGATGGAATGATGTGGCATCGCGTTACTATATTGCAAATAGCATCACAATACGTTGATGGAGGAATATTTTTTGAAAATTGAGTCTCTGGCGTTAAATATTTGTGTCTTAAACAATCCCTTTTTCCATGACGAATAAGTGGGGGGGATTCATCTTTGAGCTTAGATCAGGAGGACGATAGAACTTAATTTCTCTGTCACTCCTCCTGTTGGAAAAAAAAAATAGAAATCATAATGTTGTCATGTTACGACAGAAACTGGAGGGTATCTCTGTAGTTACACATCTGTGATCTTACAAAACTAAATTCCTATTTCAGTTTCGGCATCATCCTGAAGTTAACAGTGGGAGTCTAATTAAAAAAAATAACAGTAGTAGAGTCTAAATCAATTGTTGTAAATCTAGTAAGTGATTACCTCTCCCCAGCCTCCTTTCTATATGTACAGGTGCACATGTTTTCTTTCAAGAGCTTCTTAAATTGTTGAAGAAGTGTTATCTTAAATTGTCCATTCATCTTTTCTGTCTGGAGCAGTCCATTTCAATGGAAAGTATCAGCTTCCATTAGTGGAACAATTCCCAGTGCTTTTTGTTCCTCACTGCAGCTAAGCCTTTCTGATTTCCTTTCAGAGGTGTAAAGTTCTGGAGGAATGAATATATATGCAACTCTTTTGCTGCAATTTCATGTTGCTCTCTGATGTATGGGGCTTGAGGGGAGGGAACATAACCAGATGGAAATGGTTTTCTTATCCAAGTGGAAAAGGTTTAGTCAGCTTGCAGGCAGGCTCCATAAACATAACACAGTAGAGAAGCTCACAGAGCTGTACTTTAATGGCCATTAAAATTGCCTCTGCAGTGCATTCAGTCAGAATACAAGGAATACATATGCTTGTATTATGAATAGAAGACAAATGTCTTCTGAGCAGAAGAAAATCTAATGTTAATTAAACTTTTCCAGAGTTTGGGGTAGATAATTCTGCTTTTGTGATGTTAAATCTCTTTTGATTTTAGTCGCATGACAAAAAAATTGACTGTAAGTGTAATGCTAGCAAATATTCATATTTGATTGCAAGTATCTGTGAACGCTAAGTCAAAGAATCAAATGCTTTTAATGGGGGTGGGTTTGGGGTTTTTTTGTTGTTGTTTTTTATTGGTTTTTCCTTTTGTATGTTGGGTTTC
The DNA here is from genome assembly GCF_003945725.1 of Corapipo altera. Taxonomy (NCBI): domain Eukaryota; kingdom Metazoa; phylum Chordata; class Aves; order Passeriformes; family Pipridae; genus Corapipo; species Corapipo altera. Next base: position 21,242,458 of record NW_020884873.1, on the reverse strand, counting down.
TCTCCCCCAAGACAGCCACATTGATAGTAAAGCTTGTACTGTCAGTATGCTGAAGGTCATTCCTATAACCTGTTCAGTGAGATCTGCTCCCCTTTGGGTGAAAAAAAATCAACAGAGCATATCTAAAAATGTCTAGAAAATCCCATTACCCTTACTGAATTTCAGTTGTATGTTTCAGATTCATGTGGAATTCAATGAATGCTCTGATCAAATATGAAAAATTGTAGCAAGTTTCCAATATTATGCACAGGGTTCCTCTCCCTCCCCCCTTTTGTGGCTGTCTTAGAGAAACAAGGCACATTCTTCTCAGAGATGGCAAAGGATAAACTGAAATGATTAACATTAAAACATACTTAATATTGTGATATGTTTTAGAACTGGAAACAAAGGTAGGATATGTCTTATCCATCCGTCTTGACTCCCTGTGCATCTGTCTGTCCCTCTAGAGCAAGTCAATAAAAATGATTAGAGCTGGCATCTCACAAAGGTACACCCTTAAACCATGAAGCAATAATACTGTGAAGGAAATTTTTTTCTGACCTTTTCAAATTACATCCAACTGTCTAGGGAATTTCTCAGTGACTAGAGGTAATAAAGTTCAATCCGTTTTGCTGGTTGGCTTCAAATTCAGCTCCTCAGAAGCCCTAACTTATCTTTTCTTTTTATCTTGGCCTTGGCACCTATTCAGTACAGTAATCCATGCATCTAATCTTTTTTTTCTCTCCTCCCTCAGGTTTAGCTGGTGGATCATATTGTGAAATCTGCAGCCATGAAAGGCCCTCCATTTACTGCACCCTTCAAAATGAAATGTTAGCATGGAAGGGTAAGCTGGTATGTTGCCTTTGAGAGACTCTTGTTGAATTTAATTAGCTTTTAGATTTCATCTCCATCTTGCATCTCAGCTTTCACTATTGTGTGTGATTTAGGCTTCAGTGACTTTCATTATTTGAAACTTTTCCCAACTTGACTGCCACTTTAGAATACCGAGGGGGAAAGTAAAGTTTAGACTTCATTGTCTTAAATTGATTTCTACTTAGTTTTTATAACGTGAGCTCAGAAACAATAGAGACACAACCTCCCAGTAAGTTAGTGAAGCATTGAAGTGATAAACAGGCATTTCTGTATGTCTTGTTTCTCATTGTACTACATAAGTACCAGGTAAAGAACACTTTTAGCAAAATATTTCTCAGATTATTTTGAAAGTCATAAAAACCGGGCTTTGCTACTGACACTTCCCTGAAATATGAAGTCTGTGTTTAGTTATATCTGATGTGCTATTGAATGACCTGTGAAATACTCAAAGTGCATGCATATCTAAAAGCACCTGTAAAACGCTTGCTTTTAGTCATGGAAGAAAAACACTGGAAGACATATGCACCCAACCTACATATAGTTATAAGGGAAAGGAGTAGTTGCAAAATGGTTGGTGAAGATGTGAAGATGATTTTTTTTTCTGAATTAATTTTTGTTTTGATTCTCCCTTCTGAAGTGTAGGGAAACATGGTCAGATAGATAAAGTACAAAACTGGGAGATTATAGATCTTGTCTTGTATGTAAATGGGCCTCTACTAGGGCTGTAATGTTTGTCAAGTCACTCAATAATTTTGCACCATAACCTTGGCTTCTGTGAAAAGCTGTCAGTGAGTGCTCAGCAGAGGATGAGCACAGGGTGGAATCTGGCTATTACATTGTCTTTAATTGATTCAGTTAAAATTAAAAAAGTTCATTTTTAATTAAAAGGTATTGTGTACCATTGATACTACTGATGTTGATAGTGGGATACTCAGTAATCTGAAGGCCTGTTGTGTGCCTGGAAGAATGGCATTCTCAACAAAATTATTAAGGATATCTTTGAAATTAATTTAGGAAAAACAGTAAGCCTTCTTGCATTCACAGTTATTTCTTTAGTGTCCTTACTATCATATCATGAAAAGAAATATTGCTAAATGGACAGATTCAGATAAATTTTTAATCAAGCAGTAATAAGCATTTCAAAATTCCTTTATTATTTTAGTACAAAAGGTAACATACTTAAATTGGCAGTTATGTGAGATCTTTGTTTCAGAGATAATATGAAAGGCCATACTTGAGTGTGCACAAACACTGAGCATGGTACTAAAATAAAGTTAAATTAATGTTCATGTGGATGCGTTCATTTACTCTCCCGTCCTGAATGCTCCACAGATACATGTAGAGTTATTTCTTTGTAGAACCAACTGTTCTTCAGTCTACATGGATTAGGCTTCTCCTGATTCCCCAGGATTAAGGTTGGTCTCTAGATATGGAGACAAGCAACCCAAAAGTGTTCATGGTTTGCCAAGCGTATTGGAGGACTGAGAAACGCCTCGTGGAAGTAGCAAGTTTTAGCATCTCAAAGCAATGACACTGTTGTTGGCTGTATGTATATATCTTCTTACAGTACGTGCTTGAAAAATGTACAATAAATATCCCCTATAATATTTCAGGCAGAAATACATAGGAATGGGGTTATTTTGAATGCAAGTAGGATATTAGGATGATGGCAGTGTGAGGGGTTTTTTTCCACTGAGCAAGTTCTTATCTCCAGGATTCTTTCTAATTCATAAGCTGGGTAGAAGCAGTTCTGCTGGCAGGTCTTTCTGCCATACTGATGGTAGAAATAAGTATTGAAAATGAATTTTAAGGACAAAAGATTTTTCTTATTTATTTATTTATTCATTTATCAGAATTCCATTCAGCCCAGTATATGTTACATAAAAGGAACTACGTAGCGATATCTAAATGCTTGCCTTCCATTTAGTGGAGTGTTTGTGTACCGGTAGTTATGAGCTGTGGACAACAGCTGAACTAAATGTGTTGTTGTCCACTTGGAAAGTAGTCAAGTATGTTTTACATTGTCAGAGCCAAGCATTATGGATCACTGAAGGCTCTGACATCTCAGAAGTATATTCTAGTTTTTGGTAATACTTAGAATATCACATTCTTTGCAAATTAATCCATTCTTTAAAGAAGCTAATTGAAAAAAAAAAGAGAACACAAGTATTTTTCAAATCAAACACTACATTTTGTCTTATGGTGGGAAACAACAGAAATCCTGATTTATTTCTTTGATATCTTGATAACTTTGCCTTCATTTCCATCATTCCTGGTTTTCATAAATTGGGAGTCCAATAATAGGAAAACAAAATGGGTGCCATATATAGGATTATGAAAAATGGTGTTTCAGCTCTGCTCTTTTTCCTCAGTTCTTTGAAAATATCTAGTTTAACAAATCTTTATGAGAAGAAAATTCTGTAGACTGAGTCAAAGTAACTCCCACCCATGCATCAGTGGGGTTAAAATGGTAGATTGCATTGTTCATATCAAAGGGATTATGTGAATGTTTTTGATACACCATTGTTCTGTGTTATTTATATTTTCATGATTAGTCTATAAAGTCTTAATAATTAGCTCTCTAATTTCCCAGAAATCATGCTAATTTTTTGAACTGGTTGAAGAAGAAAAAAAAAAACTGACCAGTCTGACATTGTAAGTTAATAGTATAGAACAAAGTGTAGTCATAATTAGTTGAGAAAAGGACTTTCCTTGTTCATTCCAGTTCATAATAAAAAGTCCCTCACCAAAGTGACTTAGAAAATAATGCATTCAGACTGAGCAGAATTACCGCCTAGCAGATTCTATTTATCTGTAGCTTAAAAAGCAGCTGCGTTTTTGTAAAAAGCAATGAATGTGGCAGTCCTACTTAAAGGTAGAAGAAAAAGAACACCCCTTGTTTTGTAATAAGGGGATTTTCAATTTAAAAGAGAGAGTGAGCCTGTTGTGTGAAGCATGGTTATTACATTCACTGTATTCTATCTCACCCACCAGGAGGCTAATAACGAAGGAGTCAGTGAAGGAGACCGATGCCACAAGGGTTATCTCACAGCCCCAGATGCTGGATAAGTTGAAGCAGAATCGCTTTTGGATGACATTCAGGAAGGCCTTGAATGATTATCTTGTGAAAAAAAGACTATTCTTTCCAAGGTAAACAGTCCATTTTGTCTGTATTGTGTTGGTGTAAAATATGTTTATATAAACAGCTCTGAAGTTCATTTTTTATCATTTTTCAGGGGTTTTTTAACTCGCGATGCAGCAATGATCTTTCAGGAATCCTTTTTGAGACAAAGGATCACTCCACATCCAACCACACCTAAGGAAATGCTTTGAAGGAATTGAGCAGCTCGCTTTTAATCACAAGAGAGAAACTACCCACATGGAGTCAGCAGAAAATGAAAAAGTAGAGCTCGTGCTGTGAATAATTCCAGCAAGTGCCAAGGGGCTAGTTGAGAAATAACTTCATGAGGTGAATATCTTTAGCTCTTACTTAGGGTTTAGTTACTGTATGATCATTTTCTCTTTTAGGAGCAATGAGTATCATAAGCATATTTCCTAACTAAATAGCTCTCTGAATATTTGTCAAGATGTTGACAGATTTCAGTCTTATTGTTGTTATTTATTGCAATGAATTTAGCACCTGCAGACCTACAGAAATCAATTCTAATAAAAAGCTCTCTGAGTCAGGCTGTCAGTAGAAGTCAGTCTGTGTCTGAAATCATATGTGTCAATATATGTTTGAGTCTACCTGTATGTGTTTTCGTGCTTTCGTGGTTTAATGTCTGTAGTTCAGGAGGATAACATGTAAAAATAACCAGACAAATGTAAGATTTTGAATGCTGCCTCCACCCTTCAGAAAGTGTGTCCCATTGTGTTGGAGGGGTTTAATATCCAATCATTATAACAAAAGGAAAAAGAAATTATGTCACTGATAACATCCTAACCTTTCCCCTTTGGGCCTCTCATCCAAATTCATTGGTTTCAGTACGAAATTAGTTTGGTGACCTTTTTGTTTGATTTATTTAACCTTCCTCTCCCAGTGGATGGGAATGGGACCTTCCCTTCTTTTTTGTTTCTAGGCATTTTTTTCCACGCGCTTACCTTTCTCCTGGGGTAGGATCACTCCTAGGAATGCCACTTCCCCTTTGTTCACTGTTGTGGGTACTGATCTTGTCCTTGGTGGCTTGTTCCTGGGTACCAGTGGCAGGGAGCATCACCCAGCTCCAGTGGGAAAGGGAAGGGGAGGCGGCTGGCCTGCTACTTTTATATCTGGATAATTTGGCAAAGGCTGTGGCGGAATCCCTGGGCAGTGAAACCCAGAGCAGTGGCAAGTCAAGGACATTTACCCCTCTTATGTATTGTGTTTCTGCTGGACTGCTTAAGTCTGCTTGTGAATCCTGTTTCCCACCTAATGGAGCTGCATGGAAACAATGTACCAGTCTTGGACTGAGCCCCTTTTAGAAGTGTGACTGCACACAGTTTAAAATGGTCCATCTGCAGCATCATTCAGTGTAGGGAAGCAAGAAGAAGAGGGCAGAATTAGGCAAGCCCAAACACTTCCTGTCCTGTTCTCCATGTCAAGTTACTAAGTTGTTTTTTGGAATAGTTTCCAGCACGAAGTTATCTCCCTAAAAAAAAAAAAAAAAAAGAGTGATGGTGGGTAAGCATTAGTCTTGAGGAGCACAGGAAAAGCCCAGATTCTTAAGCCTGCAATATACTTTTTAGTTTTCACCTTCTTCCACAAATGAAACAGGGCTGGGGGAGGCGAGCAGCTGTGTTTATTTTAATACATCTATTTTAACCCACACCTAAAAACAAATTGGAAGGTTTGGGAGTGCATTAATCTGGATCTTATTAGTGTCTCTTTCTCCCTCAAAAGTGCAATCTGAGATTAATTAATGTAAACCAGAGTTTCATATGCAGTCTTTAAGTCATTTGCATGTTTTATGCATGATAATTGAATTTATTTATGCACTTCCTTTCATTTAATGATTTCTCACTCTTTTCTATGCTGTCAACATTATATTATGCAAGACACAGGATTTGGTAGGCAAGAAAGGATACAGTATATAAATCAAATCTGAGTTAATTTTTAGTTCTAGTGTCAACACTAGATCAGAATTAATATTAGTCTCATGTCAATGGGGTTATATGGCTGAGAAAATGTTAAATATTTTTGGTAAAGCATAGACTCTTAGCTTAACGAAACATTTCTGATGCAGCCTAGTTTGCTTGCAAGTGTACAAGCAAAATTATTTTTGAATGGCAGTTAAATTATTGTATTGACTTTTCAATGACCCTAGAGACTTGTGTTTCTACTTGGCCAATTAGTAGTAATAAGATGAATAGTAATTACATTAATAAATAACTGTGTTCAGACCAGGACCTTGGTATTGTGCTCTGGCTTAGAAAATATGGGTATATTATAATTTGTCTCATTTAGTCTTTCATCTGGAGAAATATGGACTTTGGAGTTATAGTAAATTTATCATAGCCAAGAAGGTAAAAGTCCTAGGGATGAATAGGTCATATGAGATAGCAGTTCTGTGGTAGTGGCTGTTTCAGTGCCATAAGCATGGAATCTCGCTTTGTTTCTGCAATTAAGCTCAGATGTCTTAAAGATGTCTTAGTGATGGAGTCTGATTTTTTTCTAATGCATACCAGGAAGCTACTATGGAAAATAGTTTCAAAAAGATGCTGGTAGTGGTGCTTTCATAGCATTTATCAATGCCAGTTTCTTTCGTGTCTCTTGTCTTTCCTTATGTCTTGAAAGATGTATGTGGAAGTGATATTTTTCTGTGGTGTCCTGTCTTTTATCAGTGAATTAAATGGTTGTGTCTTGTGATCGTTTCTTGATTCTCGTAGGTAGGAATGTGTTTAAAGGCTAAAGTTCTTTTAATTTGTAGTGTAACCATTTCGGTGTCTTTCTTGTCATTGAAATGTAGTTTAAAATGCTCAGTAATGTAGCATGAAATCATTGGTTAGTTTTGGAATGGTGGTGAAATCATGTGAAGAAAATAAGTATTGCATCTGATCAAGATAAATTCACTCTAGTGTTTTATGGCTTTTTATTCCTATGTGATAGTAATAAAGTCTCATGTAGGGATGGAAGCCATGAAATACATTGTGAAAAATCATCAACTCAGATGGGGCCATCAGGATAGCATGCTGTAGTTGTAGAGTTATTGAGAATGATTGGAAGACAATTTAGTATGTCACCACTTTGACCATGTTTTTGCATTTTGTTTCTTCATCCTTCACCCACGTAGTTTGATGAGAGGAAATCAGTTTGTAACAAGCCGATCCAATTTTACATCAATGTTCAGTGTTTGAATTGTTCATACATCTTTCATTTTCTGCCAAAGATAACACTGTATATGAAACCCAAAGCTAAGAATTTAATATAGTTAATAAACACATGCCAAAATGAATACAAAGAAGAGTCAATGAATTTCTAAATGCTTGGAAACTAAGCAAGGTCTACCCTGTTAGCAACTGGTCCAGCTTCTTTATTTTCATGTTTGAGAGCAAATCTGAGGGATGATTCAGGGATTTAATCCCTGTACTCTTTTACATGGGCTCCTGTACTTTTCTCCATTTCTCTGCTTGCATGTCCTTCTGAAAATGCATGTTCTTTTGCCTCTCTGGAGCTGAGATAAAGGCTGACAATGTTGGGGTCAGAAAACAATTTCTGACAATTTCTTTACAGTGCTACTGCCTTACTGCTTTGTCTTCTTGTCTTTTGAATACCAATTTCCTTTGTGAATATTTTGGAGAATGTTATTTATTCTGATGCAATTATTTACAATTTTCCTGTATTATTTCTCTGAAACCTATGTTAATAAAACATTATGGATTTTTTGCTACTTTGACTCCTTTATTATTCCTCTCAGGTGTGAATTTTTCTCTCTGCTGAAAGATATTTTCTCATTAATGTAACTAAGGACATCTTCTGGTCAAAAGCCCCAGAGATAAGTAGGCAGGATATGTATTTCCCATTTTATTATAGATTTAAATTTTTTCTTTAGATCAAATAACACACAGAGAATTTAACCATGATTAAATTCACAGATGTTGTGTAGCAGTTATTTCAGTCTTACTTGGGCTGAAAAAGATGGTAGACATATGTTTGCTGCAATGTTGCCATGTGAAAAAGCTTATAAAAACATAGAAAACGTTACCTTCAGACTCCCATTAAAAGAAAAAGTATTTTCCTTCTTACGTATAAGAAAAATTGTTTTCAAGAGTGTCCAGGGTGTACAGCCAAGGGAATGAACTGGGCTTATTTTTCAACTTTTTATTTGGCTAAGATAGTTTTTATTGCCATGTTTTCAAATCTGCTTTGGTGGTTAGTTTACAGAGACCTGAAATAAAGTCCTTTAAATAAATTTACGTGAGCTCCTGTACTCTTTTGCATGGGCTCCTGTACTTCTCTCCATTTCTCCCAGTTTAATGTTGAATTGCAGTTAAACTATTTTGTTATATACAATTCATCTTTACTGCAGGCTATACTTTTAAAAGTAGTCTACAGTCCCACCTGTAGAACATATTTTCTGTACTGTATTTTGTCTCCAAATTACTTCAAGAGTGAAATGTTCTCAAAGTTGAAGTACTTCTTTTAAATGCCAAGCCAAATGGTTGGATGTGGGATCTTAAAAGAAAGTGGAGCTCTTTTCCTGTATGTTTGGAAGGGCCCTACTGACCAAAAATTAAGTCCTCAGTTTAAGCAGTACCAACCTATTAATCTAGATTACTTCCTTTGCAATGCTGTTATATTCAATAAATTTACATAGATGTAACTGGAACTTACTAAATAATGTATTATTTTTTAACAGTTGAGGAGAATCGAGCTTGTTGTCCTATAGTAGTTCTGTTGCTGCAGTGGTCAAAGGAATACTGTGTGTTTTAGTAGAATGTACTATGAAAATTCAATGTAAACGTTTTCTGATTGTATAATGCTGTTTTAAAATGCTCAGGTAACCTAGTATAAATAGGCTGGGGCACTTTGCTTTGCTAGAACAGCATAAACTTCAATGTGCAAATGATTGCTTACACTTTAGCTAAAGATTTAGGAAGGGGACTCAGAATTTAATTTCAAAAAGCAGGTTTTGTCACTGGTGCCACTGTCATACCTGCATTTTTTGTGGGGGGCATCTAGTATTACAAACTGGTGTGACACATTCACTCCAAGAATTTATATAATTGCATTCTATGATATGAAGGTGATTTGGCCAGTAAAGAAAAGTTATGCCTACCTCCCAGTAAATTATATGGAGTCCATGCCTGACATGGGCTTACTGTGACTATGTTTCTATGGTGAGGTGCTAAAATATTAGATTTGACTCTGTGTCATGCAAATACAGCTTCACATCCTTGTGTCCACTGAGAGTAAACCTTTTCCTTGGAGTGAGAGCAGAAACAGTTCATGTCTGCCATAACAAGGCCTGTCAGCATACCAGTAGGAGCTTTTGGCTTGCCAACTTTATTTATCCCATTTACCTTGTGAAATACGGGATGAGAGTGTGTGTTTCTTTTTTTAGTGGAGCAGATAGTGTTGCTGTGTTTGTTTTTTTTTTCTCGTAGTAGTTCATCCATAGATGTTGCAGATACCTCCCTTAGTCTATTCTTTCCTGAAAAAATGTTATTATTTCTATCCTAATTATTTTCTTTTCCCTCTACCACCAGGGTGGGGCTGATCTGTTTATTCCCTTTTTTTTTTCGAGCAAGAAAAATGCTCTCTTATAAATCCTGCAACATGACTTCAGATATACCTCTTTGAATTATGAGTTGTAAGAACCTGACAATCAAGTTTTAAGTGACACCTTGCCATGATGGCAAAAAGAGTATTTTTCTTGTCAGTGTCAAATTGAGTAAGAATTGTTTGTTTAAAATGTAGTGTATGTTTAAAATGTAGTCACTTGTCAGAAAAGAAGCAAGATCTTGTCACAGAGATGAAATGTTAAAGTTACCACTTTTTTAATATATTGTAAATGTTCATATTGCACGTGTTCTTAATTTATTAATGGCCTTAGTAAAGAGCAAGACAATATTCTACTTATACCTTCAAAATACTGTCTGAGGTAATGTACATACCAGCTTTCAGCGTCTTGGCAACCTGAGATTGAAGCAGGATTTCCTAAGTCTTTCTAGGACAATGAAAACAGCTTGAGTGTCACCTGCAAAAGGGACAAGTCTCTGAAAGCAAGTGTGATGTGTTTTCCATGGCCTGGAATATAAAAACAAGGGCACTTACCATCTTCTACTGGAGCTAGTGCTTTAAAGCAGTCGCCAAGGGTAGCATCATGGAGAATAAATTACAGCAATTTGGTCTGGATGTAAGAAAGGCTTTGTTAATTGTTAGGAGGGTTGTGCCACTGGAGGGAGAAGAGAGGATTGGAATTGCTGTATTAATATAAAATTGGAAGGGCTATTTCTGGAGACTGCCACTTACCTATTCTCCTAGCACTATCATTGTCTTGCTGATGCCAGCATCAGTTCACTGTTCATCCACAACCCCATGTTGGGCTTTGCAAAAATTGGGTATGACATTATGAGACAAAAAGTTGAGGTGCTATTTCATTTTGTGGGGTCAGGGGGTGGAAAGATTTACAGAGAGAGAGAGAGAAAATAAGTTTTTCTGATCAAAATTTTCTGTGTTATTTGAATTCCTAGGATTAGCTTGAAAAGTGCCTTGTCAACCTGCTGCTTTACTACCCTTTACATTATTGTCTTTTCTAATTGTCTTTGTTTTTCTTAATTTCTTAAAAAATGTTATACATAATTTGTTACTTTTCATTCCTCTTTCATACAAGTTTTTTAATTACAAACTATGACCCAGAACTTGGCTATCTGGCAAACATTGTATGAGTTTGCTTATGGTTTTCTACTCTTCAACAGTTATTGCTAAAATAAAACTAGCATTTTCTTTCTGAGGAAAAAAGACACATAGGACCAGAATTGTGCCCATTTTTTTCCAGCTCAATCTGATTTACTTAAGGATATTACAAGTTTGCCTCTCATTATGTCATACTCATTTTTCTGAGTAGAACTCAGAGTCCTTGTTCCTAATTATCTGCTTAGGCAGCTGAATGTTTTAAGAGGGTTATTTTTTTTGACTTTGAAATCAAACATTTTGGCTGGACATAAGTTTTCAATAGTTTTGGTGAACCTGAAATGTCATTTTGAATGAATTAACTTGGTTGCTTTTAGAACCTCAGCAAGTAGGGAAATTCCAAGAATCATATAGAAAAACATAAGCTAGCTCATAAACCTATTTGGGACAAATACGCTTTTATTGTTATATCACTTATGCTTCCTTGTACTTAGGTTAATTATTCCTACCCCCCACAAGAAAATACAACGTGGAGGGTGTCTCCTTGGTACTTCAGCCCTGGAAGCACTTGTGCATCTGAAGAACATTGGAAGGGGAGGTAGGAGGAGATGCCCTGACTTGATAAAATCTGGAGACTAACAATGCTCAGAGGTGATAAAAATTTAGTGCTTAATCTTTGGCCAAAGTTCTTACAGAATTTTCTGTGAGTGCAGGTCTGGTCATGCTGAGGAACTCTTCACTTACGGCCCATTTCAATACATTTCTGTAGGATATTTTTACTGTCTTCATTGCAGTCTTTCTCCATAGGCAATAAGACCAGACCAGGAAACAAGATGTAGGGGGACAGAGAGAGGTAGATAGGCGGTGGAGATGGGGAGCCAAAGAAAGGATCAGTGGGTTAGTGAAAGCTGCTTGGCTCTGGATTCATTCCAACCCTCTTCTGCAGAGAAGCTTTTGTGAAACTCACTGTGGCCTCTGAAAGGAAGGTCCCTATTCATCCAGCCACTGAAGGAGATCATGCTAATAGGCTCCAGGATCACAAAGACACTCACCACCTGCTGTCATGAGCGCAGGTCAGGCTTTGTTTGCTGTGCTGAATGCTTTTTTTCTTTATAAACTGAAGTGTAGGTATATATTTGACAGTTTATGATTCTTTCATGTCAGCATTTAAAATTTTAAAAGATAAGAAAGAAAAACAGATACTGTCCGTATTGTTACAGGTAGACATAGAATGTTTCTCTTGCCACTGACAGAAAGTAGAGTTCAGAAAAAAATTTGGAATATGTAAATATGTAGATAACAAACGCAAATCTAAAGTAGTTTGATTTAAAATTAAGACTTATTAAATTTATGGTGAACTTCATTTTTATTGAGCTGTATTATTTTGGCAGACAATATTAGTATGCTCAATTTTTCTAAACTAACTTATTGTCTCTAAGTTCTTATTGAAATTTTACTTTAATAAAACATTTGTATTTAATTTCATATTAACAAAATGGATCCATAAATTTATTAGGTTTGTTAGAAGCAAAAATCTACACTTGTGGCCAGTCTGTTGAATTTGAGAGAAATAGAAAATAAATAGTCTGTAATAAAAAAAATGTTCAATGTAGCCTGATTTACATTTCCAGACTTTAATTTGTGATAATCCAATATTCCCAAGAGTGTTAAACTTTGTCCTGAAATAAATAACCAAATCTGAAATGTAAATATCATAAAGAATCTGTATTTGAAATTATAGGAGTTTTTCTAGTGGTGTCAGAGGCATGTAGTGAGTCTTGCATGTGAAACAACAGATAGTGTCTCCCTTTTCTAACATGATCTTATGTACACCCATTTTAAGAAATCAATTTCTTACTGTGTTGAGATAATAAGAACTTTTTGAAGGACATGTTGTGATAAAAATTGAATTAAAGCAGTGCTTGAAGCAACAAATGTAAACATCTGAGGTATTGCATGCTTGATCCAAGTAAGAACACAACTGCAAACAATTTGAAAACTAAATTGTATTTTTATATCAACATGGTTAGACAAAAATGACTTATTAAGTAATTGCTATTGTGACAAAAACTTTGTGCAGTAGCTGAATTACTTGGCAGAGCTAAAACGTCAAACTACCTTGGGAATCTACCACATTCTTTAATTTTCTGATTGATTAAATGGATTATTTGACATTTTGGCAGAGCTTTGAAATCATGGCATAACAATGACTCCTTTCATTGCTCATTATTTGCTCTCTTCAGGCTTAGTGCAGATTCTTTGAAATGAAAGGTTTAAGGTGCTTCTTTCCTGAGTAATTTTTGTTCCAGTTCATGTTTTTGCTAGGAGTGTCACATTTCCAATTTGAATTCTCTACTGTGTAAATACAGTTCCTTATAATGACAATATAACCTGTGGAGATATGTAATCTTGAAAAACGCTTTTATATACTGCACAACAGTGGGACTGGAGAATTCAGCATGACTGGTCAGCTATCAGAGAGGCTCTTCCACCACTGGCATTTTCTGGAGTGTGGGAAGCTGGGCAAAGTGGTGAGTGTCTGTGTTCCGATTGTGACAATGCTCAGTTTTCTGCTGCCCTGGGTGGAAGTAGATAATGTCTTGCAGCAACTCTGTGGGACAGTTCAAAGATAACCAGGTAAATCAGAGGTCATTTTTCATCATCATCTTGACACCAGTGAGAAAATGCAGTGCCTAACTGTAGTTAATGTCATTAATGAGCAACTATTAACATAACCGCACAGTTCGCTGTATCAAAAAACATCTCAGTGAAGGTGTGACTTTTTTTCCTTTTCCCATTTAATGAGAAGAACAAATGCTAGTGTCCCGTTCGTTCCCCAGGCACTTACAGATGTGTCTGCAAGATACGAAGTTCTGCTTGCATGTCTAAGAATCCACGTTTGCTTCCAGTCATTATGACTGGTTCAGAGATTATGTTCTTACCTGCCATGCTTCCCTTCCTGAGAGTAAAATCAGGACCACAGTAATTAACTATCTTTTTCTGAGGCTATAGCTTGAATAGGAATTTGTATGGTAGCCATCTGTCCCGACTTTGACAATTTTTCTAGCTGAGTTAAAACCAGTGTTTCTGATAGTTCTCTACTATAAGGCAGTTTTAAATCTAAGGGTAAAAACCACTGTGTTTTATATATGATTATAATTTTATTAATCTGAAGTAGTGATTCTTGAAGTCAAAGTTGTGCAGTGCTTTATGTTACAATATGTTGCTTTCAATTGTCAATACCTTGATGATAGTAAAATTTTCTATGCCTGAAGTTTTCTTCAAGCAGATTACAAAAACAAAAAACAAACAAAAAAACCCCCAACCAACCAAACAAAAAGCAGCAAACCAAAACCCTAGAACCCCAATCCACTTAGAAAAAACAGTTTCAGCATTGCTGTGATAGTTTGAGGTGAGGCTATATGCACTGAATAACTGAATATAACCTTTCCACCACTATTAATGAACTATGTTAGTACATTAGTTCATCAGTAGTATCTATGTTCATATGATAGAATTTGTGGTTTAAGAACTCAGGAAACAACATCACAAAATCAGTGAAGAACAAGAAGATGCCCAGTTCCGTGTTTAGGAACATAGGAACCTTCTAATCTCAAAAGAAGGGAGATGCAATTTTACATGCATTTTTGACAAAGTCTTCTGTTACACATTAATAGTATGTCCCAGTCTGCATAATAAACCCAGTGGAAATGGACACTCAGTTTTTAGCCTTCTTCATGGCTACAAAGACAGGTAGTGTTTCACCTGAAATGTAACAACTTCAGTTGGAAAGGCTGAGAAGTTCCCACTCTAGATATCCCACCTCAGATATCTTCTGTGAGTTCAAGTTTTAGGCAAAGCCTAGAGCACCGTAATAACTCACCACCTGGATAAGAAAGTGTGAATACCATCAGTATCAGATCTGGCATAGGGTCTTTTTAGAATTAAAGGGTTTAGTATATCTAGAGTACATTTACCAGTTGTGCAGCTGAGGTTGGGACATATCAGAAGTAAACAGTTAATATGTGAAGTTTAGGAATTGGTAGGCTCACAGGTCCACTATTCCTAATTCCTGGCAAGCCATGCAATCAGACGTGAAATTTGTGGGGGGAAAAATGTGATTGCACGACTTATAAATGGCAAGGGAGTCTATGCATAAAAAATGGCATGTCTCTTCATGTGGTTTAGTGGTTAAGGTTTTAGACATGCACTTGAATTATGGCTGAGATAGCTGCAGGATGGGTGTTTATAGCATTATAAATGTCCATGAACTTGCTTTTAGTCTGCTGCAAATGGGAGGAAATATGACTGTGCACCTCAGTCATTTCAATGTGCATTTGCTGAGGGCTGGCAGTAGTTCAGGTGATGTGTGGCAGCTGGATTACGGGGCTGAACCCAGGGCCACAGCAGAATACCAAATGCGTGCATGAATCCTGCATGTGCAGCCGGTTCTAGCAGTAACAAAGTCATTACTGACTTGATTTAAATTGAAAGAAACCAAATTCCCAAAGGTTTGACATCTTACCTATAATGAGATCATGCAGCAGTTGTGTTTGGTGTAAGACTATTTAAGCCATGCCTCCAGAGATAAAGTCATCCCCTTTGGGTCACATATCTGCATCTGATACTCCTCAGCTCTAGAAAGAGCAATGCCATCAGGTTTCACTTCCCTCAGAGCAGTGGCATGTGTGTGATCTGCTGTGCTATTTAGAAAGCCCTTGCTTAAGCATTGGTCCTAGTCCTTTGGGTCCTGCCACCTTGTTGTCAAGTTTTAGTTTCCATTTTGCCCTTTTATCCCTGTATTAGGACAAAACCGTTTACCACCATGCAAGTAGCTTATAATAGGCTGTAAAGTTGCTGAAGAAAGGCTCTGATTTGAAACCAATATAGGCACGCTGGTATGAAATTTTGCTTGAATGTGCCACAGATCAATTTTCTTCAATTGCAACTCTGTATCTTAAGCCTTTAAGGTTCACCCTGGCTGATTAGGGTTTGGTAAAATTTCAGTTCCTTTCTTATGCTTTATATTGCAGTATCTGTCTCTAATTAGCTCAGTGTAGAAAAGCACCCTATGTAACAAAAATACAGTCTCAAAAAGAACTCCACTCGGCATATAATTTAGGTTTTATTTTAAAATGGCTATAATGTTTGTGTTGTATTTTGCATTGTGGATATATTTCAGAGTGAAAACTCAACGGGTTAGTTCTATCCAGAGTAAGTGGTAGTTAATGAAACCTTTTATTAATAAAGTTTAGATAATTATCTGGGTAATTGTAAAGGCAAATAATTCAGTAATTTGAAACAATTTATTCTGTGTAGAATGATACTTTACTCTGTTTAAGTGCAGCTTTGCATGCTAATTACAGAGACTCAAGGGACTGGTGAAAAGTTATTCTAGTGATCATATTCTCCAGGGACACTGCTTTTTTGGCACAGCACCTACAGAAAGATACAAACCTCAAGCCAAAATACAATATTGGCATTTAAAGATTAAAAAAGCCAATAAAGCAAAACCTAATCTTCAAGGTGATTGTTTTTTTGTTTGGTTTGTTTGTTTTTTTCTTTTTTTCCTTGTAGTGTTAAGGCCACTTGTGTTCTCTTGACAGTGATACTCTACCTGTAATCAAGGTAGACAAGTGTCTTTCTAGAGCACTTGTCCAGACATAGTAGTCCTGATACAAAAACACACCCCATCATTTTGTCCTATTTTTCCATGTAAGTTACTAATCTTCATATCTCAGCTATGTCTTCTGCAAATGCAGAACACGAAAGCCTTGCAAGCACTTGTTCACTGAGAGTAATATCGTGCATCTGATCCTCAGGTGTGAGAATATCATCCCCTGTGACAGTAGTACTCTTGCTGTCTGACAAAAACATCCATTTTTTTTGAATGAAGAGGTTTGGTGGTTTTTTTACTTTTTGGTTTCTTTTGGGGTTTTTTTTTGGTTGATTGGTTGGGTTTTGTTGCTTCTTTTGTTGGATTTGAGTGGGGTTTTTTTGCTTTTGGTTTTGTTTTGTTTGCTTCTTTTTGTTTTGTGTTTTTGACAAATCTCTGATTAGTTCAAGGCAGAACTTCCTGAAAACCTGACTCATTCATGATGGCTTGTAAGAGAAGGCACAGTCAAAAGGTTTGTCATCTCTGGGCAATTTGAGTGTGCTGGAGCTGTAACCGTCCTTGTTTTCATGTGGTGGTTTGAGTTCAAGCTTCATGCTGGGCAGCTGGGAGCCCCATGTCACCCCAGGATCTCAGAACTCCCACATCTTTTCTGTGTGGCTGGGACCGTGGCTTCATGGGCATTGTTGTGATAGACATGTCAGAGACCTTGCTGGGGACTTGCTGCCAAGTTGTTACTGGGCAGGAATAAGTCTTGAAGCCTGTGTGAATTAAGACTCTCAGTTGTGGTTCTATTCCATGTAAATGTGAAACTGAATAATACCAAAACAGTCATGGTTGCTATTCATCATCTGTGCAACCTGTGATTCAGACAATTCTCCCGAGGAGTTATTTGTCAACAATAGCATGTCCTGCCATGTCATATTCCACACACGTGAACTGTGTAAGTTTGAATGGAAGCAGATGGAGGGAAAACTGCAATGATTTATCAGTGACAGATATTGAAACTGTAGTCATGCACAAAAGAAATTCAGCTGGTGAGATTGCCACCTCAGTCCTGTCATATCTGCAAATCCCACTGATCTCTTTTCAGACCAAGTTATAGGTAGCAAGTTGTTGTTTAAATAGTTTATATTACTCGGAATCCCCACATGACATTAAAATTAATAGGAACATAGATGCATATGAGTAGAGGAGGCATCCTCTTCCTTTTACACACAAATTCTTCTTTTCGTTCACTGTGTTTAGACCTATCATATAGCTATCCAAAAGACACTGATGTTCAGAAACATTCAAGCCACTTGAGAAAATGTGCTTTTTTCCTTGTCAAATTATCATAATATGGGATTGTCTGGTCCCAGGTTTCACTTTGGTGGAAATTCCAGCTCCTCTGGATAAAATATGCAGTTCTTAAATATGATGTATATTTTGTAACTTCTAAGAAGTCCAATTGTATGTTTTGCTCTTTACACAGTTATAAACAATATTTAGCATTGTGTAGCAAAGATGAAGGATTCCAGATAAAGTAGAGGAGAAAGTGACATTAGAAGATATTTCAAAAGTACAGCAAGAAAAATGAAGTTCCGTGAAGTATCAGCATGAGGAGTATATAACATGACATTTATTTAGTAAATGTGTAGGTCACCATTCAGTCAAAATGTACTAAAATGAGAATGAATGTAGTACTTATGTTATTAGAAAACCTTAGTAAATTTGTATGTGATGGTTCATTCAGGATTAAACCAGGCATATGGTTTATCCATATAGAAATATCCATATAAATGTGGATATTTATCATGATATTGCTGCATATAATGCACTAAAGAGATGTATATCTCATTAAGTTAGGAAAAAACTTTAATAGCTGATATTTTGTCTTTAGGGCAATATGTAAAGGGAGCCTCTCTAGCCAAGCATAAAAGTTCAGACATTATAACATGCAATAAAAATATTGATCACTCAAATTGATGCCAAGTGGGAACAGCTATGGCAAAGCAGGACATATCCAAAGGAATGGGAATTGTGACAGTTTTCCAGATCTTGCTTGCAGTTATTCCCCAAATCTGTTGACTACAGCTGCTAAAAGAGAGTAGAAATGTGGTATTAATTGGCACAGTCCAAATTCTTGAATCTAATCTGTCAACTTTCAGTTGGTTTGTGAAAGGACATGCCTAAAACTGACTGAAGAAAGAAGTAAAATATAATTTTTAATGTGTTTCAGTACAAGGCTTTGCTTGCAGGAATATGCTTGGAGCTACCAATATGAGAGTGAGCAGCAGAGGTTGCCCAGAGGACAAACTGCTCCTAGACTGTTTCCCTGTGATTCACTTGCTGTTTTTCCCCTGCAGCTGTGGGGAGTTCATGAGGATTCCCTCGGCATGGGGAATGGATACTGAGCATTGAAATAAAGAATAAGTGAGGAATAAGGATTGTCATGAACTTATGTCAAAGCAGATAACAACATGAAAGGTGAAACTAATTGAAAGCTGATGTATAGAAGTACAGAGAAAAAAAGTCTGAGAAGTAACTTGGAATGCAAAATAGCCAACGCCTTCTAAGAGGATATCCATAGGTGTAGCATGCTGGATTATATGTTTGGGCACTGAACATTACAGTGTATTGCATTACTGAACTATGCTATTTTCTCATGAAACTCTTAAGCAATAGCAATGTAGTTGCATTTAAAAAAAAAAAAAAAGAAAAGAAAAGCTTCTTGCAGCTATTTTTCACCTCAAGGCCTCACTTTGTCTCTCCCATTTTTTACAGTCTCCTCTTCCCCTGAATTTTCTTTCAAATCAGGAGTAACTTGGAGGAGATTGCTGAAAGCAGTAAAAGTACACAGCCAAATGAAAACTCTAAAGCAAGTGTTGTTTTCGAATATGTTATTCTCCTTGAAAGCCTCTCAGGATGCAAAATTAGATTTCTTTTAAAAACATTTTTGAACACACACAAAAAATATCACCTTTTTCTCTTGTGTTTGGCAAATTGCCTTCAGGCAGCCTAATAAATGGAAGAATTTTTTACTGAAAACTCAGGAGAGGAGTTGCTTGTTGGCCAATTTACCCATAAAGCTATTAATTCTTCTGACCTTGGAGAAGAAAACTGGAAATAGATGTATGACATCTAAACACCATTTCAGCTTGGAAAGTTGAAAGGAAATTTAATTTCATATTGTGAAAATTGACATCCAACCACAACTTTCAGCCCAGTGTGTTACTGAGTGTGACATGTGCATTAAAATATTCTGAAAATGAATCAATGTAATAGGAAGATGTTCTCCTGATAGGCAGCTGCAGAGTCACTCCTTGTCTACATTGCATGAGGCACAGTAGCGCTCTCAGGGCTCCAAGAGCTACAAAACAAGTTCTTACAGAGCAATTCCTTTGCATCATCCTGATAAGAATTTCTGCTACGACAACATGTTTCTTGGTCACTTTTATAGCCAAATATTTGTGTGGTGAATATTATTTTTCCCATGGGTCTTATATATTTATAGTAGGGATAGAGAAAAACCCAGTGGCTCAGTTGGTTTAACACCTTCTGCAAATTTTATTAGAACCTGTCCATAACTTTTGCTCTTTCTGCTATTTTTTTTGGAACTTCAGTTGCTGGGTTTTTTACTAAGACCTTTCCCCCTGCTTGGTCCCACCACCATGGGGTAGTGTGGCTGTTTTGGTGACCATTGCAGTCAAGTCCTAGGAAAATATTAACAAAAGGAAAGTAGGTTTTCCATTTATGAGGCAAGAGACCCTTGCTTCTTATATTGGCTTTTTATGCTGCTAAAAAGGCAGGAACTAAACACCTGATGTTTATCTTCCAGGGAATTCTCAGTAAAGATTTCACCTGTGCCATGCAGAAAAGCTGCTACCCGAGGGATCTTTCTCAATACCTGTCAGGAGGAGGAAGCCTGGAGGAGGGACTGTGCTGGACAGAGGAGCAAACTGAGGCAAAACTTTAGCACACATCACACCTTTTGGCTGTTCAGGTTGCTTCAGGCTCCAAATCCAGTCCTTCTTTAGGATAGTACTCAGGTGGCTTAAACTGCATTAGCATCCATCTCAGGTGCACAGTGGCATGGCATCATGCCTCAAGACCTGTGGCAATTGTTTGGGGGTGCATTACAAACCTGCCTGGTACTGACACACTGAACACAAAGAAAAAAGACTAATGTGTTTTTGAATGAAGTTTCAAATGGAAATCAAATGAAAGGTGGCTTCTTGCTCTCTCTGCTGCCCTTAGATAGTGCTGTGAAACAAGACTGGTCCACGTTTTGTGTCAGAGCCTGGGGAGAAGGAAGTAAAGCCCTTCCCACATATATGTGAATCATTCTCTTCCCCAGCTTACTGGTGACAGTATTGTTTAATTTTGATATTTCTCTTTGTAAAGTACCCAGTAACTTATGAACAGAACAACCCCAGTCAGGTATTGAGGCCCTTCCAGCCAGGTTTCTGTGCTTTCACAAAAAAAAAAATCTTCATATTTTCTGAATTTATTAAGTTGTGAAAGAGGTGAAGAGAGATACTAGCATGTTTAGAGATTTTTTAGTTTGAAGTGGGGAAAAAATTGAAGTAGTGGGATTTCACAGCCATGATGCAGGGACTGATCCTTCCAAGAAAGACAGGATATGAGTGTGATGAAAGCACTGTGTTGGCCTTCAGTAAAAAATCCCCAATGGTAAAAGTTACCTACCCTAGCAAATTCTGAATTTGAAGTTGTTCTTACAGAGGAAGTTAACTATATGACATTGTTATTATGAAAACATCTCCAAAATATTTTATTGAACAGGAATTTTACTTGAAGAAGGCTGCAGAGTTGAACAAAGTACTGGTTTGCCTCTCTGCTGCAGAAATATAGATGAGATTTAAAAGCCACTGTAATTTATGAGCTGTACTTAGAACCCATGAAGGGATGTCTCGGATTCAGAATTGTTTCATTCCTGATGTGATTTAGAAGATTAAACTGTCATATTTTAGCACAGATAGATGGCCATGATTACTATAATTAATCATGTACCATAAATTCTATTATTTAGAAGATACTCCATATAAAAGTTGGAAATACTTATTATACAATGCAAAATTAAGTAGCCTTATAATTATGATTTATAGATATATGTTGATTTGTTTCATATGCAGAGGTTATTTACTTTACAAAGTAATCCAATACACTAAATGTATATGCAAAACAATACAATAATGGAGTGTTTGCTAATGGCTTCAGTTTAAGGACAGCCTGTCTAATAGGTGAGATAAGATGTTATCAAAACAGTGTGCTAATTATTTGAAAATTATTGCTAAAATTGTGTTTCATCTAGGAGGGTTGCAGGCATAATTGTGCTAATAAATATCCAAGTCAGCTCTGATTTTCAAGCTCGTATCATGATTACTATAAGGTTTAGAAATCAGACAGAGCTAAATCATGCTGTTATGCTCATATGAATAGCCTCTCTGGTGGCACTGCTCATTTGAGTAAGGAGAGCAAATACACCCTTGCTGGACAGAAAATGTATTAAACATTAATAAATGACTGGTCAAAATTGCTTAACTGTGCACGTTCCTTGAAATTCTCTCTCATGAAATTTGTTCTATATACAATCCTGCATATAAGTTCATATGTAGGTATATAGAATTTCAAAATGTGGCTAAGAAGGGATTCTATTTCTGTCTATACCTAACTGTAAAACATTGTGCGTATACCAGTGTCACTGTCACCTTTTTATGCATTTCTCAGGTGTTCAAAGCACTCATCTAGGACAAGGTAGACCTGAGTTCAGTTTCTTCTTGGCCTGCATGGCACGAAAGCTAAATCTTCCAGCTTCTAAGAAAGTGCTCTAAAAAGAGGTAAAAATCGTAGCTCCTTGTGGGAGGGATGATGTTTTGCTTGACCAGGGGCCCAAAGCATCTATTTGTTTTCTGGTCTCTATTGTGGACTCCTTAGTTTACCTTAGACAGGAAGAGAATAAAATACATTAAACAGATCTTGGGGCAGAAACTGAACCATAATTCACTGTTTTCTGTGAGCCAGCTTCAAGTGAGGAGCCTTCAGCTGGGCAATTAGCATGTGAGAAGAGGGCTGTGTATTTGTGCCCTCTGATGAGGCAAGAGCGTGAGATGGAGTTATAGCTGGACTGTCTTAGCAATACTCAGGTATTTCTGGGAGTTGCCTGATACAAAATTCTGCAATGCCAAAGCAGATGTTTGGGTAGCTATGGTACTATTTCACAGCTGAATCAACAGTTTATAAATCAGAATTTGGTGTTTAAGTGGGAAAATCTCTGTGATTTGCAGCCCAAAGCTTTTGCACAACCTTGTATTTCAGTGCTGATAATATTGCAGTCCATGTTCTTTAAAAAAACCCCTAGGGTTTGGTGCAGCAAATTTTAATTTTTTTTCTCCATTCAAAAACAGAATGAAAACCTCTGCACAGCTGCTCATAAGGCACAAGATTTGAAAGTGTTAGTTCTAAAGTGAAGATGTGAAAAACAGTTTGTCCACCATTTTTCTGACAATGCACAGATTGCGTGTTCCTTCTGCTCCCCACTGCCAGGTGAAGCAGAGAACCAGCTAACCTACTGGTATGTCAACCCCCTTGCTGTAAATCGATGGTTGAGGCTGACTCTTAACATACTTTATTAGGACACCTGCTTTAGGAGCAAGAAGTCAGTGGTGTGTGCTGGAGTGGCCTCAGAGGTAAGCCGGGAAGGATGCCAAGGAAGGCAGATGTGTCTTTGGAGGAGCAGGAAAAAGGGGCAGTACCATGATCTACCTGCCTTGGTACTGTAAATTCCCTACTACTGGCCAGAGGAATGTTAAAAGACTACTGGCAGCCTCAGAGCAGTGCAGCTGCAAGCCATGAAGAGCAGTGGTAAAAGGCTGTATTTAGTCATAGGTCAAAAAGAGAAAAGCAAGGCTAAGCAAGGAACATGGGAGGCTTCATTCACTTGGCTGCCTCCCTTCCCACTGCAGCTGCTCTACTTCAGGTTATTTACCAGGCCTGAATTCTTTCTTTATTCATCATTGTTGACTGTAGCTAGCTTGCTTTGGGGTTGAAAGGAGCTGAAGAGTCAATTATGTGTCTGGGTGCTTTTGAATGTCTTAAGTGTGGTAGATGGCTGCAACCCCTACTGCTCACGTCTAATGAGGCAAGGCACAGAGCTGCAAGCCTCTGGTGTGGCGTGGGCCCACAGAAATGCTCCAAAGAGCGAAATAAAAACGAACAGAAAGGGAGGGAACCATGTCTGCATGGGTTTGCAGGGCATTTGCAGCTATAGCAGTGTTCACTCTGCCTCTCTGCTTGCCCTGGAAATGTCCCTGTGCTGTCAGGGCAGGTGTGTTGCTCTATGCCATGTGTTCTGTGACACCTAATGCAGGTGGACTCTCTTCAGGTGGCTTCAAGGTTTTGGATAGGTAAGTGTAATATGTGGTGAATGAGGTGCTGGTCTGCAGATATGATACCATGTCAGAGCCCCAGCTATTGCACATAGTGTCTGCTTGCTACTTGCTCACTTGCTAGGTTCTGTCTTGCCTCTGCTCACAAATGCTTGGGTTAACATAGTGGTGGTTACTGACATATACTTTACAGCATCATTTACCTCACCTCTGCTTGTAGTCCCCAGTCTCTTGGATTTAGCCTGGGGAGTTCACTTTGCTGTTCACCTCCTCTGACTCCTCTGCCTTGTATCTTAGTTAATTATCTGTAGACAAAGCTGCACTTGATGCCTTATCAACTAAAAAGACTCAACTAATCAGCTTTGTTAGGCAAAGGTTATAGCAAGGGAGTGACCATCCTATCCATCTGTTCACTTGTCTCCTGAAGAGTAACCATAGCAGAACTCTAAAAAATCCTATTAATGGATTATAGGTCAATAGCCTAGACACTCTGATAGCTCTGCAAGGAACCATGAACAAAATATCTGGGATTAATGGATTTTCTGAATACTTTTATAAGGTCTTTAATAGAATTTTCCCTCTCAAATGCTAATATGTTCTGCTAGTAGAAAGAAAATGGCTTTTTACTACTGTATTCCCTTGATGTGGCTAGGCAAAGCTGGGAGGTACCTAAAACTATGTAAAAGGCACTGAGTTGATCAATTCATATGTAAAGTTCAAGGAGAAAACTTTGGCCTTTTGCCTTCAGAAGTAATCATCCAAGTCACGGAATTATCTCATCCTGACGCATGAGGAGTCTCATGCATTGAAATCCAAAAGTTCACCCAATTTACTACTGGTGATCAAATTGACAAAATGTACTGGGGAAGAATCAGACAATTCATTGTGCAGCACGTCATGCTGAGGCAAATCCAATCTCACTCAAATTCTGTGTTTTAAAAAAGTGTTACACAACTAGGCTAAGAAATTCTGTCACCTTCTTTATCTTTTAATTATGAAAACTTTCATATGGAGGTGTATTGCAACCTATTCAAATGTTAGAGCTCTAAATATGGTGTTTGTGCTTAGTTTGCAGTAAGCACAGCTGTGTGGCAGGGTGACCATTTATCTCTGTTCTTTTTTGCCTTGACAGCTAGACTTGACATCTCCAATTGCTGTGGTGTAGGAGGTACTTACATCCAGAATAGGGCAGAAAGCGTGCAGAACTGTTTTGTCCTGATCACATCTTTTGTCCTGATGTCCACTAACTGAACAAAAAATGACTAAATATGGGAAAATGTAGATTTATGCCACTGTGGGGATTTGTTGCTCTTATCTCCAATGCTAAAATATTATTTAAGGTTTGCACCTTTCTGTATTATTATTCCACAAGAAGGAAGAGATCTGCAAGATCTGAGGATGACTGTGACTTGGTCTCAACTAAATACACAATCCACATCTTTTCTGGAACAATGAGTAATGGCAAGTGTTTAAAATACTATATTTATGCACTGGAAATAATAAAGGAGGCATTTTCCTGTCTAGAATTTTTTTCATTTTGGGCAAGGGGAAGGGAGGAGGCATTTTTTAAAATTTCTGATTTTAAGCAGAGCAAATTTTGCTGTTCACTATGTCTGCTAGTTTCCCAAGACCTCCTTGTGCTTTTTCCAGTCTTGCAAAAAAGGATGGAGAATCATGCCATGCTTTTCAGTCTCTCAGGATGAATGTCTGGGCTTTTGCAGAAAAATTTTTCTTCTTCCTTCCTGAAGCATATCCCAGAGAGTGATGATGTCAAGATCCCTTCCTCTCACAGGACTGGTGTTCTGCAAGGAGCTAGTCTGCCCAAGTTGCTGAGGTTTCTTCTGCCACCTGCAGAATAAAAAAGGTTTACAGAACAGCTCTCTCCCTATCCCTCAAGTGCAGAGAGTTCAAGAGGACCCTGGAAAGTTAGCCAGGAAATGCCAGTTCCTCTTCCTCTCCCTGAAGGGACAGCATCGGAGAACTGATTTTCTTTATTTTCAGGAGCAACTCTGAAAAAAATTGGCAAGTAGAGCTGGAAGCAGGCTAAGAAAGTGGGGACATGTGTCTGAAGTAGCCAAGGTCTTTCTCAATAGCAGCAGCAGTACCAGCAAAACCGGGGCAGTCACCATCTCTCAGCAGCAGGCTCCCAAGATGCTTCTGGATGTGTCTGACCCAGGAACTGACCAAGACTGCTGAGATTTATCTTTAAGGTGTGAAAATCGATCAGCATAAGCTCATCAGGTTGCTCTTTGGACAGGATTCAAACACAGAGCTGTACTGTGCTGGCAAGTTGTATTTACTTATCACCCTGGCTTAAATGACTGCCCAGTGAGATAGGCACTTAATTCTCTTTATGTCACACATTACTTTGAAAAAAAGAAAGAAAGAGAGAAAGAAAAAAAAGTAACTTGATAACATTTCTACTTCTTTATGATGTATATATTGCACACAAATTTTCTCTGAGTATCACTAATTCTTTCCTGCCTTCTCATTTCTGGGAAAGCAGATGTAAGTCTAGGGATGAACAATATAGGTATTGTCTCAACAGTTCTCTCTAAGTAGATCTGTGTAAATATTCCTTAACCAGTTCCCTATAAATTGTATCAGCAAGATGGTTTGTTTTGTCAAAGTTTTGTTTTTGATATGAACCCACTGATCTGAACTGATGTTTCATTTTGCTGCTTTCACATCTTTGCTGTCCTCTGTCACACATTTCATCTGGAAGCATGTAAGTAACAGTTTAACTAGAGAGTAGGACAAAAACAGAAACTGGCTTGTAAAGAAAGATAATTGACACAGTAAGAGGTCAGGCCAAATCCCTTCCACAGCCCCACTGTAGTCACTGTGACTAGTTGTGTGAACAAGGCAAACAGGATTTGGCTTTTGCTGCAGTTCCAGCCACCTTTTATCATTGGACAGAGAGGAAAAACACCATAAAATTAAATAGGTATCATCCTCCCTGCATTCTTAGTGTAACTATTTTAACTGGAATGCCTCATAAACAGATAAAGGCACTCCTGAGCTTTGGGATGATCATTTTTTAAATGACCATTTAGGACTGGATTATGGTTTTACATTTTCACCTTGGAGCTTTTAAGGGCTATTTGGGACATTAAGCGCTAACATATCAAAGCTTAAACTGAAAGGCAATGTTGCTTGCAGTCATATTGCCCAGCAAAATAATATAGTTTTGCTGCTGTTAATAGGTAAATACTTTCATTTGTGGAAAGAAAATGGTGATTCAAAGTCGTTTGATGCCCCTTAAACTCTCACAGCAGCTGGATATTTTACATTGGTGTCTA
This sequence comes from Corapipo altera, assembly GCF_003945725.1. Lineage (NCBI taxonomy): Eukaryota > Metazoa > Chordata > Aves > Passeriformes > Pipridae > Corapipo > Corapipo altera. The sequence goes on along the minus strand of NW_020884873.1, from coordinate 21,215,470 downwards.
TATTATTCTTATGATAACATTCCTATCCTGCAGGGGTCTGCTTGAATATCGGAGTACTCATCTTTTTTAAGTTTTGCATAATGTGAGATATTAAAATTAAGGCTGGTGTTTACTGTTCAGCTCTTACACATCTATTGCACATTCACAGCTAGATGTTATTTCCCTTGGAAATGCTTTCTGTCCCTGCCAGTTACCGAATGCAATCAGATAGCTTTGCATGGTCCAGCATACCAATTAAGTACTGTGCCTAGGATGTACACTGCTTCCTCCGTCAGAAGCTCAATGGCTCATCAGTAAGTGGGCTGTGTATATTGATAAGGAAAAAGCCTGGACCTACAATGGAGGCAGAATCTATTTCTTGAAAATGCTTTCAGAAAGCGATTTGAGGAGAAAAGAGAAAAGGGGGCAGGAGACGTGAAATGTCTAGAAAAGTGAAACAGGAGGAAAGATTAATGGAAGCAGGATCAGAAAAATATTCAATTAGAACTTACAGACCTGGTCACATTACTCTGTGTTACTGTACATCTTGTCATTACCCAAATCTGTTGCTAAACTGTTGTCATTTGTCTTCATTATGCAGTAAAATGGTATAATGAATAGGTTACAAATATGATGGAGGAAATGCCTTGGAATTATCACAATGCCTGAGAATGAAAAATGCCTTAATTTAAATTATTGGTGTGTGGGATCTGCCAAGTGCACAGATAGATGTGAAGAGTGTAACGTGATTTTGTTCTGATGCTGCCTTCAAAGTTTCTGTTCCACTTCAAAGGGGTTTTCAGGCTGAATCTTTCTTTAAAAGCCAATGTCAGGGATGTGATACAACAGATAGCAGCATTTGACATATTTCTTAGCCACAAGGAACTGCACAGCCTGATGTCTTATATCTGGTTTTAGACACTTCTGCAAGCAGCACTTCCCCACATGTCAGGTGGAGAGCTGGTTAGTGTATAGACTATGACTTTTAACAATGATCTTTAATTTGAGGTGGGAAAAAAACTACTATCTCAGCCAAGTTAATTAGACACGATTTAGTCTTCAAACTTGCACTGATCCATACAGACATTACCTTTCGAGTTCGATTTTGCATTTGACTGATTATTATCTTCTAGAAAGACATTTTCAAAATATTTAATCTTAACATTCAGCTTACTTTAAAACTGCAAGAGTCTGAAAATCAGTACCAATACATAATAAAGAATTTTATATTAGGACCAGGATAGGAATGAATATTTTACTAAAAGTTCAAATAAAATCCTAAATAGTATTGAAGTACTAATTCAGTAATAGGGATCATAGACCTCCCTTTCTAGATGTGTATTAGCTTTAATAAAGCATCCTAATGACTGCAAGGACTGTCCACCCAAGCTGACATGCATGCTTCCAAACTCATTAGAAGGTCTGTATCATAAAAATAATGCATACGCTAGAGAAGGAGTATAAGAAGTCACACAGTCATTCAGCAAGGATGCAAACCTGGAGCTGCAGGAAGTCTGTCATCTTAGTCCTCTGCTAGAGACTTTTTTTGTGATTTTCAACAGGTCTTGGTGGGTACCTGGGCTTCATGTCCCCATCTGGAAAATAGGCATAAGAAGGAGTAAAGGAAAACAAAGGAAGGTTGAAAGGAATAACCCAGCAGGAATTGCTCTGTCTAAACTGAAGTTTGTGGGACACTCAACAATTAGAGCAATGGGTTTGATGGAAGCAAACTATTAAATTATTTGCTTCTGTTTTTGAAGGCTGTCATGCACTGCTGCAGTTCATGGCACTGCACACAGGTGGTGCAATACATGAGAAGCTGTTTTCTACCTTGTGTATTAAGTAGTCTGATGAAGATTTGTACAGTTTTTCATACTAAATTCTTGACCTTGTGTTGATATCTTTATCTTGATTAACATGTGTTACTTTGACATCAGATCAAATATTTGGGAGATTTCACTTCTATATGAACATCCTTTTATGTTGCACTAGATTTAATGATATACAGCTCTTTGCTTCACTGTGAATGGTAGATGTGTTTTAAATGTAATATGAAGAAGTTGAAATAATTTAATTTGTCTTTCAGAGGATCATTCTAATCTTAAACTTCATAAATGCTGCTACACTCTTCCTGGTAATGTTTCACTGTTAAGTTGCACGTTTTGAACCAGATGGCTCAGAAAATTGATAAGATGATACCAAATCTCTCACCTCTCAGTTATTGTTGGTTTGAATCCAGCTTTGGTTCAGAGTAACCAAAAGTTGATACTGTCTGACAGTTGTTTTGTGGCTTAGATGTTTCCAAGTGCCCAGGTGTCCACCATAGAAAAAAAAATAAATTAAAAATCACCTGCACAAATAGAGGTTGCAACATAGGAGAGTTTATGGGCACTGAAAACAGACTAACTTCTCTGATCGCTGGATTAGATGTGTTGCAAAATGGAGTCTACACCTCTTTCTAGAAACACGTAAAATCTCTAAATTCCTCTGTATCCCTTCAGTGCATCAGTACCTGTCAGTAAGTTCCTTTCGTGATGTTGCCTCTCAGTAACATCTTGCATGAAGTGCTGGTTGACAGCCAGCTGAACATGTGCCAGCCATGTACCCAGGTGGCCAAGAAGGCCAATGGCATCCTGGCCTGTATCAGGAATAGTGTGACCAGTAGGACTAGGGAAGTGATTGTCGCCATGTGCTTGGCACTGGTGCAGCCCTACCTAGAATCCTGTGTTCAGTTTTGAGTCCCTCACTACAAGAAATACAAGATGTGGTGGACTGCCCAGAGAAGGGCAAGGAAAGGGTCTGGAGAACAAGTCTTATGAGGAGCATCTGAGAGAGTTGGAGTGTTTAGTCTGGAGAAAAGGAGGTGCACTCTCTACAACCACCTGAAAGGAGGTTGTAGCCAGGTGGGGGTTGGTCTCTCCTCTCCAGTAACAAAACAAGAGGAAATGGCCTCAAGTTGCACCAGGGGAGGTTTAGGTTGAATATTAGGGGAAATTCCTTCAATTAAAGGCCTTCTCAGGCATTGGAACAGGCTGCCCAGGGGGGTGTTGAAATCCCTAGATTCCAACACACCACCTCTGGAAGTGTTAAAAAAAATGTGGATGTGACACTCAGGGAAATGGTTTAGGAGTAAACACAGCTGTGCTGGATTAACAGTTGGACTCAATGATCTTAGAGATATTTTCCAACCTTAATGATGCTATGATTCTATTCTATGAGTTATAAATTCACCTAAATGTTGTACTGGTTGTGGCTGGGATAGAATTAATTTTCTTCATAGTAGGTAATATGGGAATATGTTTTGTATTTGTGCTGATAACAGTGTTAATAGATGTTTTCACTGTTGGATAGCGGTTTTGCCTAGCCACATTCAAGACGTGTCTGCTCCAAAGCGATTGGAAGATCTGGACAGGCAAATGCAGCTGGCTTTAAAGATTTGACTATGTGGTCAAAATCTTAGCTGAATGTCAAGTGTAGGGAGATAGTTATTGATTGTAGTTATAGCTTTGGTACATGGCCAAAAGTCTATGGTGCACTGCCTCCTGGTGTTGCATTGCATCATCTGGGTGGACTTGATGGCCTTAAAAGTCTTTTCCAACCACACATATTCTATGATTCTGTCATTACTGCTAAGCAGTGCTCACACAGTTTCAAGGCCTTTTCTGCTTCTCACACCAGCCTGCCAGTGAGAAGGCTGGTGGTGCACAAGACGCTGGGAAGGAAAAAGCCAGGACAGCTGACCCCATTGACGAAAGGGATATTCCATGCCATATGGCATCATGTTCAGCATATAAATCCAGGGGAAGAAGAAGGAAGACAGGGGATATTTGGACTAATGACATTTGTCTTCCCAAGTAATCCTTGCGCATGATGAGCCCTGTTTTCCTGGAGATTGCTGAACACCTGCCTGTCCATGGGAAGCGGTGTATGAATTCCTTGTTTTACTTTGTCTGCATGCTCAGCTTTTCCTTTACCTATTACTGTTATTAAACTAATTCTCTTCCCTAACCCACGGCGAGGGTGAGGAGTGAGTGAACAGCTGTGTGGTGCTTCGTTGCTGTCTGGAGTTAAACCACGACAAATGCGCATAAGATGAAATGCTATAATGTTTTCCCTCCCTTTGAAATAAATCTCTGATCTTCACAGCTTACAAGTTAGCTCCCTGATGAACAAATAGTTCATTACAGAACTCATGCAATGGTAACAGTGTAGGAAAACATTTATAATGATAGGGATGCCAAGACTAAAGTAGCAGGATGATTTCCATGTTTTTTTAATTATTATTCCTTTGCATGATGTACCTGGTACAAAAGGGAAAAAAATAATCCCCATTCTGAAGATAGGGCCAAAGGGAACATGTTATTATTGATTGGAATTAAGTGTATATTAACTAGAAGGATACATGGTACAAGGTCTAAACCTGTGATTCTGGCTACTTATCATTGATGCCGGGGGAAACTTGATGCAGTGATTCATGTGGTAGCCTGAAACATGGGAGTCCTATGTCCTTTTGTTGCTTTTGCCCACAGAATCTTTTTGTGTGTCTTTGAACTAACCCCTGTACTTTGGTTTTCTAAGTGTAGAAGAAGGGTATCACTCTTGTTCCTAAATGCAGTAGCATGAGTTACATATATTCAGGTCTGTGTACTACGCCTCAGAGCGACAGTCCCAGCAGAAGCTCCAGCTTGGCAGACCTCCTGTTAGACCTCTCAGGATAGAAAAGTTTAGTTAGCCTGGCTGGATTTGCTTTGCATTAGTATTTTTATTTCTTTTCTTTCTCTTCAAATCCGTGTTGATCCTGCGCAGTGTGGTGATACTATTCCCAACCTGCTGGTACAACCTTGGCCAGAAATATCTCTGTCTGAGCTGGGGCTGTGAGTTTCCTCCAGGGGTGAGCCAGGAGCTGGGATGTGTTCTTTGGTGCCAGGTGTTGCCCCTCCACCATCTGGAGCCAGCAACACAGAGCTACCTACCTGGCATAGCCAGCACACAAGGTGCTGATGCTGAGATGGGAGTGAGTGTCAGCAACAGCAGTCTGATCTGCAAATTCAAATCTCCAAATTCAACTTAGTGCCTCCTTTCAGAAGGAAGGCACGACTTCTGTACTGGGCACTGCTGGTGGACTGATTATCGAAGTGGTAAATGTGGCATAAAGGAAAAAGCTGTACTCTTTCCAGCCATTTGGGAATAATTATACCCCGATTAATTGAGGAAAATGACATCTGACACTGTCAGTGTTCTGAAGTGTAACATATTAGACCCTAAAAAGTAAATGAGACACATATTCATTTTAATTAAAATGTTACCAAGAGGTGCTGCTGACCAAGAAGACCATTAACAATAATCTGCTTTAGTAACAAGTGAGGTAGTCAATTTATTGAACTGAACTAAAAAGCAAACCCGGTAACAGCTGCCCACTGAGCAAGTATTTGATCTTTCAGCTTTCTCTGATTAGCAGGAGGAGGCGTTCCCTGAATATTACGGACTTTTGTCTACTTTCTCACTACTTTGTGGTTACTTGTAGAAACTGTCTCCATGGTGCAATCAGCATTTGCTCATCAAACTTAAAAGGGGGCTTTACTAGCAGATCCAACTTCAAAGAAGACATTTATAGAGAGAGCAGTTGCCAGGTACCATTATGTTCTTTTGTGCCTCAGCTGTTAAAATCTTTGCACAGGATGGAACGTTTTCCTTGGAGATCAGGCTCTTTTACATAGAGAGGCTAGTGCACAAGATTTGATGGTTACAATAGAGGCTACTTGCATTGAAAAATGACATGGTTGCACAAATTTACCTTTTAAACCTAAATTCATTAACTTCACTCTTTTGTGTTGATTACTGTGTGCTAAGGAGCATTAAACTGGCCAGAGATTTCCTGAGCAGGTTTCTGCCTTTATAGGACATCTCAATATGGACATAAAGGTAGTGATGACAACCAAGTTCCTGCTTGTACTGGGGAACACCAGAAGTTTTGGTGGGGCACACTTTACTCTGCTGTCAGCACTGGAAAGAAGAGCAGCCATGCTGCAACCTTCTGACTAGGCCATTTTGGGGAGCTACCACACCTGGCTGCTTCCTGTGGCCTCTCATTGCTGTGCCTATACAATGATACCAATGGTTGTTTAGCCCAAGAAAATTTACAAAATCCCTTCTCATGTTTCTTTTGCTCTTGGCTGGTGAAAAAGGCCAAACCCTTTGCTATGTAGGCATAGGCATGGGAATGTACATTATTCCAGAATCAGTCATTATTTCAGAATAAATACAAATAATATCATGCAAAAACCCAAAATAGACTTATATGTTCAAAATAAAGTACAAACAACAATAGGTTAGTTCTCTTTTTCACAGAAAGGAGTTCAAAACTTTGAATTCTTCCTGAATCCATCAGCAAGCAATATGCATCAGTTTTCTTGGATGTGGGATAGCATACCAGGTCCAGAAGCCCTCCAGACACCTTTCTAAAAGCTCTGTTTTAATGGTTGTGATCCAAGAAGAAGGAATTTTTATAGCGATTCTACCAACTTCTGTCTGACAGAACATTTTAGGTGGGAAAATGAATACTGTCAAAAAAGCACTGATGCCTTTTAAGTCCTACTGTGGACAATAGACACATCTGTCACTTACTGTTCAGAGGGCATGCCATGTTGAGCAAAACTGAAAGTCAATGAGATTTCATGTACTTCAGTCATTTTGAAAACAATACCAGCAACCACCTGTATAGAAGTTCACTCAGGAGTATATTTAAGGTAGAAAGAGCAGCAGCAGCTACTGAAATGGAAAAGATTGATGCTAAAACTGAAATTAAGGTTTCTTATTTTTTTCATGTTTAATTGGTCAATGTTCTTCTTAGAAATCTAGATGTGTATGAAAGTAATCTTCCATATTAAAATCTGTAAGATTCTTACATTTTGTTGCAAAACGTTTTGGAAGATTTTGGCAGGAAGCAAAGAAGTGAAAAACTGAAGGAATGACTCCATAGAACTTTAAAGTATCTTTGAAAGAAATGAGCTTCAACACAAAATTTTCATATCTTTTGACAATTTAAAAGTAACTCTTTTGGCACTAGAACATTTGCAATTATTTCCAGTAGAGAAAATGGACTGAGGAATGAGTAGATAGGGGAACTCTTGAAAGAATTAACATAATGTAATCCCATTATGTCTGATCTGCTGTCCATCAACAGGGAAGATTCTTGGCTCTACAAGATTACTTTTCTAGCTAAATATAACAGTATATTCAAACTCTAAATGCTATGATAAAATAGCATCTAGAAATCTATATTACTTGCTCCACCCATTATTGTTTAGTGAGACACTGGTGACTTTTCACTCATTTGCCCTGAAGTCTTTTGAAGGTCCTTTAAAAAATGTCAAGTTTTAGTGGCTTGTAAGCTGATGTGTTTTATATTATTTTGGAATTTTTGTTTCTTCATGTCACTTTCCATGGATATCCCAATCCAAGTTCAATGGCCAGTTAATTTCCCACATACATGCATTTTATTTTTAGGACCAATGTGTGGTTTCTCACCTGAAGTACTGGAAGCACAGCAGTCCAGTGGGCCAGAAGCTCTTCTGTTTGTGGGGGTGGGCAACCAGTCCAGAGCTAAGCGCCTTTAGCTTCACCAGAATAAGCAACAGGCATGAACCACCAGCAGTCCTGTCACAGATTCATCTCTGTTGCAGTGATGCCTACTTACCCAGCCTACACAGTGAGAAGTGAAAGAATGAGATGACTTAGGGGTTGCGGTCTGTGATCCCAGTGGTTACTCTTGGCACAGGAGAGCAGTTGGTTTGAACATGTTGCAGATGGTGTTTTCCTCCTGCAATCCTTTCCTCAAGAAAGGATTGCCTTCTTAAGCCTGCCTGGTTATGATTTGGAAATGATAAACAGAAATAGAACTCACTGAGGATCCAGTCCATTTACTGTGGTTTTCTGGATTTTTGCGTAGTGACTCAGCTACCATTTAGTGAAAACTCATAGGAATTAATTAGGCCTGTTGCTGATAATCAATGACTGGCAACAAGTTATGTAAATTCTGCAAAATATGCTGGGCATTGGAGAAGTTACAGCCTATGATAGACTTAGCATTGAAGGGCTAGATTTTTAAATCTTAGTTGTTACTTAGTATTGCAAGACTAGGGAACTTGGGGCGTTCAGCCAGTCATTCAGAGTGTAAGTGTTGTTGATGGTAAACACATAAATAGAGGTCCAGGCAAGGGTTCTGCCTTTAGAGGATCTTCGTTCCTTTCCATTTTTTGCATAATATGATTTTAATAACATGAATCATGTTTGACTTTACAGGATTTTTTTCCTTTAAATATAAATTAATAATAAACCATCTTAATTAAATAGCAGGGCCAAAATCAAATGTTGTTTTCTGACAAGAATTTAATTAAGAGAAATACATCTCTGGATTTTTTTTCTTTTTTTTTTTTATGGATGAGAAAGCAAACTTCAGAGGATAAACGGCCTTCAGAATTGTCTTATCTCAGTGAAACCCTTCCACGTGCATGGAGGAGAAGATGCAACCACTGAAAATGAGGACTAACAATAATCAGCCACTGTTTTACTGGAAGGTCTTTGAAGATGATTGTTCTTGTCCCTGCCCCCAGGTGCAGCACTGCTGTGCTAACTGTTAAATTCTCCATCTCAGTCCTGAGTACTGATTACAGCAGCATGGCTGTGGTCATGCACTTCTTTGAGCTGTAGTAGCATGTGGTCTGGTCCCATGAACTGTTTTTCATGTAACTCCTAGAGGTGACCAGGCATGGAAAAATATAAAAACATTCTCTTCATAAAATTTTTTTTAATACATGAAAAATGTAAGGTCTCAACAAGAAGAGGTAATATATACTTGTTCATTTGAGGCAGGTATAGCTTTCCAGATCCTCTCTAGGGAGCCAGATGCCTACTAAACTGTACTGAATAAAAACATCCAATACATATTAGTTGCTTTTATTATGGTAAGTTCCTATATTGCCAAGAAAACGACATCTAAAATGATAGTAAATGTAAAATTGTCAATGTTAACCATCATTCATACAGGCTGTGGTAAGAAAACATGGATTGTTATGATGATAAACTGAAAACAACATTACCAAAATAACTAGAATTTACCTATTACCTGCAAGAGCGCAGCTGTTATAGTCTAGTATGATGAGTGTAGCTGAAGGTGTAGTCATGTTTTGAGTGTATAAAAACAGCCTCAAGATTGGGCATCTTGCAAACATACTTCTGAAAATGGCTTCTCTGTGTCTTAGTTTCTGTAGTAACACTTAAACACCTTATTGGAATCAAGACAAATATTACTCCTTCTTTACTCCTAGCCCTATATCCAGGGCTATATTTCTTGGAAACTTGAGCGGGGTTTTTTGTGGCTTCCTCATGCTTGTCTTGGGGCTAGTGAAAGATGACATACCACTTGGTCATAACGTCATCATCTTTTAAAGTGCATTCACAGCTTAGGCTGTTGGCTACCGAATCCACAAGTGGACCAGTAGAGTTTTCTTTTTTTCCCCCTCTATTGCTTCAAATCAAGGCTTATTTACAATTGTGGACAAGTATCTATGCCGACCACCTGCAATTTTTTGGCTGACATTGGGTTAATAACTGCTCTCAGTGCCAGTCTTCAGTTTTCAATTGGCACTTGTCTGCTGTAGTTTTGAAGATGGAAGTGGGAATAGCCCCATGGCCCTTCTGCTGTTGCACTGAAGCAGCTTCACTCATTGCCTCAAACTACTGCAGAAGAGGCACTTGAGCTTCTGTTCATAAATATACCAAAATTTAATTTTCCAAATTTCATGCGCTCTGCCTGACTGAAGGGTTCCGTTTCTCTAAGATAAGCTGGTTTAGCCTATCTCCTTCAGAAAAGCTTATTTCTTTCAGAAAAAGTACCCTTTAGGAAAAAAGAAAATAGATTCTTAATTGGACATAGCACCAGATGAGTAAATACTAGTTTTCACCTACCTTTGAGAACAATTATGAGACTTAACAGGGAAACAGAATCATAGAATCAACTGGGTTGGAGAAGTCCAACCCTTGATCTAACACCGCCGTGGTTGCTAGACCATGGCACTAAGTGTCACATCCAGTCTCATCTTAAAAACCTCCTGGGACGGTGAAGCCACCACCTCCCTGGGCAGCCCATTCCAATGTCTGATTGCTCTCTCTGTAAAAAATGTCTTCCTAACATCCAACCTAAACCTTCCCTGGCAGAGCTTAAGACCATTAATAGACCACGAGAGTCAAACCATGATCTGAAGGTACAGTAAAGACTAAATAAATTTTATCTATGCATCAGAAACATTTTCTAATGTTTCTGAAATATTATGAATGAAAAAAAAAGTATTCAACTTTCCCTCTTAGAATATATTATATTTATTTGATAGAACAATTAGCACAGTTTAATTAATTTTCTCTTTTTAGAATCAAAATCACTTTGACTACACTCTTTAATAGTTTTTTTGTTGAATTTGACATTATCTGTCACCAAGGTTAAATAAGGGAAACACTGCCTACTGGTAATACAATGCAAAGCTTTAGTCTAAAATCAATATTGTTTTAAAGACAATTTGCTCTAATTAGATTGAGATGATAACATGACTGATCTCTCAAGAAGTAAATTAACTTTCTCTATGTATGCAGAATTTTGGTAAAAGTCTCATTAAAAAGGGGAACTCAAATCAGGCAATTTGAGTTGAAAAGCCTTGGCTCCTGATTGACCTGGTGATAAAAGCAGTGGCTTTTAAATTTGCACAAATCAGAATCTTCCCTAGTCTACTATTTTTTTATTTATTTATGTGAGTGTTGTAGATTTAAATATAATCTGCTACCGAGGAAAAAGAAAATGTCAGTGAAGTAACTGCTAATGTGTTTTGTGTCATTAACGCCTGTCTGGGCTGAAGAAGAATGGGAGGGGTTTTTTCTTTTGTTTTAAGGTGATTCATAATTATGTGATATAAAATAACATTATTATAGCATTGGCTGTAATTTATAGCAGTCTCTCTAAAGATAGGTTTCAGAAGACACCAGTTAAGATCATAGAAGCATGTAATATCCTGAGTTGGAACGGACCTACAAAGATCACTGAAGTCCAGCTCCTGACCCTGCACAAGACAGCCCAAAGAATCACACCATGTGCCTGAAAGCATTATCCAAATGCTTCTTGAACTCTGGCAGGATTGATGCTGTGACCATTTCCCCAGGGACCCTGCTTCAGTGCCTAGCCACTCTCTAGGTGAAGAACCTTTTCCTATCACCCTTGAATCAAACATTTATTTCAATGGTAGAAATACAGTGATAGGTGAAGCCATGATTTGTATGGATAAGTGAGGAATATGAAATAAGGTAGAAACTTTTCAGAGATGTTTCTGGTACACTAACAAAGAGATTCATTTACACATGTGTTTCTGGAAAAAAAGAAATAGGCAAGCAGCTTCAATACAAGGACACAGAGCTCACCAGAATTAATGCCCTTCTGTGGTATGCAAAAAAGTGACTCATTTTCTACAAGCCATTTCCTCTTTCAGAAACAGAGAAAACTGTTGAAAGTCCTATCCAAAGCCAGGGACAGGATCAGAAACTGTGCTTTAAATAAAAGGCAGGATTTTATTTTCATTTATACTATAGACATCCCAGATTTATTAGGCCAAAATCGTTGATTGGCTTACCAAGACTGGGTCAACTCCAAGCTTTCTTGTTTAGGCACAGCTATTTAGACTACTGCAGGGATATACTCAGTCCTTGTCCCTTACAGAATGAGTACACAGTATACACTTCAGTATCTTCGTGTTCTAAATAGAGTTTTTTCAGGTAAATACCCTCTGCTCTGCATGATCAAATGTGGAAGGCACACAGAAAATCACTAGTTTATTCAGATCTAAAAGATAGTGCTCAAAGTTGGATGTATCTATGTATTGAGAATTCAGTCAATACAGGAAAAAAATGACATACAATTGCTCACAGCATGGGAGAGGGAACATGGTTGAATTCGTTGTCTGCGAGTTCTATTTGCATTTGTGATTGAGTTTCAGTAGCAGGTGATTGTTGGACATAATTTAATAATCAGCCTTTAGATAGTTTTGTAAATATACTAAAGATCACTATCACATTTAGGTATGTAGCTTGTTGAGAAGATGATAAATGAGCCAGAAGACTGATCAAAACAAAGCCCTGACACAGAAAGTGTGTGTGGAGATTTTCTTGACTTTTTAGTGAACATTACATCTGAACCTAAATATCTCTTCAATCTCCTCAGGGTCAGAGGAAGAGAATCAATGGAGAATGGGACTCCAAATCTTCTGAAAAATGAGGTGAAAAGGGCATCAATGAAACCAATTTCAAAATCAAATTGCTATAGTGGTTAGAGATACAGATAACCTGCTAATACTCCAACAATAAAAAAGCAGATAAGCAGCGCCACTCCTTCCTGTCTTTTCTTTGTCATCAAGTAAGTAGTGTCCTTATCTCACCGGATATTTAAAGTGCTTAGACATTCAGTGACAAAACCCGAAACAATGATTTAGGTGACAATCATGGTGGCAAACAGCCAACTGAGACAGAGCTTTGGCAGGAAAAAAAGATTTTGCAGGACACACAGCTGTTTTTATTCCTCAATGCTCCCCAAACCTTTTTAGGTTAATAAAAGTTGACATCACTCCAGGTTTATATTGCTGTGACATCCATCTACTTTCACATTGTCTTGGTAGCATTCCTAGTAGAGTCAGCTTAAAAGATCAAATTAAATGATGTCACCAAAGGTGTCTGTTAACACTTTCAGCCTTCACTGTAGAGTTTTGATGGATGATGAACTGCCTTCTACAACGCAGATGAGTCAGACCCCCCTCTGCTGGTTGATTTGGTTTAACCTCAGATGGAAGTTAGATCCATAATGCACCTTTCTTTTGCCGTGCTACCTTAGGGCTGTTTGCTTCAGGAACACTAAAATAATAGCAGTTTCCAGTGTAACTCCACATCTTTGGGTTCAGCTTCAGCTTCTTTGGCACATGATCTATGTGAACTTGGACTTAATCTCTTGTCTTGGTTTGAGATAATTTGGAGAGGTGGAGACCTCAGACAGAAGTCTCCTCCCTCGGATTCATACCCCTGGTTTCTTCAATAAAGAGAGAGAGACCAAATGCACTCAGAGGTAAGTGAAAAAATAACTCGTTTCCAAGAAGAATGGTAATAACAAAATAACTGATAAAACTGAGTTAAACCAACTGATGAGGAGCCTTGCCCAAGCCTTGCCCACTGGACCAAATTGAGTTGGCAGCTGGCCTCCCCCACCCAGAGAAAACACTTGTGGCCACAGGATAGAGACAAGATGGCCACTCCTCCATGTGGTTCACCTCTCCCACACCCAGAAAACCTGGCAGGAATGGTTGGAGAGTCAGTGCTGGCAGGAAACAGCGGATAGCTGGGATTTGCTACCAGCAGACACTTGCTGGAGTGAGGCTGCAATGCAAGTACGGTCAGTCAGAGCAGGGCTGTGGCCCCCCAAGGTGACTGGAAGGACCCGCAAGTCACTTGGCTCCAGCAATGAGTCTTGGTAGTTGCAGTTTTCATGTACATTGGTTGAAGTGATGGTTGTAGTCCCAATCTGTCAAGGAGGTGGGGGTGGGGGTGGAAGCCCCAGATGGTTAAGGAAAGTCCTGCATGGTGAGGGAAGAAAACTCAGTATTGAGTGAAGTCTGAGTGTGGTCTTTTATTTGAGTCATAAATCACTAGCAGTTCAGTCTCTCTAAAGAAGGCAAAACACCAAAAAGCCAAAAAGGCATATTTGGAGAAAAGAAAAGGTGGATATCAGAGGTTTTGTGTAATCCAGGACATCTCTCCATACATTATCCTTTTTTTCCCTCTTTTGTCTGTTTTGATTTTATAGTCTCTAGGGCAAAAGAGCCTGTTGCTTATCACAGCAGGAGCATATCTGGCTCCTATTGTTATGCAAAGTAAATTATGAATACCAAATGACTTATACTGGTAGAAATTTAGCATTTAGTAACTTTTCTCCATTTACAACCGTATTCTATATCCAGTTGTTTCATAGCAGTTTTAGGCAAAAGGGCATAGAGTTGAAGCTGTAGTGCCCCAGCAATGACAGCTGCTGGGCTTTTCAACAGGCCACAGAAATTCATTGGGACTGTGGCCTTGTAAGATTGAGCCTACAAGTTTCACCACCTAGCCTAGAATTTAAGCAGTATCTATCTCAGGTATTTACACAAAGTTACACTGTGATCATAAAACAGTCAAATAGTGCCTCCAGGTTCACGTCCCATCCTGGCAGAGCAGCAGTTCCATAGGTCATTGCCACCTCTTCAGCCATCAGCTGAAGTTGCTTTCTTCTTTTAGACATCTTTCCCTGAACTTCTAACAAGACTTGACCTTGGTTATATATCTGACTGGCAGCTTTTCGTATTTCCCAGAGCTCGTTTTCACAGAGACTGGAAAAAATATGAAAACAGGTATTTTTTTAAAGGTGTAGACTCTTGGATGGTGTTAGGGGTAAGCATCACTGTGTCTGGTGATTAGTTGGTTGCACTTTTCAGTGCCTGAATTTTTCCCTCATGTCTCTGTTATTTTCCCTCATTTTCCTATTGTACAATAGAATATACTATTTTGCAGTTATTGACAAACAAATATGTTAGATTTGAATAAAATATCAATCTCAATATTTAAAGAAGTAAATCTTCAGGCAAGTGACATTTCTTTGGGCTCTAGTGAAGTAAAAAATGTTACTTCTCAGATCTAGTGATGTTTACAGCCTATCACTCACTGCATATGAGCAGAAGCATGAGAAACGTTAGCAGGGCTAAAGCATTGTTGGTCAGGACTTCCTCAGGCATTTAGATGCACACTGAAAATAATGCAACCTCTTAGCTGACCTGCTTACAAGTTTTCTTTGATTAATTCGTCTAGCAAATCTTAACTCTTTCTGCTGCTGGTACCTGCTGGCCTGTAAATGCACACACTCATTACCGAGGGGGCAATTGTCTACTTTGCAAATGAAATTCAGCTACATCTTTTCAAAAGTTAGCCATAGTAGTTTCTTGGGGGTTTTGTGTAGGTTGTTTTTTCTTTTAATGTGCTTTCTGCAATGCAGCTGTGTCTTGCTGGCAGGCAGAAGTGTCTGTAAGCTACTTTTTTTTTCCTGTTGTTCAAGTATTCATTCTGCATCTGCCATCTCTGCAACAGGGACTGTCCAATTTGCAGGTGGGCACTAGTCCATCTGAACAGATGGGGAGGAGTGGAGACAGACAAAAGATCATATGGAGTAGTCATCTAAAAAGTGTGGTGGTGAACATGATCAAGTGGCATGGATTTTTTTATTAGTTTTTTGGTTTGGTTTGGTTTTTGTGGTTTTTTTTTCCTTTTCCTTTGTTTTTTGTTTTGCTTTGTGGTTTTTTGGTTTTTTTTTTTAAAGAAAAGCCTTCACAAATTCCTTTACAGGGCAGCCACTAACACAATTAACAATAATGCTGAAAAAAACCCCCTTTTTTCTGTGTTTGATTTCCGTGCCTGTGACTGAAGTGTATTCAGAAGAACTCTTTTCAGAGATCGTGACATAAAGGCTTATACAACAGTATGAAGAACTGGTGTCTAGCTCTGTAACTCTTGAAAACAAAGAAAAACTTCCAAGTTTTTAAGCTAGTTATACAGCTGATTAGACAGGAGTCTAACAGGTAATTTAAAAATCAACCCCTGCCTCTGCTTATGTTAATACAATATAATGTGGGCAAGATGCTTAGAAAAATATTTTATCTGAAGCTGATTTTTTCCTTTGTTTTACAGTATTTGTTCTGAGCTTTTCCAAAACCCTTTTTGTTTTCAGTTGCATGGTGTTAAGTCTCATAGGGTACAGAAGGTTTAAAATAAAATAACCTAACTTCTATTTCTTGCCTTTTTCATTTCCTTGCTTCTCAATCCTAGCCAGTTCCATCTCCTCTTTCCTTTGCCCTTCACTAAGCAAGCACAATTTAATCAGATTTATTGAGAGATAGAAAAGCAGAAATTGAGAAATAGATAAGAGAAGCAATTCAGCATGGTTACAAGTTACTAGCACATCTCACAGCCAATGTGAGCATGTTTTAGCAGACTTGTTTACCCTCATGTAGTCCTGTAAGCCATTCTAAATTGCTAAGTCAAATAATGTTTTGGGTGGACTGATTAAAATATTTCCCTTCTTCTTTTCTTCCTTTTTTTTTTTTTTTTTTGGTTTGTTTGTTTGTTTGGGTGGGTGGTTTTGGTTTGTTTGTTTCTTACTTTGTTTTGTGTTTTGTTTTTGTTAATGTTTGCATTGCCTTTCCAGCATTTTTTGAAGACAGGCTGTTTGGTTGGTTCTTAATAGCTAACAAAGCCTCCATTTTGGTAGGTTGTAATGACTTAAACTTGTGTATTTCTGAACAGAATTTATATTCCTAACAAAAATATTAGAGCCTTGATGCCCTCCTCTGTTCTCTAAATTTGACAACTCTATACGAAATGTTACCTATCATTTTTAAATGTAATAGGTTGTGTTGTTATTTTTAGCATTGCACAACTTTTGATCAGAATAGTTGCTGGCAAAAAATTACCTGCCTGGGTAGAAGAGAATCCATCCCCATGGAAAATCTGTCTCAATAAGATGGATACTAGATTGTGTTGCTGATTATTTTTAAGACTCCAGACCCTGGAGCATAGCATGTACAGAGCAAGACTCCTATACCATACCCCAAAATTAGTTTTCTTAAAATTAAACTAAAGCTTTTTACTTTACCAGCTTATTTTAGAACCCATTATTAAAACAAACAAACAACAAAAAAACCAAAGAAAAAACAAACAAAACCCAGCCTAAGTTTCAGCAGAGGTGGAAATGCTGGTCCCTTCTTTCCTGCTAAAGTTTAGTAGCTAGGTGGACTTTAACACCCTGAACTGCACAGGTGTTGCCTCATTTTGTGTCTCAAATAGGGCATATTTTGAAGTTCTAGATCTGTGTCTCTTTAATTTTTCAATTTAAAATCTCAGTTCTTCCAAAATCTAAGTAATTTTTTTTTTAACTCTTCTACAGGGAAAAAATGAAAACGTAATTTGAATGCACCTTGTAGGCTTAGAAACCTTACCTGCAGATAAAATCAACTTGAACCTTTTTTAGAAAATCTGACAAAGTGGAATCCATACTCTGTTGAAATCAAATCTTCAAATCTGCCATCGACTTCTCCAAGAATAAGTCTTCAACTCAGATGTTTAAGATGAGTTTATGACTCTTGAAAGTCATGCATTTTTGTGTGGTTTTAGAGTGCTTGGAGAGGATACGTCCATACTTTCTTTAAAATGTTTCCTTCATATATTCAGCCATCTGAAAAAAGAACTTGCCCTCCATAATGGAATGTAGGAAAATATGATAACTGCAAATACTGCACTTAAATTCTTTATACTGGTCTCATTTTGTATTGGTTTTGGGTAGCTGTTGCAAAAGGTGATGCCTTCTCTTTCACTGATACAGAGACTAGAGTCTCTTTCTCTTTTGACTGGGGAAAGGCTTTTTGGTTATATGGTCTGACTACTTTGCTAAGCTCCTTAGCCTTTTGTTTTAATTTCTTAAGACAGCCTTGCAATTGTCATTTGTAATTTTGACTGTGTTTTGACATTTGGGACACTAGTGATTCCATTGCTTTTGAACAGTTAGCATCAAAACTGATGTGCGGGGGCCATTAATGGAGGTTTGAAACCTTGGTGTTACATGGCATAGCAAGCATAACTGATTTCAGATTTACATTGTATCATTCGTCTCAGCTGCTGCATCCCTTTTCCTCAGTAGGCACATAAGCAGTAAACTTCAAGGAAGATGTGTTTTTGTTATATGTATCCTGGTGCATTTGTCTTTCTTCCCCCGTCTTTGCATCAGTTTCACATATCTTCCAGTTGCTTCAGATTACAGTGGTTTCCAAAATCCATTTTTTTTTTTTTGTTGAATTGACTCAGGAATGTGCAAAAGTTTGGCAGCTGTAATTGGGAGTTTAAGGAGTTTCTTCTGTGTATTGCAGTTAACAATGGAACAAAACAATTTAGTTTTCAACTTGCATGATAAAACATACAGCTCTGTGGTAGTACCACCAGGCAATTCAGAGTATACATATAGTAACACAGTCTCATTAGTTAGAAATTTGTGAGCTGTATTTGTTGCTGCATAGAAATATCCGTAGTTTCATATATATGTAACTACATAAATAAAAAATATCCAGAAAGTCACTACAGATTATAAAATAACTTCTATGTAACTTTCATTCCAGAAAGAAGTTTGTCAGAGAAGTTAAAAATATTTTTACAACCTTGCTGATATACAACCAAAGAAGTTCTGCCAATTTAGGAGAGATTTTAATATGCTGTATTAACACAGGTCTAAGAAACGAGGTTTTGTTTCCCATCCACTGAAAACAAAAACTGGATGTTTCCCATCCACTGAAAACTTCTTCCAGCTCAGTAGTGACAAAGGAGGATGATAAATTCTTGTGCCTTGGGAATTGCACAGATACTGTCATTCTGGCGAGCACTAGGCTTGTTCTTCATGGCAGGGAACGTGCTGTGACTGCCTCTTTCACTGGGTCAGAAAGCTGCAGTAAAATCTGTTGCCTTATAGATATGAAAGGGAGGACTTACACACCCCTTTCTCACTACATTTTCCTGTAACAAACCATGTGCAGGGGAATAGTAACAATATCCTGAATTCGTACATAATGCATAGAAGGCAGGAATTCACTCACAGTACTTTTGCTTTCAATGATACTTTCAGAAGAACAGTGGATGATTTTGTACTAGAAGCCAGCTATTTGTATGCATTGACAACTATCTGTATGCATTGCCAGCTGTTTGTGTGCTGATGCTGGGCACAAAGGGAGCAGGAAGGGAGTAGCAAGTAGTTTCTGCCCAGCCTTGCCGCTAGTGCCAAGCTACTGAAGTCCTGCAGTTCACAGCAATACCGGATGGTGTTCAGTAACAAAGTTGCAATCAGGTGGAAGAGATAGACCCAATTAGACCTGTTTGCACACTGAATGTTACAACAGTGTGAGATGTGAGGAGTACATCATGGACCGCAGTTTTATACTGTTTAGAGCTGTTTATTATACAACACACAGTGTAGAAAGATACTTTCATTACCAAATGGCTCGTAGTTATTTCAGCAGCACATAAACGGTGGCCTCGGTGTGGCCTGATTATGTTTCAGCTAGGTTTGGATGGGGCTTTGCAATCTTGGTAGAGGAAGGGAAAAGAGATACGATACCCTGGCTCAGAGAATGTTCAAAACATAGGAAAGAAAAGGAAGGAGAATAGGAAGGAGGAAGAAGAACAGGAAGAGGAGGAAGAGAAATAACTGCAATAAGAAAGTTTCAGTTCATGATGATATTGATGAATATGAAGAGTGTGGTAACTTCCACCACTTGCTTTGGAACAGCAGCCATTTTATTTTCACTGCCCAATGAAAGACTGAAGGGGATTTGGAGGCATTGATGTAAATATGTTTGTTTTTTTTTTATTCTCCCTTTCTTTAGGGACCAGAGACCACCAGGTCACAGGATGTCTAGGTGCAGCATTGTGCAGTTTGTTTAAATGCCTATCAGCCCTTAGCCCCTTTAAGTTGCTATCAGATAAAAGGGCACTGCACTGGAATCTAGGGGTATTCTTATATTTATAAGGGGACATTACATGTGATCACTGGGAAGTGAGCAGGGGTGAAAAATAGAGTGAGAATTAAGGACAAAGAGGAAGGTACAAGAAAACAAAGAGTAGCCCAAGGGTAAATCTACTGCAACTTCATTAAATGAAAGCACCATTGATGACCTTCACAGAAGATGGTCTTTCAGAAGATAGTCTGTCAGATGGTGTCTAAATTATTAAAGAGTTGCAAATACACTGGTATACTAATACCACAGGAGACAGTTACTACTGTTACAATTTGAGAAGAATTAACAATATGGAAGTACCCGAAGAATTATCAAAGGAAACCAAGGTAGTATGTTTAGCAGCTGGAGTGTAGTGCTAGTTATAGTTCAGGAGCTGATCTTTGTTGTCTGCTACCCCAAAAGTAGAATAAGAGAGGAGAATAAAGATCTCTTCACTCTCCAGTGACCAGTGACAGGGCTCAAGGAAATGGCATGAAGCTGAGTTAGGGGAGGCTTTGGATAAGATATCAGGAAAAAGTTTTTCACCCAGAGGGTGGTTGGACACTGGAACAGGCTCCTCGGGGAAGTAGTCACTGCACCAAACCTGTCTGAGTTCAAGAAGTGTTTGGACAGGTGCCATGAGGTTGTCAGGTGCATGGTGTGATTCTTGTGATGTCCTGTACAGGGCCAGGAGTTGAACTTGATGATCCTGATGGGTCCCTTCCAACTAAGCATATTCTATGATTCTGTGGTCTTCTGATAAGGCTGTGGATTGGGAATGGTGTTTCTTAGGCTTTCTGTTTCTCACCCTGGTTTTAGCACAGTGAGGAAATAAAGTACTCTTCATCCTCTAACCTTTTTGATTAGTTGTTGGAACCCATTAGAGGGCTGAAATTCAAGAATGATGGGGTGGACATTGGCAGTGAACATATACAAAAGAAAGATGACCTGTACTGGATGAGTTGCTGCCTACATAGTTCCCACATTCAACTATATCTCTAGAATTCAGGGGCAAAGTGTTTACTCATTTCAATAGAAACACGATCTGAACTCTACTCACTTTTAGTGCCTTATATATGGTTTGGTTAACATTCTTTTAATATTTCTGGCTGGCTAATAACAGCAGCTTTAGCAATAGAACTTCTAAATTCTAATCTAGCTTTAATGTGCAATAAAAAGTAGCTAGAGATTTTTAGTACTACTTATAAATAAAACTCTTACATTTCATCTTTTTAGTCAGAGTTTGACATGTAATGGTGATACCTTTGAAAATGTACCAGCTCCACAAACAGTAAGTAGCAATTGTAAAAGCACTTTCGGATTCCAGTTGCTCCCATTCTCACAATTTATGGCCTGAGAAAGCAATTGCCTTTTAGGTTGGAGAAGAAGCAAAATATCCTTTAAGTTTAGCCAGGATTCTCCTGCATATTACTTCCTTTTTTTTTTTTTTTTTTTTTAATTTTTGGTATAGGCATTAGCCAGGGCTTTACTGCCTTGAATGCTATTTTCTAGGTGACAAAAAGAATGGTATAATTTTTCTACTTTTCGAGGTTAATGTAAGTAGCAGAAGCCTAGATGCAAAACATTTTTGGATTTAAGTAAGTAGAGATTGTCTTTTTATGTGAAGACTACGTGAAGTTGATTGTTTTCGAATTTGAAATGATGTATCCTATCATTGCCTACCTAACTACACTGGATTGTCCCCTTCTCAGGACATACAAAACCAATAAAATTGGTACAGTTTTCA
This sequence comes from Corapipo altera, assembly GCF_003945725.1. Lineage (NCBI taxonomy): Eukaryota > Metazoa > Chordata > Aves > Passeriformes > Pipridae > Corapipo > Corapipo altera. The sequence goes on along the minus strand of NW_020884873.1, from coordinate 21,194,110 downwards.
CTTTTTTTGCAGGGCAGCTCCCATTCCCTATTTCTCTTTCCAAGGTGTGTTCATTGTTGCCATTTGCTCCTTTGTTTCACATGCTGTTGCATGCTGCTGTGTGAGCCCCATCTTATACATGGACTCAGAATAGGAAATGAGGAAAAGCTACTATGTGTAGCTGCTTTCATTGCCTTTCTCAAGCACCTCAAGTTTCTCATTCTTCATTTTACACTCTTGGTCACTGATTTAAAAAGAAAGGAGATGGAATTGTCTCTAAAAGAAGCAAATAAAGAGCTTTTTCTTAAAAAAAAAAAAAGCCCATAACAACCTTAATTCTGATACCCAGACTGAATGGTAGATATGACAATACTGTTATTATTTTCGTGATGAATTTTGGAAATATTAGAGGCTTTAAAAATATCTTCACTAGCAATTTTAATAATTTTGACCCTCTAGTTCTGCATAAGGAAAGCTTTGCTCCTTCCAGCTGGAGTCTGTGCCTGTTTGGGGAATAGCTTCAAGCAGGTTAGTCCTTCCTTCGCTTACTAGAGAAGTCAGACTGACACAGTTGCCTTGAAGCTGAGTTTTCTAACTTTACACTAAAATACAAAATGGCTATTCAAAAAGCTGAATTTGGATCTTCCATGGGAAGCAGTCATCAGTTGTATCACCTGCCAGTTGTGCTCCGTGGTGGTTGACACCACAGCAAAGGTGCAAAGGTGCATTAGGAAGGTCACTGGACTGAGCCCCGACACCTGAGGTGGGACCGTACCCGCAGGATGCTCCAGTGAATGCCGACCAGGAGTGAAAACTGTTAAGTACCTAGACAGATTATCAAAAGTTTTCTACTACCCTGATCTTCCATCCTTGGCACCATTGCTTGGATAGTGGTGGCTTGAAGGTGTGTCATGTCTTAAAGCATGTTAAAGAAACAGTGGAGGAGGTAGGAGGTGCCATGAGGAGGTCAGCTTTACCCCTGAACCAGAGGGAGGAAATGGATGTTTGTAGGGGTGATGAATCAGAGAGCTTCAATCAGACAGCTTAAATAGTATTGTTGATATCCAGCCTATCTTCTGCCAGTATAATATGACATCCCTGCAAAGGTTAATCAATTTGAATGTTAATATCATTCTTATTTTCCAACCATTATCTTTCAAATATATGATATGTGCTTGTCATCATCCGGGATTAACAACATGACAAATTTGAACTTTTAAAAGCAAGACACTTTTTAGTTATTGGAGAACAGAAAAAGGTCACAACGCTTCGTACAAAACAGAACCATGTACATTTCCAGGCCCATAATTTACCTGTTTTTTCAATAATTTATAAAAACCCAGGGAGAATAAATGTGCCAATTCAGTAAGAAGAGGGACTGCTCCGCTTATGTGTACAGTGTAAGAGGAATTATTGTACAGGATAAAGGGAATTATCCATGTAGGTTGACTCTTGCACCTTTGTCCTGTTTGGCACAATATAATAAGTTCATTTGTTTCCTAAGAATGATATGCACCGGGCCCAATTCACCATTCTGCCTAATTCTCTCTAGAAGTTATTTTGGGTTGCTAGCAATAGTCACAGAGAAATAGGAAAATGTATTGGTGTCAGTGTTCTCTTGATCAGTGTAAGGCAAAGGAAAACTCAAGTATTTACTTTTCTGCTGTGACTGCTATTGTCCTTGGGGACTGCTGAAACTTTAAATCAGAGTCCTAATTGGCACTCGGATAGCCATGAAATACTAGAAGCTTCAAAAGGAGCTTAAGAGAGTAGCTGCTGCCTTTTCTCTGCTCCATCCTTTGCTATCCACAGCACACACATAACAAGGATTTTGGAGGTAGAGTTATCGGCATTAAATCTTGCTGTGTGACTAGCTCAGACTTTGTAAGACTGGATACCCCTGAGCAAGGAGCTGACACTGAAGTCATAAACCTGAAGCAAATTACTCTGTGTAAGTAAGTGATTGGAAGTGTGACATGATTTGCCCTGACTCATCCGCTGGTGTTTTTGCTGCTCTCCATGTAAGCCTGCAATTCTTTTAAGAGGTGTGTTGTCATTTACAGCTTTTTAAAATCAAGATAGCTTGCAAAAGTCAGTACGTTCATGTGCCCATAGCCTAAATAGTCAGGAAGGGTGGAATAGCAGCTAAAGGGATGAATGCCATTTGTGGGAGAATAGAGGCAAAGGGGTTCCCCGCTTGGCTGGTACGCTTGCATGTTACCTGGTTTGGAGTTTACCAGTTCAGAGCAACTTGCTTGCCTAATAGCTGCCTCCACTGCTCCTCCACCTCTGGTACATACTTTGAACCTATTAACCTGGCACCAAAACCTACTTTTATCAGTAAGCCCCCTTCACAATTGTAGCAATCAGGGTAGTTACTACTCAGGGTAGTAGCAATCACACAGCATTAATGGAAAGTCTTGCTGATCTGCGCAGTGCTGGTCCCAGTGCTTTTGAATCCACTCTATTGCGCTGTTTAAGCGTGATGTAGGAACAAGCACAGCTGGAGCCATCAGGCTGTTTTAGTCTAGCTGGATGAAGGCAGCAATGGTCATTGGAAACAAGGGAAATTAATTTTTTTGCATACCAAACATTATCTACTCCTGATTTCATTTCTCCAGGTTAGGCCTGCTATCCAGCTGTTGAAAGCTGTTCTTGATGACCATGTGTACACCATGCTGGAGAGATAGCACAGCTGGAGTGGCTGTTCTCTCTCCTTTCTGCTGGCAAAATGGAAGAAAGTGTGAAAAGGACTCTAAATCTCACACCAAGACAATGACAGTTCAAAATTCACTTTAAACAGGTGAACCTTTACTTTCAATAGAAAGAAAATGCTCCTTGTGCAGTGACGGAGTGGTTCTACTGTTCTTAACAAAGCAAGTCGTTGTAGGCCTGGGCATTTTGAGCAAGTTTTACTGGTTTTAAAGAATCCTGAGTGTAATGACTTGGTTTTTAGGCCTTCCTTGATGACCAGATCGAAACCAAGGAAGTGCCTCTCTCTCGGTATTCCCTCCTATTTTTTATGTAAGTAAGAGTATAAATAGGAAAGAGAGGGGAGGTTCTCCCCTCTTCTCTTCCAGTGGACTCGAGAAAGGCAGGTCCCTGTGGCTGGTCTCGCTCATCTGGGAGTTGAGGATCTGCAGGGCCTGTTGTTCCTGCCGATCCAGGAGGCGGTCCAGTAGCATGGTGTGGTCCTGTTTTCTCAAGGGAAGTATTAAGGTTCTTTTTGTTTGTTAGCTCTCTATTAGCGGTATATATTTGAGTATATCAGTTTTGCTGGGTTTTTTTTCCTTTTCCCCCTCCCTTTCCTTTGGGGAAGGATGGGGTGTTCGGGGTTCTTTTTTATATGTACATAGTATTGTAACTATATATAACTGTGATATATGTAAATATATATATTTTGCTATAGTTCTGCTATTTCTTTTTTTGTTTTTTACATATAGTTTTTTTCCTCTCGCTCTTTTGCCAAAGAAGGGGCAGGGGGAGGAGGGAGCTTTCGTTGGGGATTCAGGGACTTGGTGGGGAACCAGGTCCAAAACAACACACTGAGAGACCTAAAACTCTATGATACCCCCAGAGCTGATACCCTCAGGCACCTCAGGCTAGCATAGATCAGTTAGGTATGCTAGGAAGACATCAGAGGAACACTTCTTGTTTTGTTCTTTTTCAGCTCTGTGCAAAGAGAAGTGGCTGCACCATGCCCTGAACTGCCTTTGTTCCAAATCTCTGACTCTAGTAACTCCAAGAAGGGCTTCCTAGAGGAGAGAAGACCCATCATTTCAAGAGGAAGCCATCAACTTTGGTAAGAGAAACCGCAAAAGTTATAAGGAAAAGTCGATACTGTTTATGCAACATTGAATCTGGACTGAAACTCCGTTGCCTGGAGTAAGTTGCTTGTAGTTTTGAGTTGTTTTCTTACAGTTGTATAAGTAGCTGTGTTTCCATTGGCAGATGCTGATGGTTCAAGAGTTATGTCATGGAAATGGCACTTATAGCAGGAGTATAGGATTTTGATTATGGAAGAGCAGAGTGTAGAACTTCATAAGTTCATTCCCCCTCCTGCATGGCAGTGGCCATTTAGGCTCTCACAGAGTCTATACCCCCAAAAAGCCATCACTCCACAGATCTGAAACTGGTGCTGAGATCCCTATGGTTGTGCTCCCATGTCACCACCTTCTTGATCTGCAAGCTCATCACATTTTTCTCTGAACTCTTCCCTTACCCCCTTCTGCCATAAAAATGTGTGTATGTGTGTAGGTATATACAGAAGTAATATCATCAAACATGAAGATAAAATAATTAAAGATAGCAACAGTTAAAAATAGTGGTGGGAACTACTTACTAACCCTCATTTAGTTAGTTCTTTATGAATTCCCAGGTATCCATATTATACTAGCATTAGCTTGTTCTCTGATAAAGGACTTAAAGTACAGATTCTGGACAGTTGACTAATTTTGTGTGCAGTATTTTCAGCCTCCATCAAACAAAATGGGTTCTTCCTTTGCTTTTCAGCTGTGAAAGTAAAGCCTAAAGTCAGAGTTAGGCTCAGTTTCCCCAAGTAATATCAGTTGGCAAGCAATATCCCAAGTAATATCAGTTTTCCCAAGTAATATCAGTTGCCCAGCGATGCCTGGGCAACCTCACTGACCATCCAGGGTTTGCTCACGTGTGAAAGGCTGGAATTTGGCTAGCAATTCAGGTGGCAATGTGGTATAATGTGGAGAGAACAGTCCATCCATCAATCCATCCATCTGTATGTCTGTCTCTTTCAATGTTGTAAATTTGAAAAGGAAAGTAACAAGTTTTTTAGTTTGTGTAAGTGGAAAATGCCCACTTGGTGTAGTCTCTTCCTGCATGACAGCTGCATTTTGATGCCAGGTTCCTTGTTAGAGGAACTTAATAGGTCCTCAGTGTTGTGTTTGGGGGAGAGTGTAGTTAAAGCGTGATACTTAATTTATTTGTTTGTTTGTTTATTACATGTATCCATGCATTAAATAGGAGTAACTTATTTTTTACTTCCAATTTTCTTTTACTGGAAACTTAGAAGCCACATTGCACAGCTGGAACGGAGAGTATCTTTCAATTATTCAGTACCTTGATTCCATCAAGAAAAATGTATACCTTCTTTCATAATAGTACATTACCTTTGAAAGAAGCAATAATAAGAGAAATATTGGTTTTTGCCAAATAGAAGAAAGAGCATTTTATAACACTGCAATCAAAAAAATCTGTATTAGGTTATTTAAAAAACATTTAATACTCATGAATGCATTCATTTACTGGAAACTTAGTTAAATACTTACTGTTTGTTGGCACAGACTGTTGTTTGCTGCTTTCTTAGAAGATATCCTTTGCAGTCATTTTAACTTTTGATGTTGCTCTTATTTTAAACACCCAAATGTTGTTGACAGCGTTCTTTACCTTCAATCAAGGCTATTATTATAGAAAATTCACAATTTTGCCAATGAGAATGAGATAGTCAGTTGTCTTGGCAGGCTAATTTAGATAACTTCCCAGGTATGCTTTTTTAAACAAGAGATGCATGAGAAATGAGAAAAATGTTATCACTTACCGGAAATGCAAATGTGGCATTTGTTCAGCCTAATACGAATGCCTCTGCACCAGGCAACAACACCAGAAGTGCCAATTAGGATGCAGTCATGGTTCCAAAAATTCACCCTTTCTTTTCAGCTAATATGACATTTACATGTTGTGTCTTTTTCTTTCAAAGAGTGGCTGTGCTTCAACCTACTTGTACAGAAATGCCAATTGTGCTTGAATTTTATTTTAGCTAAAAACCTGTTATTGGGCCAGGCATCAATACAGAATGGTTATGCATGTTATGTGTTTTCTTATGGCTAGAATTTAAGGACCTGTGCCATATAGGTCAATCAGTGTTACAAATGACAGCAGTTGTTATCTGCTAGTGAGGACAGCAGTATAATAATAATGTTTATTGCACATCATTTTTCAATGATTTTATGCTATCATTTAGGAGATGAATGAAACGGCTCTCTAGCTGACATGAATGTAAATAAATTAAACATTAAGAACCAGAGAGTTCTAATCACCTTTCTTTAAGATTGCACTAAATGGTTGCAATCAGTGAAATAGATGAGAGATTGCATTAAATTGCTCTCCCAGATACTATATCATGCCAGCTCAAACAAGGTTCACATGCATTACAAAAAGGCTCATGTTGAAGGAGCAGCTGGAATGCCTCATAGGCATGCATTAGCTGAGAGTAATGCACTGGACGTGTACTGCTGCTTACAGTCTTTTATATTAACATACATGGAGTGAAAAAGAGAAACCCAAACAAATAGACAAGGGAAAACCTGTGCTGTTTTGTTCCAGGGCTTTAGTCTTAATATAGATTTGTATTAATATATGCCATAGTTTAGAGGATTATGCAGGAGCATAGCACTGGTTGCAGTATTTTCTCAGCTCTTTCATTCAGCCTCTGCTGTTTTTTGAGGATGTTATTGGAAATTCACAGGGTGAAAAGATGACAGGTTGGAGAATGAAGGGAGGTTTGTTACTGTTACGAGGAGAGAATACAGGCACTGTGATATGGGTAGCAGATAAGCAATATCTGAGAAGCTGTCAACAGGACACATTAAGGCTGGGTTTTCAGGAGCTGACCTCTTATTCTGCCAGTACAAATCCACAAATTAAATTGTGTGAGCAGTTAGGTTACAGAAAGGTAGAGACTTCTGTATTCATCTGACCTATGGCAGATGCATGAAAGCGAACCTGGAATAGGGAGGGTCTCGGGGTCAGAAAAGACAGATTGGAAATTTGTCTCTTTGTATTCAAATTAAAATTGTGATTGTTCAGGTCCTCTGTTGCCAACAGTAGGAGGAGCACTCCTTTTCATTTAAGGGTAATGTGTCCCAAAGTTATATCATTGCTGATAGCATGTTAATCCTGGCTGTGTGGCACTGCCTTGGTGGGATGCTTCAAGCACCTCTCCAGTGTCTGCTCTAAAGCCAGTTACAGCCCAAGCCCTTAGCACAAGGCTGTGCTGGAAGGAATAGGAGACTATAACTATACCCAGTTTATGGGTTCAAGTCCTGTCAAACAGTTGTCCTATTAAGAATTGGAAAATTCCATATTTCTAGATTTCCTTTCCCCTTGCTGAACCATTCACTGAACATGCCAAGCTGACATGCTAGTTCTTACTTAATTGAAAAAATGAGTCTGTGTTGAATGCTTACATGTAGTATTTCTTCACCGCAGTAAGAGAAAACAGTGTATGAAAGAAAAAGCTCCATTATCAGGTTTTACCCAATATTTTCAGTGACTGCTTAAATTGTAGAGCACTTTTTTGTTGCTTTCATTTAGTTCAGTTTGATTTGATTTAGTTTAGTTTAGTTTGGTTTGGTTTGCTTTGACTTTGTTGTTTTGTTATTTTTGTTGTATTGGATATTCATTCAATAGCTTTTACTCAGGACTAGACAGGAACCAACCAGGTCATATCCTACACAAATATCAAATACAAACACTTGGGTAAACATCTGTGTATGTACATTATAGTTGCATGCTCTTCACAGCCCAATATTCCTTTTAAAGAGTGACACCTGCATCTTTCTTTAAATGCCTTAAGATTCAATAAAAAAGCCTGCAATATGACTAGTCTTTCAAGCTACAGTGGGAGGAAAAAGGAATGATTCTGAATTAATTTTTTTTTGTAATACTGCTTATCCTTCTCAGTGGGCCAAAGATTATGGCAAGGAGAAGCAAGGTCTTCACCAAGATTTTCAGAACAGATACTTACTCATTCCACAAAGGGGAAAATCTTACTCCTTGTCTCATAATTTCAGGGAAAAGAAAGATGGGAGCACCTAATTTGTCCCCGTGGCTCCCAACTTCCCTTGTGGTCACTACAAAACTCATTGAGTGTCTACAGTGTCTGATGCTTTTATAATCCTGAAATACTCCCAATAAGAGTGCTTTTCTGAACCCAGCAAGAATTTAGTATCTCTTCTCTGGACCTGCTCCAGCACCTCAATGTCCTTCCTGAACTGGACACAGTACTCCAGGTGAGGTCTCACCAGTGCTGAGTACAGGGGAAGAATCTCTTCCCTAGTCCTGCTGGCCACACTGTTCCTGATACAGGCCAGGATGCCATTGGCCTTCTTGGCCACCTGGGCACACTGCTGGCTCATGCTCAGCTTCTTGTCAATCCAAACTCCCAGGTCCCTTTTTTGCCTGGCTGCTCTCCAGCCACTCTGTCCCCAGCCTGTAGCACTGCAGGGGGTTGTTGTGGCCAAAGTGCAGGACCCAGCACTTGGCCTTGTTGAACCTCATCCTATTGGAATCAGACCACCTCTCCAGCTTGTCCAGGTCCCTCTGAAGAGCCCTCCTAACTTCCAGCAGATCAACATGCCCCCCCAACTTGGTGTCATCTGCAAATTTGCTAATATGATGTGATATTTTCAGTACTACAGAAAGCTTCTAACTCAAGTCTCTAAAACAGGAAGTTTTAAGACTCTGCAGTTATCACTAAAGTTAATGAAAGGTATGAGAAAATTGTACTTTAAACTGTGAAATTTCTGGTACTCAAGGGGTAGAAAGACTTATGTTATCTTTCCATTAATATTAGCTAATACACTGGGGTCCTCTGCTGTTCTTTGGTTTATTTAAGACTTTAATCTTTTAACTTACAGACAAAAATCTGCAAAAGTCCCAAGCATGAGAGCTGGCCACACAACCAGTACCACTTGTCTTATATAGACAACAATTTGCTGTCTGCTAAGGGGAGACAGGACATATAATCCTGTCACCTTTTTAATTTTTCTCTC
>NW_020884873.1:20866866-21185314 GCF_003945725.1 Corapipo altera | reverse complement strand
CAGGAGGATGGAACACTGGCTTGATGGATGTGGTGACTGAGACTGAGATTCAGATTCATTGGTTGTTCTTAACAGAGTTTCTGAAAGAACTCCCAGTGCATCTAAGACCAGCCTGTTTTTCTGCATTTCCACATCACTTGCTCTGGAAGCCTTATGGTTTTGTCATTGCAGCATGTCACTGTTTGAATGGGTTTTAAATCCTATCCAGGTCAATTCTGATATCCATGTTCCCATAGTTAGCAATTTGCAGGTGATGTCTGCAATCTGCAAGAAGAGCTTTTCAGCCAAACCCTGTTATGAGGGAGAAGTGCACTGAAAATGATGAAAGGTACCTCAACAAGACAATAAAGTCCATCTTTCATTTACCTATGTAGCACATAAGAAGAAAGCAGGAGAAATCAAAGATATTACTGGTGTCTTGTGTTTCTGTAGCAGAAGTGATTTTGATAAGTGAAACTGTGGTTAGACTGCAAAGGTAGAAGAAGAACAGATACTGCCTGAAATTATATGAGTTTTGCTGACAGATATTTCAAGTGTTACAATACACATCCAGATACCTGAGGCTGTACCCAGTCAACTAAAGGAAATATGTGTAAAAAGGGATATACAAGTGTTTTCCTATTTCTAAAACAGGTAGACAGCAGTGAAATAGGATGTGGTGATGAAAACCTGTTTCTACGGTGCTAAAGAGCTTGAAATATATGTTCTGTTTTGATGAGGGTTGGGCGCTTAGTGTGGAAATGGAAGTAGGTCCATGTCTGACTGAAGAGACTAGCAATGGATCTGTATAATGCGTCAAAGTGGTGATGGGGACAAAGCAGTGTAACAGCTTGTGACATCACGGTGCAAAGCCTTTGCTAACAAAACAGGATAATGCCCCACAAAGGGAGCATCCTCCTGTCCAGAAGCACCAGCTCAAATACTCGCCTGTGACAGCTCTGTGAGTTGAGACAGAAGACCCCCCCAACTTTCTCTTTCTCTTTACTTTCTGGGTTAATTTTTCAGCCAATTAACCCCCGGGTTGGTTTGCTGTGTGGTGCAGAAGCAGCTGTGCTGATAATGCTGGAATGTGTGTGTGTGATTAGGTTGGGTGGTGGCCAGGAGAGCTGTGACTCTGTTTCAGGGTGTTGGCAGCAGTCATCCTCCCTTGTGCACTCCCAGCTGGTCTGAGGTCCACAAAAGCAAAACATCATCAGCTTTTTTGCGTGTGTATAGCTTATGTTTTTCTAGGCTTCCACTTGGCTGCAGTTTTTTTAATTGCTTTAACTCTATCTGAGAGGAGTATAAGTTTTTGTCTCCCAAACTGTAAGTCTGAGCAGAGATACCATTAAACCAACACTACTGTACCTTCTGCCAGTACAGTTTATTACAGTTTAGTACCTTGTGGGAAGTAAAAGCAGAAAACTCGTGCTGATAACAGCATTTTCTGTGGGTGCATCTGTGTTCATGTCCATTTTTGACCCTGGAGTATTTAGACCACACATGTTCCAGGGCTTTACCCTTTTATCCCCAAATGACTGTGAGGTTCCCTCACATTGCTGGGAAAATGCATTAACTATTTATGGCAGTAAGGCCAGTCCCTTACATTGGCACAAGGGATGGGTGATATCTGCTGAGGATACTGTTTCCAGCCTGAACCTAGTGCTAAAACTGAAACACAGGTCAGCTGTGAATGGTAAAGAAGGTGCAATTGTTATGTTGATGCCATGCTGCAAAGATGATCGGTCCAAGCCGGTCAGAAGTGCAAGTGTTTTAAATACCACAGAGATGAATGCCCTGGGGGATACTATTGGCTCACAGTCCATTGCCATTCGCTACAATTCACCACAGAATCCTAGGAACCCTTATTTTCCAAAGATTTTATAACCTCCTACGGAGGAGTTAGGCATTTCTACCAAGCAGCTGCACTATAGCTAGTGTCTGCACCATCCCTGGTTTGCAGGCCACAGCCTGGAGACTCTGCTGGTTCAGTACTGTGTTTACTGATCTGAAAGTCATCACACTTAGGACTGTCCTAAGATGTTGCTAACATTTTTTCTCACAAAAGGAAAATAAGAGACCTTGGAGGCTACATGACTAGTCTGGAAAACATTCATGTCTCACACTGTTTTTAGAGTAGCAGAAATCAAAGCTAAAATCAGTGAAGTATTTTGAAAGGAAAAACAGCAAAGGTTGGGTTGCAGAGGTTGCTTTATAGGAGGGTACCAAAGCAATTTTCATGCTAGCTTGAATAAGTTATTGTAAGTGCCCCAAAATCACCATTGTGATGTTATCAAAATCTACTAAATAGCCTCATCACCTTTTTGTCAGGGATGAGACTGATGAAGAATACAAAAAGTGGAGAAAAGAACAAGAATCATATGGCCCTCCTGACGAGGAAACCTCCGTTTGAAGTTACTGAGAGCATTGGACTTTGTTGTGTTTATTATTCTAAGATGCAGTTTACAGTTTTATTGTATCTTCCCCTGTTTTGTACTCTAAAAGTCGTTTTTTAATAATTCTATATTCTCTGTACCCTCAAACCCTTCCCCTGATTGGCCGATGCTTACTGCATTGCAGTGTTGCCTTTTATGGCCATCCTCTCCCTTAAATGGGTTGTTACTGCCCTATTTTCCCTTGTTCAGATTGTAACCACTCTTATGTTCCCTTGTTCGGTCATCTTTTACACACTCTGCCCTCGCTCCTCCCCTTCTTCCAGCAAGTTCTCTCTCCAACATTATATAAGCCAGAACTCCCCTAATAAAGAGGCCATTCTCCTTCAAACCTACCCCAAGTGTGGCTTACCCTTTCTCCAACTGGGATCATGTCACCTTTTTTAAAAAAAAAGGAATGGATCAAGTTTAATCCGGTGACTTTAGGATAATTTGCTGATTTTATTAAGTAAAATGCAGAATTCTGCTTCAGGCGTCTCTTGCTTCTGAAATTTGTCTTAAAAACAAATGGAATGAATAGGGAAAACTTTCCACTCTTTCTGTTGTGGAATGAAGATCCTTGCAATTATTTTGTTGATTAATGGTACATTTTCCATGGGGTTATTTTTGAGACAGATTGGTTTTCATAGCAAATATTTTTAATGTAAGTAATGTGAAATGTACTGGTAAACCACAGGCTTTGCTATTGCATTGCATCAACACAGGGAAATTATGTTGGATGGATGATGGAAAATATATTTTGAAGGCAAGTAATAATGCTAGTAAAGGAACTGAAGCTTTAAGCTTTTACAGACATTTCTCTCTGATAAAGAATAAAAGGTGGGATTTGGAAGCTCCACAAGTCATCAACTGGAATTATCTTTTTGGAGATCCAGGAGAAAATAGAAGTCTGTGGGCAAGACCATTTTTAACAGACCTGAACAGTAAAAGCTAACTGAACAGGCTATTTTTCTTGCTGGTAAAGTGTTTTCTTCTAGAGCAGTTTTATTTCATCATCTCTTGTTCCTGATTTTTCTCTTGATTGAGCAGGTATTGTTGAAGGGGTAAATGAGAGAGAACAAACTAATCTTTTCCTTTGATGATGGTTATCTTTACTTGACAATAATTTGTATGTAGCAGAACTATAGACATTCTCAAACACTTTACTCTTAAATCAATAAAAAGAATAAGGAAAAGCCTTAAAGCAGACAGTCAACAAGGCTGGAGAATTGTTGGCAAGTATAACCTCTACCTCATGGTATTCATTGTGAGGTTTCTGATTGTTAAATCTACATTTTTCTTCACTGTTACAGTAGTCAAGGATTCCAAGGATGTTTTAAAGGAGGTATTAATGGCTTCTGCTATTTTGAATTGTTTACACAGAGTGGAAGGGCTGTGATGGTAAACACTGGAGGTAATTTCAGTGAGAAGCTTGAGAGGAGCCAAGTTACACAGAGCAGATGAATGCAGGCTGATGCAGTGTCCGCTGGGACCGGGAGAGTTGATTCTCCTGCTCAGCTTTGGGGCTCAGCTTTTTGATATCAGTACCAAAAAAGTGCAGACGCAAAGAAAGATTTAAGCAAATTCTTAATGACTTGACCTTTCAGAAGACACTGTATACGTGACTTTTGCCCTTTTCATTGTTACCATCCAGTAGCCTTTCCTTAAAAAAGAGAAAAAAAAGTCTAGGACAAAACAAACAAACCCTGAATTAATTAATGTGAATATGACAAGTTATAGGATGATCTTTCTGGGAGCCAGGCAGAGATATGGCTGGGATTTTGAAGTATCTTGCTTGCATGTAAAGAATGACATTTCAGCACAGTCCTCATGATTGCATATGATGAACTTTGTATCCAGGCCTAATGAGACTGTATGGCTTTTTTGTTTGTTGGTTGGTTTGGGGTTTTTTTACGGAAATAGTGGAAATAATAGAGGAAAACAAGGAGCAACAAGGAAAATAAAGTAAGAACCATACTATTTAAAAGTGAGAAACTGATAACGGACTTTGGCATAGGACTTTTGCAGTAAGCAAAAGAACACTTACAGTGATTTCCTCTGACAGAAATCCAGAGCTTAGGGTTTCTTCATACACATCATTCCTTTCTGAGCATTTGGACTGAGGACAGGCACAGCATGACAGAGTTTCCAGACTAAACTTTTGCTAGCATAATAGGATATGTCAGCCAAAACCCAACTAAATTCCTGTAATTTTTTTCCAGTGTTTAACATTTTTCACGGGTTTGTAAAAACGGAAGCCTAGTGGAACCCCTAGGGAGTTCTTTTAGTAAAAGCATACACCATTGAAAACATGTATCCTATAAGTACATATCCTATAAATTGTAGCTTGGGACACTGAAAGACGATATAGCTAAACTCCTGGGAAATGGGCTGCAGGCTGGCAGCAGCGTGATGAGGAGTACATTTGTTGTAATATGCAGCAGGCAGCAGGACAAGAGAGGTGTTCTATGAGAGGTGTCAATGGGATTTGATAAGGGTACTTCCCATATAGTACCTGGCATATCTGAGCATCAGCGGAAGGAAACAATTGCTTGTGGCACTGTAAAGGGGCAATAATGTTGTAGAATAGGAGGCTTGAAGATTCTGGTTGATTTGTTGCAAATGCTGATTCTAGCAGCAATACTAGATGAAGGAATGACTTTTTGACAAGAAGCATAGCATTGCTGTTCTGGGGGCTACTTAGTTACAGACACTTTGCACTATAGAATAGAATACAGAATTTTGTACAGTATTTCCCTTTATTTTTTCAGTGATTAACTTTGAGAGCCAGAATGATATACCACCTGAGGTTTTCTCTGATGCTGAATCAATTTTCTTTTGCTGATACTTTATTGTTATAGTTATTGGTGTTGAATAACCTCTGAAAGCTTACTGCCATATATGAAACTGTTCCTTCATTAGTGTTTGACAATCCCTAGGGACATTTTCATGGAAACTTCTAAATCTTGACCTGTAAATTTTCTAGGATTTGAGCAATCTTAATGTGAGCAAAAATCTCTGCTACTATAGAGAGGGGGAATTATTTATTTGTACAGTCAGCGGTGACTTTACCTCTAAGCTATAGTAAGATGTTAAAACCAAGTGTTCACTAGCTTCCCATCTAGGAGTATTTTCTGAACCTTTCACTGTATAGTTTTCTGTGGTTTGAATTATCATTTGTTAAATATATTATGACATACTATTTACCACAGCTTTGAGACCTTTGTGTGGCTATGTCCCCCAGGAATTTCATAAATAAATCACTGAAAAATAAAATATACTTCAATCTCTTTTGCTGTATTTTGTGTCTTCTGAATGACATCTGCTTTAACTTAGATGAGACCAGGTTTATAAATGTTGCTTTATCAGTTGCTGAGGGCTGTGATGTGCTGAAGTGGAATTTGGACACTGCTGCTTCTTAACATGTGTGGCTTGTAGACTATAAAGCTATTATCCCAGATGGAGGGGGGGGAGGGAAAAAAAAAGAAAAGGAGAGAGGGGAAAAAAGGGACTTATTATTCAAGACAGTTGAGCAAATTGAAAACTCTTGGTTCATCTGAAAACCTCTACTGAACTCTCCCCAAACAGGAAAATTAATGAAATGCTGCTTGACTATGCTTTTTCTGCATTGTATTTTGACATTAATTTGATCTGAAATTTCATCTTGACTAATAGTCAGCATCCTTAATATTCATATTGCTTTGATGGCCCAGGTCTGTACACTCAAGGATTTGCTGATGAAATAGCAGTGTTTTGTAAAAGTCGGTGGTTTTCCTTGGTTGCTTACAGAAAGTAAATCTAAGAGAATTGGTCTATTACTGTATGTGCATCTGATTCTGAGTCAGTGAGAGCTGTAGATGCTCAACATTTCTCATTATTGAGACATACAAATAAGGAGGCACCTCAGGCTGGCTCATACAGGCTTTTGAAAAGAAAAAATTAAAAATGGTCTAATTCTGAGCAGCTCAATTCAAATCTTACTGCTTATCATTTAGGCATCATTCATTTAATAATGTAGCCTTATCATATAACACATTTAAGCATATATCTAATTGAACCTTAATTGTTACTTTGGTGTAATACTGAATATGGACAGGCACAAAGGATATGGGTTTAGATCTTGTTGCTGAAGCATTTGTGAACTCAACACAAACAAGACTCAGAACAGTGCTAACAAATGCCCGTGCTTACTGCTTTGCCACACTGGGACCAATTGCTGTCACACTGTCCTGTAAATGCATTCCCTGTTCTGATTTTGTTTGAATTCAATATGATGCCTTTTGTACAGCTTTTGTCATATTAATTTTTTGAACAGAAGAAAGATTTTTAATCTGAGTTGCCTTTTTTGTCCTACCTGAATAAAATAACTAGATGGTAATAAACTTATTTAGATGTCATATTTACTTTTGTAATAATAAATAGATGGGATACTTACCTTCCATAACGTTTTTTTTTAATCATTGTTCATGCTCTTGGACCTCTTTTGCCATATATATGTACTCTTTGGCTATATTTATATACATGCATTTCATCTACATTGAAATAGAAGTTTTTAAGTCGTTCTAATAATTGTTACATATAAATTTTTGATTATTTTTCATGTGCAAATTTGGCAAGTTCTTCTTGTAAATAATTTATTACTGTTACAATACAATCAGTATTTTTACTTTATATAATTCAGCAGAAGGCATATACTTTGGGATGCAGTGTAGTGAGATCAGCCATCCATTTATGAAATGCCCTCTTGGCATTTAGAAGCAGTATCCATTCTGCAAGATCAACAAAGTGTGAAAACCTCTAGGAAGTAACATAAATAATGGTTTATCCACTTGAAATATAGAGCCATTGGTTTGTAAATAGGACAGGTGTAACTCATATACTGCAATTTGGACGCTATTCTGTCATAAAATCATCTGATTTTTGCCATGTCTAAGACATGTCACATAGTGTATCACCTACTTCATGCTCTATAGCTGGTGATTCATCTTTTTGTGATCTCTGAGAAATTAATTATTAGATCTAATGGCTTGATGAGATTAGATAAATTCTCAAGCTGAAGTAGAACATCTTCAGCATATCTCCCTTTATCTTGGGCCTCTCAAATAGTGAATATCCTATTTATTCTTAATTACAAATAGGTGATTTGCATTTGCATTAACCTTTCTTTATTCTACCATTTGAGGAAGTAAATTAGTGGGACCAAGACTATAACCTTTTTTAAAAAGTGTAGCCAACTGCTATAACAACATATTACAAAGCAGAAAAAGGTGTTTATGGAAACTTGCTGAGATTTTGAAACCTAACAGTAGAGAATTAAGCTTTTTGTGTGCTGTAGAATAATTTGTCTTGTAATTTAGCTTTAATTCACATTTTCACAATTAATTAAACATCAACCTAATCATTATACGCATAAAGCATTTAAATTGATGTATGAAGAATGATGGGAAATGAATAATGCTTTGAAGATCCATTTCAAATTAGTTGTTTGATTAATGAATATTCCACAAGGGCATCTGTGTGATGACCTCTGTTGATGACTTAAGGAAAGGCATGTCTGTTTAGATAATGAGAAGACAAAGTGAGTGAGAGTTATCTCTGAGAATAAGCAATGTAGAATTACAAGGATTAATCTATACAAAGCGTATTACTTTTTTACATTGCTTGTAAAAGATAACACAGAACTGTAAGTTCAGTAAGTAAGTTTGACATTTGAAGATGCTGCTTAATGACAAAATGTGCTGGCTGTATACGTTGGTTGTCTTTCTCTGGTTATGGAGGACCATAGTGGAAGGCTGCTCTCTCTTCCTAGGCCCATTGTGATCCTTCACAGCACCTTATCTTTCATTTTCTTGCATGCAACAGAAGTAAAATGTTTCACGCTGCAGCTCGTTCACTTCTCATTGCTTCTATAGTTACAAAGATGAATTGTAAATGTTTTACCTGGTAACCTTACTTAACAGATTTGGTTTCCAACTGTTTTACTTCAGCAGTGTACAAAATGTGTGTATAAAAGTAGTAGTAATCTTATATATATATCAGAAATAGAGTGTACTTTGGCACCCAGAAGAGATTCCATGGCGGGGGGTTCCTGCCCCTGCAACCCTCTGAGCTGCTGACTGTTCAAGACAGGATACAGCCACTGGAGGGACCGAACAGATGTTCAGTCTGGTCATGTGTACCTTCCACAACCAAGAAAATATTGGGAAGAAAATGTTGCTGGGTATCAGTCTGGCCATTTTTTATGTTTGTCACAAGATCCCAATGAAATATTTTAAGTATCTCGGGCAGCACTCTCTTCCCTGTGTTCAGCTTGTCACAAAAGGGCAGTGTAGGGACAATTAAGCCCTTTTGGAGACTGCTCTCAAAAGTACTAGAGTCTAAGGAGCTCTTCAACAGACCAGGGGTACGTGGCAGCACCCTGGCATGGCCACCAGTCTCCAGGTGCCGTTTCCAGTGCTGTTAGGGTCACTTGCTGCTAGTGCAACTGCCTTCAGTGATCATACAGACACCTCACACACCCTGACCTTACAGGAGGCTGGGTTTTCCTTCAGCAGAGATGATCTCTTATGTATAAAAAGAGATATAACCTGCTTGGTTCAATCAGAGATTAGGATGGGTTCTCTCACGTCCTAGTCAACAACACTTGTATTCAGACTTTTTCTTTGTTTCGGGGAATACTGGGTAATGGAAAGAAAGACAGAAAATTTCCCATGCACAGACTGATCCAGAAAAGAGATGTTGAGTGTAGGTTTCAAATACCATCTCTCATATTTTTTTTCCCATTCCCCTGAGTCCCTTTCTTCCAACATTTTTGTTCTCTTAGCTGCAGTCTCAGCAAAAGTTGAAACAAAATTCCAACATTTCTTCTTAACCCGGACAGTCAAGAGACAGTTAGGTTTATTTGCTTTCCTTGGAAGAAGAGAAAACAGCCACTACACCATGGCACCCTATATCTGCTGGGAAAGATGTTTCAAATTGGCTATCAAGTAAAATTTTTTCTATAACCTCTGTGATTCCAAGGGCCACATTTGAAAATCTGAAAGGGATGGGCATCAGGACAGGGGAACATCCACAGCTTTTAAAGAGAGTCAGAGAGAAGTCCCATCGTTCTCAGCTGCTTATCCTCTCTACTTCCTCAGCAGAAGTGGAAAACTTTGTCTGAACCTGTGCATGCATGTGTCTTGATTGGGAAGTAATATTTCAAACAACAGTTAATGCTGCTACCATGACTCCTTTCATATCGAATGGGATCTGAGGTGATGCACTAAAACAAGACAGATCCTGTCCTCTACCCTTGGCATAGTGTCTCCTGCCTTCTGACATCCCTGCTTTCTTAGGCTTGGGCAGGAGGGGTTTCTGCAAACTCTGGATACAGGGAAAGAAAGAGGTCCCATTTTTCCAGTTTACATACTATTAAAAATAATCAGAAGGTAAATTAAAGCAGACTTGAAGCAAGAGATAATGCAGTGAAAATGGTGAAATAAATTTAGAAATAGACAATATGAGTACATAGACATCAATCTCAGTATTTACACAAGAGAAATCAGAATCATGCCCACTGTGATGTCTTCCAATATGCTCCTTTGGAAAAACACTATTTAAAGTGCACTACAAGGCCACAAATAGTAGGACTTAAAATGTAGAATGCCTTTGCAGTCATCAGTGGATAATCATGATTTGAAGTTTATATCTCTAAAAGTGATATCTCTGAGCTTTGTCATTATTCTTTGCTATATTTTTTTGAATTTTGTTGCTCATTATTAGTTCTGTCTGGTGGTTGCAATGAATCAGTGAGAATGACAGGAAAATATATTTATTAATGAGTTCTTTTTAAATAACACTTAGAATCAATAGGTGCAGATGAAGCTGAACTTGCACAGAACATTAAGCTGTGACTAAACAAAGCTTTAAAAATAAAAGGTATACCTACCCACTGCAGAGGGGGTGATGATCTTTAAGGTCCCTTCCAACCCAGGCCATTCTATGATTCTATGATGAAAATTTTGGAATTTATTACATTGTGGAAGTTAGAAAATATACCTGTGATGAGAAGCTAGGAAGTAGACATATTAGGCAAGGGAAATGCCATTTCTGGATTCATACATCACACCTACCTTCTTCTAGTGTAATGTATAGCCTATCATGTGCTATTGATTACATTAGAAGTGCATGACTACCTATGTAAAATATATTTAAACATTCTGTAAAATTAACTAATTTCTAATGATCCATGTAGCCCATAGAAAAAAATCCTAGGAAAGAAATAAGAACTATTCTGCCTCAAGAAAAGAGAAAGCAAGTGCTTCACTCAAAGTTCTCATCTGGTGTAAATCAGTGTCCTCCAGGGACTTCACTGCTCAGGGGTTTGTTGCATTGTGTATTTGTCTTTGTGGTATAGTTGAAGTGAAAAGAAGGCAATTGTTTATCTCTAAGCTTCTTATCTTGTGAACAATATGCGCTGGAACACATGTGTGTATGTTGCACAGATTTAAAGTTACCACTGGAATAGTGAAACTACCATTTAACCAGAGAAGATTTTTATAAAATTGTAACACATATTCCCAAAGCACTAAGTGTTTTTATAGACTCATGATAGAAGATCAATTGAAAGATCAATTAGAAGTTTTCAGCTACCAGCGCCCAGTGGCAGCTGACTCCCTGTCATTACCCTCCCAGTCTACCCAGGAGACAGAGCTCCAGTGGGAGTGGTAGGAGCAACCTAGCTCGGCTCAACCAGAAGCTGGAGGAACAGCAGGTTGGCATTAATATGCCTTCACTAAAGGGTGAAACTCTCTGCAGTTTCTCTGCATACCTGTGTCTGTAATTTTTTTTCCTATACAAGCTAGTCCTCATTAGTGTTCCAGAAAGAAATAGCCTTTCTGTGAAAATAAGAATGTTGAAACTCTACTTTTAAGTGTGTACTGTTCCACCCTTGCATTTTCAGTGTTGAAAACTGGTTGTTACATCTACAGCTGAACCCTTCAAATCCTGAGCTTATTGAAAGAAAAGGGATCAATTTTTAAACTGTGCTGGAAAGAAAAAAAAAAAAGAGAGGAAAGCATTCAATGACAAGGTATCCAGCCGTGCAAAGCTGTTTGGAGGGGAGAGATGCTGCCTTTATTCTTGAATGGCACAATTCAGAGACCTTTTAGAGCAATAAAATCACACCTTTGGCAATCATGGGAGATGACTTCTTCACAGAAATGATGCAATGTAAAAGTATGGATGATGGACCTTGAGCTTGTTTACCTGGTCCACCTTGGGGGATCTGACCTGTTGTTTATGCATCGCTGTCATAGTTCTCTGAACTTAGCCACAGAAGCCATTCATTTCTAAAGAGGCAGGTAGTTCACCACCTGCCTGGAGAGCCAGATATGATCTACTTCTACACTTTTCAGAGCCAGGTGTAATCTACTTCTGCGCTTTGCAGACCCTGGTACAAACAGATTTTTAGCTTTCTGGACAGGTGGATTCCTAAATTGTCATCCAAAATTTCCCACATTTTCAGATTTAACCAAAGGTTAATCAAATGAAATTCAGCAAAGTGATGACTTTATTTTGCTCAGTCTCATTTAGAAACTGTGTGGACCATAAGGCACGTGTTCTCTCAGGTATCCATCTCTCAGAAGAGAATGAACTGTAGCTCCCATGAAGCACTGTAGCAGCTTGAGGAAAGATTAATGTTGAACTGTCTTGAGACAAGATATTTTAATTGTATTTAGGAAACTAAATTTGTCCTGCATGGATCAATTCAACCTGAGCCAATCTGTTTCATTTTCATTTTGCACATCAGAAACTGAAACATGATGGAAAAATTCAGTTGTCCCAAATTTACTTTCTATTAAATTGCCCAAAATCAACCCAAAATTCTCTATTAAAACCCCCAAAATTACCCCAAAATTCTCTATAAAATTCTCAACTGAACTGAATATTTACGTTTTCCTGCTCATGGCTGAAAGCCAACTTCCTTCAAGGTTACTGTTTGCAAAATCCTTTTGCAGGATAGAAGACGTGCAAAGATCAAAGCTGTCCCTGAACTGACTGGTTTCATCAAGGTGAGGTGCTTCTTCAGTTCATCAAAACATACACTCTAAAACTGGGCAAACATCTCAGAATAAATATTGTATAATGATTTCACTGAAAGAGGTGGGTTTGGGGTTGTAACCATTCTGCCATGAACATGGATCGCTTTAGTCAGCTTGGACAGTGGGTTAATCGTGCTTGCTTCTGTCTGCAGTAAAGTGAGCTGTTTCGAAGAATCACAAGCCAGCAAATTCAACAGTGGGAAGGAAGAGAGAGGGGGCATTGTAGAGTCATTTCACAAGGACCAGTAGCTACTGCCTGCTGGTGAGAGCCATTCCAGACCTTATGCTTGTAATTGGCACTCTAAGATACTTTTGCTTTTTATGTTTCCAAGTGAGCCATTCAGCTAATGTTAATTTCATTCAATGGCAATAAAGGTGAAATCTCTCTAAAATAATTCTCTTCCTTTGCATCAGGATATGATTCTTGAGTAAACAGGCTTTAATCAATGGCAGACAGCATCCCATCAGCTAACAACACCCTCTTGCTCTGTGGGACTACACTAAATTCATGGCGATTTAAAAACAATTCCTCAGACACAGCATCTGTGTCTTTCATCCTTCTGCCCAACACCCGTCTCTGCAGTGAGACGCAATGGTTTTGAGAGATGTGATACAAAAATAGCACCTAAGCAGCTGTACCAAGCGAGCCTGCTGTGCAGTTGGAAAGCAGAAAATCTTTCAGTTTATTTTGCGGAGGTTCATACAGTGGTGATATTTCCGTAAGTTTTAAAAATGTCTCATCTTTTTGCATGCCCATATTGAGATGATAGTCTCTAGAAAACATAGTGTGCATACCATTGCCAGCTTTGTCTAGGAGTTGATCTCACCAGAATTCAGGGAACAAGACTGTTTTGATGACTCACAGGTAAGGTAAAAGAGTGCTGTACTTTTCATCAGCTGTCAGTTATCTCTGTCTCACCTTGGTGCTGTGGGGACCAGTGAGACATCAGAAGGGTCAGTTTAGCCCTCAAAATTGTTTGGCAGCAACTTGCTCCTGGCCTGAGGTATCCCACTTCTAGTCCCTTTCCCTTCCCTGCATGTCTGAGAGTTGAGCAGTGCAGACACTGGTGTTTCTGAGCATTTTCTCAATGCTTATGGCTATTTCAAATTAGTTGTCTGTGCTGGTAATATTTCTTAAATGTTGCTTGGCTGCCTGCCAGAGTGCATGCAACTTGCCTTACAGTGCTGCTGGCAAGATCCTCGTTGTCCGCACTGAAGGGACCAAGCCATGCAAGCTCCCTTCTGCCGTTAAGGATTCATGTAATGCAAGGGAAAATGCTTTGGGAAGTGCTGCATCCCTAAAGACTTCAACACCTCCCTTCTGTTCCCTCTGTAAGGGCACCTCATTGACAACCTGTGTGTGCTACCTGCTGATGAGACTGATCTTTGCCCTGTGTCAGAAAGATGCTTAATGATTATTCACATAAATTTCCTAATGCCCTTGTAATATCTCTGTTTTGATATCTGTGTTTAGGAAGATGAACAGTAGTTTTGCTATATTTAACTGGATTTCATGAGAGATTTCTTTTGCTGGTGGATTAAGCTGGCAAAGAAATGTTTGCTGGTTGTTGTGAGTGCATTGATACTGCTGACCAAATGGAAGGGGGGTATTTCTGCTGACTTGCCTGATCAGGTACTAGCACTTCTCCCGCTGCAAAGAGCAATATAGGCACTAGTGGTAAGTGGAGCTTCAGTCTCTATACACTGAGGAGTTACTTGTTGAGAAACACAAGGAAAGAGACAGAAATTCAATTAGAGGGAGTATGATGAAAATCAAATAGGTGACAGGCAGGGTGCTGTGGTCACAGCATGCCGAACAGTTTTTTGGTGGCCACATCAGCATAAGCAGCTGCTGGCTCTTGCTCTGTGTTTCGTGCATCTCTCCTCATCCCACAGTCCCTGCTGGCACAGGGGATTTTCTAGGCAGGAAGTGAAACAGGCTGGAAAGTAAACACTCTTGATTATTTTCTTCTAGAGGATATTTTTCAGCTGGACCAAGTTCCTCCAACCTACCTGACTACATGGACACAAGCGCAGCAGCAGGGACACAATGACTCATGGCCAGGAGCAAGCCATCCAAAAGGATAGCTGAATGGGGCAGGAACCAGTTGGAGCACATCTGCCTCTAAATGCCAGACCACAGCTTCAGTCTTTGTGATACCATGGAAATGCTCTGTCTTTTCCTTTAATATGCAAAAACTTAAAAGGTGTAAAATATTGTGCTGTTTTAAAAGTAAACCAGCGGGAGAAATGAACCCAATTCTAGAGAGATTATAAGTCAGAGTTACAATTTACTAAAAATAAATTATAATAGATGCAATGATGCAGAGAAAAACTGTCTTTAACCCCCAAAAATAGATGTATAACCCAGCCCCCTGGAACAAGAATAGAATAGTGTTCGTTGGTCCCTGTGCTGAACACCACTTGGTCCCCCTGGATGCAAAGCAAAAGCAAAGGAAAATCTATTGGTCTGGACGATGGTGGTAGTTCTGTTGAGGTAACGATCGCAGTCTTGTTGAGAGTGGCAGTGGCAGTCCTGTTGGAGTTCTGGTTCTCCTCTCAGTCTGACAAGTGGTACCAGAAGTCCCAAAACCCCAAGATTATGTATGCTCAGGTTCAAGTGGGAATGTTCAGTACCTCTCCCAGGGTGGGGAGTTTCACAGTGGGTGATTTAGCTCTGTGAGTCATGGGATATTTTTGGAGTTTTGATGGTCTAGGTGTCGCAGCTGCCTATTATGCCAGTCCAGTATGGCCCATTAGCAGAAATGACCCCTCAGGCTGGGTGTGAAGGTGCTGATGCCTTCTTGTAAAGAACTTTGGTCTTTACATATACACATAGCCTTGGCTCTCCTGTGTCTTTTTCCAGCAAAGAATCAATATGTTTTTTCAAAGAAAAGTGAAAACCCCGTGGCAACCTGTTGCTTATAAAAATGTTTTTTTGTAGTTCTTGCCTTGCTTGACTATTATGAGGAAGAAAAATATGTATACACCACATCCTGTTGATTGGGAAATTCTTTGGAGATGCTGGCAGGTTCTAGGTCTGTTCGCCACAGTGCCACAGAGGGAAGTCCTCATCCCAGAGCTGCACTACAGTTGCTGGGCAGAGGTCAGGCCAGAGGGTTGGGGGAAAACCTGAGAACTCCTTATTCCTAGGCTAGGCCAGAGATCATGAACTGAGACTGTCTAAAACAAAAACTAAATATTAAATGAAAGCAAACCATAAAAATAGCTCTTTTTTGCTTTATACAGAAGGCTGCAGGGGAGTTTAAAGGGGTCAGTCACAGATGGCATAATTACCACATGGCAAAATAAACCAAAATTGTGGCTTTAACATCAGAGATATAATCAAGATTTGGCCTACTTGTTGCATATTTCATTTTACAGGCAGGAGTTATGGGTTTATGTACTGGAACTCTTTTTATAACAGCTTATCAAAAGTGCTTCACATGAACATATGTTTTCCCATGGTTGTGTTTTCCAAGCATGCTGAACGATTTAGTAATACTGGCTAATGATGCAAAATGGTTTTCAATAGCAATTTTAGTGGCTAAATGAATCATACTTAGGTAAGGGAAATATGAAACATTCCATTTTATGCAAAATTGCTAAATGACCTATCCAACATATCTCTGAGGAGAAGTTAACACAGGGTGGTTCGTGGAACTGGAAAAATACAATGATGTTTTCTCCTTTACAAATGGATGGGATTTTAAAGAGAACTCTAACATGCAATACCAACTATTTTCTTTATGCTTATTATCTTTAAAAAGATTCATGTGTGTCTTTGGAGGTTAACTCTTGTCTTCCTTTTTGCATGTAATCTGCTGAAATTCTGGTTTATTTTAATTTGTTTTCTTTTTCCTCTAATTTCTGTGTCTTTTTCTTCTTTCTCATTAGATATTAATAAACAGAAAAAAACAGAAAAATAAAAGTACTGTGACTTGGTAAACAAATGCTGTAGTGCCTATTTTACCCTACTGTGTTCTATACATCTATCAAGTGATGTTATTTCCTCCAAAAAGAGTTTTTTCAAATCAGCTTAGAAAATATGAGAACATTTCTTACACAGTTTTGGACATGCCAGAGTTGATTAACAAATGCATTCATATTTGTAGAACCAAAATCAAATTACGATAAAACCTAGAGAAAAGAAAAATGCAATTAGCTGAGTTCCATGCCATGATTTTTATCAGAAAATTATTTGCACTATTCATATGCTTTTTATTTTTCTTAGGGGCCTATTCAAAAGATGTGATCTACTTGCTTATTTGGGAAAACAAGAAACAAGGAAGGGAGAGTAAAACAATGGAAAATCTTGTTGATGTAATACAAGGCAAGCTGTCCAGAAAAGTAAGTGTTACTCTTGAGTCATAATCACTAAAGATGTTCACGGTTTGTGTATTTCATTCAGTATTCCAGGATTGGTAGATTGCATTTCTAAAAATGGTGCCTGAAAAAGTGCTTTATTAAGGAAGCATATACTATTTACTGCAGCACTGGGTAGAATTTTATATTGCAAAATACTTCTTAACTTTTAAATAAATTTTATCCCTGGTGACAAGTTAATAGATATCACACAAGGCTATTTGCTAGGAATTGATTTATGTTGGCTGTAGACAGAAACAGTAGCCTTCTTATTCTGAGAGAAAATTGGCAGTGGGATGTGGAGGAGGAAGTAGTGGAGAAATGAATTTTATAGTGATCTTAATTAGAAAAATATTATAGCACTAGGGTCACACAAAAGGAGTGAAGCATTGTTTTACTTTATGACAGAAAGATTGATAGATTCCACCTAGGATTTGTGGCAAAAGCCCACTGGAAATTGCCATAAACAACAAATAAAAATTACAACCAGAAACTATATTTTTATGCAATTGGTCTGCACAATCAGGACTTTTTTTTCTGAGATATTTCATATTTTAAGATAACAGGTATGCTCCTATCTAAGGGATCTCCATATTTTCAAAACAATCTTTGCCAAGACATGAAACAACTATCAACAGAATATAGAATTTAATGAGTCTGTGAGGGTGTGTTATCCTCAGTGCGTATAACAAGAAAAATAGAATATTTAAAGTTGACATTCACCTATTTAATTATTTCTTGGCTTCTCAGGCACTGAAACATCAAGTTTAGGACCAGCAGCAGAATGTATCCTCTCAATAGGCTGGAAGCATACTGAGGGACTCCATTGAAGTGTAAAGGAACATTACAGGCTGGCAAGATAACTGATAGAAGATTACGGACTCTGATTAAATTATTGCAAGCCAAAAGCAGTGAAAATAGTGCAAGAAATTAATTTACAGAAAAATCGGTCTTGAAAATGTTCTCAAGCAACACTAATTTAAGCCTTTCATTGCTTTGAAGAAACAGTGTTACATGAAACTCAGAACACATTTCAAAGGCCTTCAAAACCCTATCAGATCTACAATTATTTATTATCACGGCCCTTCATACCTCTCTTTTCTTTTGGCCCCACTAAGAAACACGGTGGAAAGGTGGAGATCTGCATCAGGATAAAGTGTGCGTACTTACTGTGTCTGGGAAGAAAAAAACCTCCTAGAAATCTCTTAGCCCTACGCCTGGGCATGTCAAGTGATACTGTCAAATATTAAATCTGACTGCCAGATACTCAAACAAATGTCAGCAAACAGCTCCATGACAGGAAAATTTAGCAAATTCTTTATTTCTGTGGGCTTCAAACCTATTCTTTTTTTCTTCTCAAGGAGAAAAAAACTCTTCTACTTCAACCATAACAAACCCTGACCAGATTCCTGTTTTGTTTGGTGTAACTCCACATGCCTTAATAAGTTGCCTTCCTGCTTCCAATAGCTGCAGGCTGACTCCCAACTTGAAGCCTACTCTGCCTCAAGGATAACTTTTATTTAGCAAGTCTTCTATAGGTTAAGTGTTCATCATGTGGAGAGGATCCCGCCTTGACTTTCTTAAATTTGATGTTTCCACATTCACATATGTCTTTCTCTCTTTGTTATTATTTTAATACCTGAAACACAGAAGCTTACAAAGCAGGTTATTGCAATATATCTGTATCAATATTTTTCAGAGGAAAAGGACACGTTTGAATCTCAGAACAGAAACTGAGAGAGTAGAATATATTTTAATGTAGATCTAATATTTATTTCTAAAATCAGGATTTAAATACATTTCTTAAGAAACATATTTACAATATCATTAACAGCTAATTGTGCAATGTTTATATTCTTACTCTTTTAAAGCAAATTGTTTTCTCTAAATATTTTTTCTAAGTCTCAAAGCAGCAGATGTGTAAAAAGAGGACATACATTTTGCTTGAAAATACCATAGTAAATATTAGAAAAATTATAAAAAAGTTAGATTGCATCTTCTCCTTTTTTTTCCACTGTGAAATTGTACAAATGACATTACAACATTTTGGAGTATTTTTATAAATAATTTTCACTTTACACTGAATATTTGCCCATTAATAAATTGGGAATTTTGTAATTTTCATTGTACTCTTCCTTCATGAACACTCTGCGATTATTCATAATGAGCTGCCGATGTCTTTGAAAGTACTGTAGGCTGTGCAAGTAAGATAAAAAAAATAAATTTGTAGGGACTGCAAATGAAACAGCTCATTAATCAACTAGATGACATTTAAACATTAACATTAGAAACTTCAGTATGTCATCATTACATGTTTAACCCCTTAAAGGTTTCACCCTCTAATTCATATCCTGGAACCTGTGTGACAGCATTGCAGTAAGAATCTGTATCCTGAGTTAACAAAAT
This sequence comes from Corapipo altera, assembly GCF_003945725.1. Classification (NCBI taxonomy): domain Eukaryota; kingdom Metazoa; phylum Chordata; class Aves; order Passeriformes; family Pipridae; genus Corapipo; species Corapipo altera. The sequence goes on along the minus strand of NW_020884873.1, from coordinate 21,166,047 downwards.
GTGTGCTCCAGACTAAGAGTGGAGCCCGAGTCTCCTCCTGGATGCATTCTCAGACCTCTCTCTGCACTTACATAAAGAACCATCTGATCACCGATGAGAGAAACAGCTCCCTTTCCAAAGCATTTGGTAGCTTAAGAAACTGCTGATTCCCCAGTAGAGGGTATTTATAAAGCTAATGTTGATGGATTTTTGTATTATAAAGTCAACCCAGTAATGCTGACTGTATTTGCCTTTCTCTCTGTGTGTGTATAAGTATCCCACTTTTAAATTCTTTGAAGAATATTTGAAGTGTTATAAAATGCACCACTTTTCTCTGAGGAAGCTATGGAAGTATCTGCCAAAGTCTATGGCTAAAAGGCTGGGACACATTTTTGCATTTATTAACCATTCATCCCCCGTTAATTCTGAAGCACATATTTTGGGACCATATTCTGGAAATACAGTAAGTGACAGGGAAAACAGCCTGAAACTGTGTGTCTCTCAACTCAGGTTAATCAGGAGATATGAGCATAAAACACAAAGTTTCTTACTTGAAAATTGTTACAGGCTTTCAGTAGAGACAGTGCTTTCTTATTTTTTTTAAAGAAAGTAAGCCTTCTGTAGGCATAAAAACAAACAAGCAAAAAAACCCACAAAACCCCCCCAGCAAACAAGAACCAATAAACCTTCCCACTCCCCAGAAAATCTTTTACATTTTTCTCAGTTTGGTGTGTTGCATCTGTATGTATTACACTTATCCACTTTTCCCTGAACACTGTCGAGCCCCACTGGATCCAAAGTTGGATTTTGCCAGCCATCACATCCCTACAAGAGACAGTTACTTCAGAGGACTAAGGGCTCGAAGGTCACTGTGCTCATAACTTGTTTTGTGTTCACTGATGTCTCTAAGGAAAGAACAGAGACCTGAAACAGTGTTAGGCTAAAGGAACACTTGTTGTGGGTTAGGCAGCCACTGATAACAACATGGTGTGGGGTTAGACTCAGATCTAGCTGAGCAAAGCTGTGGCTTCCCTAAAGACCTGAGTACTTTTGAGGACTGAAAGTTAATGTGATCATTGTGTGGTATTATAGGACATGCATTTAATATATGGTAATATAAAATTTGTAGTCTACTGTGATCCCAAGGTGCTGTTTATAAATTAGATTCTCTTAAGATCTTTATTTATACTAGCTTCACCTGGACTCCACAGCTGAGAAGCTTCTGGGAAGAGAAGTCCATGGCCCCAAAGCAATCCATTACCAGTGTCTCTTGCACTCTAGTAGGCAGAAGCTGGGACAAACAGCGTCCTTGTGCCCTCCCCAGGCGAGCAAGCTTACCTGCATCATCCATGCAGTGTCATTTCCTCCTCTTCATTAGCTTCCTACAATATGAGACAACAGAAGTGTCCATGTGGACAAGCAACTAGTGCTTGATTTATTGTTGGTGATGCTGACACAAGTAATAAATTCAAAGGAAGATGAAAATTGCCTAGCAAGAATGATTCAAATAACACCTGCCTTCCTGGGCAAAGGAGCACTTATTTTCTTCTACTCCACTGACAACAGACTCGCTGACCTTTACAGGAATGGTGAAAACTGCACACATGCCAATATTTAAGAAATTAATGCCTTTTTATATCTTGTCTCTAAACAAACATAAAGGAAAGAGCAGGTTCTATGCTCTGGCACTTATTATATGGCAAAAATATGAAGATTAACTCTCCTACCAATAAGGGGTAGAAATCCTACTTAATAAAAATTTAAAGATGTATTAGAATGGTGTAGAAGATGCATTAATTCTGAAATGTTGATAAATATTTTGCAATGCTGTGTTGAATAAGTGATTTTTGTAACAACCAGTGCCAATACAAGTTTCTGTCCACATATTAAGTGTAAGCTGTGATTCTCCCAAGTGAATGAAATTAAGATTTGAATTTGAAGAGCAATTTGCATCTTAAAATCACTATGCCTCATTGAGTACATTTGGTGGTAGCATTCTGCCCATTCATGTGCCTTCTGTGTCCTATGAGGAGAGGCTGAGGGAGCTGTGGCTGTTTAGCCTGGAGAAGAGGAGGCTCAGGGAAGACCTCATCACTCTCTACAACTCCCTGAAAGGAGGTTGGAGGCAGGTGGGGGTCAGTCTCTTCTCCCAGGCAACCAGCAGTTGGACAAGAAGGCATGATCGTAAGCTCTGCCAGGGGAGATTTAGGTTGGATACTAGGAAGACATTTTTTACAGAGAGAGTAATCAGACATTGGAATGGGCTGCCCAGGGAGGTGGTGTATTCTCCATCCCTGGAGGTTTTTAAGATGAAACTGAATGTGACACTTAGTGCCATGGTCTACTAACCATGGCAGTGTTGGATCAAGGGTTGGACTTGATGATCTCAGAGGTCTTTTCCAACCCGATTGCTTCTATGATTCTATGATTCTGGGTTTCAAGATAGGAAGTAATTGCTGGAAATAAATGTAATATGTCTTTCTGTGAACTTACAGCTGGAGATACTACCATATAAAAATATAGAGAAATACTCTTTTCCATCCAAAGGCCTGCAGAGACATTGGTATCATGAGAGATTCAAAACTCAAGCTGAGCTGATCTTGAGTAACCTGGACCCAGAAGACCTCTGGAGATCCCTTCTGGCTACTTTGCCCTGAACCACTTTATGGTTCCTTGCTGGTTCCTGCATGCATGGCATTAAGAATTGTGTGATTTCTGAAGGAGTTAAAGGGCTGATAGATGATGAAAAGGGGTGAGGAAAGAAGCCAAAAGCATAGATTACTTAGGGTTAGGGCTGTCAATACTTCCAGTGCCTCTTTACAACCTTTTTTAATTAGGACTAAATTTTGGAACTGAACGTCTCCAACAGAGCGAAGAACAGCCTTGTATAAAAGATGTGTAATATGGATATACGAAGCTCTCTTCAGGATAGTTGGCTGATGGGGACTGCTTATCTTCTGGACTGGTCTTACTGAGAGCTTGGTGGAGGAGCAGCAGCAGAGAGTACTGAATATGTGTCATATACCCAAGAGCAGTCCTTCAAGGAGTGAGCGTATCACACAGCTGCCTTATGGACTGATCTGCTTCTTGCCATGTCCCAGAGAAACAGGTAAATGAAAGCAAGAAAGATCGCCAAGACTTTTATTTGTTCTCCCCTTCTCAATTGCACCATGACCACTGTGTTTTAGAGGGTGATATGCTTCAGCCGTTAAAAGACAGTCTAGTTATTTTATTTCCTCTTACAGGAATGGAGTGTTTGCTAAGAGTATTCTTTTAAAACACAGGTTGGTTAAAGGTGTTTCTTTAAGTGCAGAGTACTGGGGTGTTTTTGTTTGGGGTTTTTTTGTAGGGTTTTTTTTTGCCTTTAAGGATATAGTCCAACACAGCTATAGTCATGCAAGAATTTAAGCAATTAGCACTCTGTATGTTTTAAAATAAATGGCAATATGTTAGCTCAAGGTAAAAATGACAGCATAAAGACATGCAGGTATGGGTAGTACCAAGCAGAACTCTAAGGTCTTTTTACTGTTTTATAGTAAAATAACATGAATTGAGGTAAATCTCTGTACTTAGGTACCTCTCTCTTTCAGTTGCAAGACCCTGAGATGTCTAGAGTAGCAAAATGAAAAGAAACGGGCTGCTGATCTCTCCAGTCCCAGTAGAGTTGGAGATGAACAGCTCTTCACACAGCCACAGCTGTGCACCAGGCACATGCTCTTCATTTAACACTTTGGGACTGACCAAACATGGAATCTGATGTACTGCGCAGTAGACAAGTGTAAAAGTTCTTCTTTATCATAATTTGCGCTGCACTGTTTGGTCAGCTTCCACTATAGCTGTCTAATATGATAATAGATGGCCAATAAGGTTTGACTCACACAATAGTCTCTCCTAAATTAAGGAGGAAAAGAGCCTAAAATATTTATAATGCAACCCTGCCTATCAAGCTATAGATAACCTTATTTCCGAGATGGAGTCAGATATCCTCATTTTTCTTGTATAATTCTGGACTTTTTGATATGACTCTGACACAGGTTATAGCCCATGGGTTTCTGAGCAGGAGGCTGATAACACTATAAGTTGTGACTGTAGGATCAAGAGATAGGAATATCCTTTGGAGTGTGAATAATAGACAGAAATGTTTTCTACAGTGACCAAATATTATTTTTCATCAGCCCTCTAAGAAGTTTCAACCTGCCCTAATTTTCTCCATTGAATCTAATAGAACTGGATTAAACTACAGGGGAGATGAGAACATAAATTTGATTCCTTTCATTCCATGTAATATTAGGGTTTGTATTCTTTCAAGCTGTAATAACCTCTAGACTTCAGCAAAATTGAAAACCTTTAAATAGCCTTTCACAACCTTTCAGTGTAGTAATGAAGTTTTAAGTGCTCACTGGGGATTTTCAGTTCAGAAAAATCTAAGCAGCAGTAGATATTAAAATCTAATGTTTACTTCAACTCTTTTACAGCCTAATGAGTTTTTCTGACAGTGTAATTTTTAAAAGGTTGTGTTTCACTTATTAATATAGCATACTCACCCTGGAAATCTTTCTTCTTTAAGGACTCTGGTGGGAACCTTATACTTTGTTGGAGCACCTGAAAAGCCAGCTAGAACAGAGAAAAGGAAAACTTGCCAAGACCTGACTAGAACAACAAGCAGGTTAAAAAAATCCAAACCCACAACCCATGATTTAAACACCACAGGAGGCAAAAAACAAATTAAGGATGTAGATTCCCTGTGTGCACATAATTACAAGTATGTGAGTCACTGGAGTCAGCACAGTTGTTCATCTACCTTAAGACCTGGAGAGGATGTCTGGCTGCACTCGACTCGGGGAGTAGCTAAGCGGATTTTGTTTGTTTGTTTGTTTGTTTGTTTATTAAGCTATTGCTCAAGGGGGTAGCAGTGGGGAGAGAAAATTGAAGGGTGAATTTACACTGATTAAAGAAACACCGTGTGTGTACACAGGCATTTCTGAGGCACAGTGTGAGACTGGAAGAATTCTGGGTTTGGTGCTGCTAAATTAGTGGTGAAAAGAGGATCTGAATTTCATTGATACAGTAACAGTGTAAGTCCCAGAGGGATATTTTTCATTGCTGTATTGCTCTATATACAATGTTTTATATATATATATATTTATTATGTATACAAACAGTCATTTGCATTTGCTGGGAACATAAAGTAAGATGACTGGTAGCTTTCTTCCTTTCTTAATAATCTATTCATTTGGCACTTAGATTTCTTTTGTTGATAGTTTTTCATCTTCTTAAATCATAAAATGAAAGCAGAAGGAAATACAGAAAGAAGGAAGTAAGACTGATCAAAAAGTTTTGTATCTGACAGATAAAAGTTCAGTGCTTCTAAGGCAAAAATTACAGCGTATTTTCATTAAAAAAAATAAGCATGTAGGAGAGGGAGGATTTGCTTATGAATATCTCTTAAATACGTAAGCATATTCAAATGATAATAAACAGGTCCCGACATAGATATATATGTAATAGCAAAACATCCCATGGCTGGTTTCTAATTTCTACCTAATTTTGACTCATTAAGTGTGCTTAACATGAGGACCATGTTTCTATCTATTGGTTAAACAAAATGCTATTGGGCTAACTACTAGTGCAGTGTCCTGAGCTGCCCACTGAAATCCCTGTTACAAGTCCAGATTTATTCAGTCAGGTCAGTGCTGGTTTCTCAGGGAAGGGATCTTCCTGGCTTGTCTGTGTTGCTCTGCAGTTGTTCTTAGACTGTGCTTTATAGGGAAGTGCAAGAGAGTCACAGATCAATGGCTGAAAATTAAAAGTTAAAAAGTGTTACTAAGGAACATGAATGCCTGTGCTCAGTGCCTTTCACTCCCAGCTCCTGGAAGATGTCCTTCAGCTGTTCAACACTTTTGCTCAACAACAGCAAAGTGTTAACATCTCAGAGAATGTCAATTGTTGAGCAGTGCAAAATGGCACAACTTTTCAGTCTTCCCAAGCTGAAAGAGACTAGAGGTTTTAGGTAAAGGGAAAAGCTAAGAAACCAGAGAAGTGATCACAACATAGGAAGCAAAGTTGAGAGAGGGAAATAAATATACAGTGAAAGAGGTTTGAGATATAATGCTGGTTCAGAAAATGCAGTCATAGGAACACCTCAGGGAAAGATACTTTATTAAAAAATCTAAGAGATTGAATTCTGAGATTTCCTGTTTTATTTGTCATGTGATGGTCACCATTAAATACTTCGGTTGGATGAGATATTTCCAAGGAGTCATTTGAACACTTTTCATAGGTATGGTTGAGGCTGCTGCTTCTGAGAGAAACACAAAGAAACTCCAGTCAGCTTCCCTCCTTGTCTCCAGATATGTGCACTTTCTGACCATGTGAATATAGCTTTCTGCAGTGCATAAGGTATAGAAATGGAGTGCCAGTAGAGCACTTGCTTTTCTTTTTGCAAGCAAAAGTTCCATTCACATTTATTTCCCACAGATTTATTTAAATCAGTCTTGGGCAGATGGAAGAAAACAAAAGGTTAGGAGCAAGAGTGAATGCTGACAGAGAAGAAAAGCAGGTTAGAAAGAATAACTGAGACCTAGAATTAAAAAATGACAAATGGATTACCCAGACCTCTGTTCTCACACAGTAACAGAAGGAAGTAGGGGAATGAATAAAGAGGAAAATGAAATGCAGAGAAATGATAGTTGAGGAATATGAAAAGCTCAGAAGAGCTGCTAACACATGCTGGGCCAGATATCTCAGTGTAGCTCTACTGATTTTGTAGGTATCTCGGAGTGACTTTATCAGAGTGGGCATGCGTGTCAGACCCACTGAGGGGAGCAAACCCAAGTTTACTTTTACAGTAGGTCCTGGTCTTTCCTTAGACGTAGGTGTATGAACCCTGCTCTTGGGAGATTCGTGTGCATCTGCCATTCCCCACTGGTCCCCAACCCTGTACTGTGGTGGAGCAAAGTGGGAAATTCAGGCAGACCAAAATGAAAGCTCCAGGAACACGGCGGCAAATTAAAACACTGCTGATGAATACAGGCTGATGGACTTCCGAGAGAATACTGAGTTTTCATGAACATTGATGCTTTGAAATTCGCTGTAACTAGTAAGGAAAAAGACTAGGATATCACTCTGGACAGATCACTGTAAACCTCTGCTTAATGTGCAAATGTGAAGCAGTCAATTAAGAAGCAACCCAGTCAAACTGTTATCTAATGAACTAAAGTATTTCTGTCTCGAGAAGATGTAACAGCAAGAGGGAGGAGCTGCAAATAACAAATTTATGGCATATTTTAAGACAGAGAGAGATTTTGGTTGACCAGATGATCTTACAAGTAATGTCCCTTCCAACCTGAGCTGTTCTATGATTGAGTCTATGATTTTGAAATGAGAAGAGGCTGAAAAGTATCAGGACAGTTATATGTGAAAAGGGCATTGCCCGGAAGAGGTAGTTTGCTTCTAGGTCACTTTTTGCTTAGCAACGTAAGGGAGAAGACAAAGTAAACATGAAAAACAATGACCTTGGAAAATAAATAAATAAATTAAAAACTGTAGCCAATATATCCAGCTGATAAAGACACTTCCATATCCTGGGAGTTGAAACAAGAATTGAACATTTGCATGGGCAATGAAAACCTCCATTCTTTCTTCAGATAGGATCCTTTTCCCCCACACACTTCTTATTAATCGGGATTATAAAAACTGAATTTGCTGGAAGTCTGAAATTTTGAAATTCTGAAAAAACTGAGCTAATTGCCAGGTGTATGTTTCCATTGCAGAAAGGATATTGCTGTGCAGACCTGATTGAATTAACTGAGCAAGAAGCGAGGCAGAGGTCTCACCCAAATTGCACTCTTTGTCACTCTAGGCACTTGAGATTGCTGTGTTAATTATAGAGTTTGGGTATGTCTCTGTAGCACTTCTACCTTAAAACTGAAAATGCAAGATATAAACTTCTCGTCAGAGATTAGCTCATACGTCTCACACCTTTCTCTAATTGTAAAATCACGTGAAAAGATAGACTGAGAAGAATTCAAGATCTTTCTAGCCTGTCTCTCCTCAACAGAAGTAGACCAAAAAAAGCTGTGCGTCCTCATACAGAACTGTCTATCTTTAAGACCAAAGAACGGACATTACACAGCCTGCTCACCAGCCACTGTGACAAAAAAGGATTATTCTCTGTTTTTTAAAAAGCTTATTTTTGATGATTCTTATTGTCTCTTTCAGTCTGATGAAATGATCCACTGTAGAACATTCCTATTTCTCTTTCCAGGTATTCTCCATTGGTGGACAGTTTTGTTCAGTTTCTTCAAAACTCAGCACAGCATTTTAGCTGGAGATTCTCCAGTGCTGGATAATTATTTTTTGAGCATCTCTCTGTGTTTCTTGACCTCTCATCACAGCATTTTTGAAGAAATAGGGCTTTATTAATTCACATTAGTAAGGTAGTATGCTTTTTAAATTTTGCACTCTGTTCTGTCATGCAGGTGGCTAATGGAATTATCAGAGAACAGCAGACTCAGGTGTAATGCACTGCAGAGCCATGATTGATGTAGTCCTCTGTTTGATAATCAGCTGCTGGTAGCTACATTTAAACTATGTTTTTCTAGCAGTTACACCCAACCTGAAAAAAATTCCACCCAGAACAGTTTACCTTAGCTTTCTCCTAGGATGGTGTCAAAAGCCTTATTGAAGAGAAGGTATTTGACGTCTACTGTAGCTTCCATATCTTTTCATCAGTCTCCTGTCACAGGAAGAAATTAGATTTTTTTGATGTGATTGTTCCCAGGAAATCAGCTCAGAGTGTTGTTTATTTGTTTTCAGGGCTTATGGACAGTCCTTTTTTAATTGTTTCAGTGCTTTTTAGGGGATTTGAAATCGGGCTGGTCATTCTCTAACTTCTCCTGTATATATCAGCTTTCTGTTGGCCCTTGCCAGTTTTCTAATATTTCACCAGTCACCTAGGAATCCTTGAAGGTAGTGGGTAATGGTTCTGACTTTGCTTCAGCCAGATACTTAAATACAATAACTGAACTAATTACTTTTTAACCTCTTAGCTGTGTTAACCTGAGATATTATCCCACTGCCATTGGTATTGTTTGCTACCGTATTGTGGCTGATCGCTCTAGTAAAGAGATGTAAAAAAGCAGTGAGTTTTGGACTTCTCATCACTACCTGTTGATAATTTTTCCTTTGCAATTTGTGTTCCAACATTTTTTTTCATCTTCTACTATAAGTAATGTTCTTGAACGATTTCCAATTAGGCAACATGTCACTTTGTAGTTCTTTCTTGTTTCATGCCTTTGTGAGTCTTTCATCTTTTGCTATTTCTGTAAACCTGTCTGTAACTGAACATGATTTTTGCCTCCTGTATGTCTTACAGTATTTCTAGTCAGTGAAAACACTATTGTTTACTGAACTCTCTCTCTCTACTTTTCTCGTTATTATAGTTTACACTTATGTCCTTAGTATAGTCATATTGAGGAACTGCCATTTCTCATTGACTATTTTTCACCTTCAATTTAGTTCCTAAAGAGATGACCACTCAATTTTTTGAGGTTATCAGTATTTTGCAGTCCATTGGTTTATGTTTTTCTGTTCTTTCTCTGTAATGATGTTCACTTGAGCTTTTTTCTATATTCAGGTTTTCAAATGACTTATCATTAGTTAGAATCAAATACAGAAATACTTTTTTTTCTGGAAGCTTTTCTGCTCTTTGTATTGAGTAGTTGTTGCCGGAGCATCTGAAGGAAAATGGGATTCTGTGTCCTGGTATATCCAGTTTCCATTAGTTGCCTATCTAGCTGAAATGCTTGAGTGACACCAAGTCCTTGCATTTAAGTGATTCTGTTCATAAAATAATCTTCTACCAGATCATCGTGTTTTGCTGAACTTTAATACATTGCCCACCACATGTATTTCCTTTACTCATTACTCAAGAGCTTTTCAGTTGCTCAAAAGTCCTCTGCATTCTGGGATCTCAGAACAAACAAATATGTACTTCATATTTGAAATATCAGATCCTTCCTTTCTACTCAATCTTTACTTCTTGAGAAAGTTTTGTACTACCTCTTACGCTAGCTCTGAGAATGTGGTTGGATTCAGCCTCTATCATAAGTAAGCAGTAAATTTGACCATGTTTGAAGACTTCAGTCTTGTTTATTCCATATACTTGTGTATTGGTATGCAGATGTCTAAGATAATCACTGAATTTGATCCACTATTCTCTTCCTTGTCTTGTCTTTAATCCTATTTTGAATAGGTTCATGCTTCCAAATTTTTGTGGCTTGACCAAATAACTCCTGTTAATGCTTATTGATGGTGACTTACCTCCTTTGTCAGCTCTCCCTTTTATTCCTAAGACAGTTCATATAGGCTATACAGTCTCATGTGCAAAGATTGACCTCTGGTGGATTAGAGGGGCTACTGGTGTGACCCATCTGGGTTCCTGCATCTCTTATATGTTTGCATCTCCTTTATCACTATACACTTTGGAGCTGAAGTTCCTGGTAGTGGCAGGTGAGACTCTACTTGGTGTTTTCCACCTCTGCGTGAGCTGCAGCCTGATGTCTCCACAAGTGTCAAAGTCTCTCTATTGGGCTCTTCTCAGATGCTTGGTCCTCCTCAGGCTACCAGGCAGTTTAGTGGGAGAGGAAGACATGGGGATGGAGGAGGAAGCTAGCTCTCACCCAAGCACATCTTGGTGAGAGCAGTCATCTCACCCTGGCAGGGTTTCCTTGTGTCAGCAGAGAGAGGAAAGGAATCCAGGAATGTCTTTTCTCCCATGGACTTTTTCAAGCAAGAAGCATTCCATTCTCATCTGCTTGCTAATTTTGGAGGTTTGTTTGTGGTTTTTTTTTTCCTTAAAGTTATTTCTTTTCTTTAAAATAATTGATTTTTCATTGGGGGATCCTGAGAAGTATATTCAAGTGGAGAAGTTGGGTGGGTATGAAACTGTTGCTCCTCTTTTGACCTTACCTTCCTGCTGTTAGGGATTTATTTTTTAAATTGTGTGTAAATGCATTTCACATGCTACTGTGAAAGACGGAGTTCATTAAGAACTGCATGACCTGCCTTTATATTACAGATTCAGATTGGATAAATAAGGGGAAATTCAGGGGCTGGGGAGTGACAGCAGGGGAGGCTGAAATACAGGCAGTAAAAATAAATGTTGCCCAATCCTATACATTTCAAATAAAAAAATTGATCTTTTTGAGCTTTTTTCTTTTTTCAGTGTATTGTGTTGAATTGTTCTGATGGACGAGACTACAAAGCCATGGGGAAATTCTTCAAAGGTCTGGCACAATCTGGAGCCTTGGTGTGCTTTGATGAATTTAATCGTATAGAGCTGGAGGTAATTGTAGTACCAGTTTCTTAGCAAAGTTGGTATTCAGCGAAAGTGACAGGCTTGACAACTTCATTAACAGCACTGACATTAAACAACATTGACTGAATTTTACTGTTAGATGAAAAAACTACAACTTTAGTACAATTTAATAAAACACAACTGGTTGTCTATGCCAAATCTGTCCTTGTGATTTTTTATGTTTTCTGCATTCTTTAGTGTAAATATAGCACAGCGATATTGCTGTTGCAACCTTCTGAGCACACTGACAGAAAGAGGTTTGTGGGGAGACATTGTATTCTGTTCGTGATAGATTAGTGGTGAGATTTCTCTTTTGCACTGGTATGCAACCTGCCACTCATAGTGCTTTGAAAGACAGGAGTTAACTTTCATCTTCAGAAAGCTCACAGCCAGGGGGAGAGACTGCTTTAATGCCACATTTATTACCTTGCTGGGGAGGGGGAAGAAACAAAAAACCAAAAAAACCAACCCTGCAAAGAGAGATGTGCGGCAAATGAGAGCTCTGGGTTTTAAGAAACTAATTTATTGCACAAATATAATATACACAAAGCATAATTAAATGTCCACATTGGGAAATGCTGCATAACTTATTTTCTTGTATAAACTGATCTGGTTGGTCTTACATAGCTCCTAAATTCTTATGATTTTTTTTCTTTTTAAATCACAGCTACTGGCAACCCTTGGTAGAAGGTATTGATATTGAATTAGTTTATAACCATTCATTTAAACTTCTGCTTTTGAGGTACCACTGAAACAGGCTTTAAAAGTACAATATACTTGCTGTATTTTCCATTATCTTGTATTAGACCATTAGAGATACATTGCTGTTTCTGGAAGATGATACAGCCTTAGCATTTTCATTCATTTAGCAGGTTATCATTTGATGCATAGGGAATTTTTCAGTCCACTGGAAAATTTATTAGCCTAAGGGTGTGATGGATTTTTGGTTTTATTACATTCAGTAGCACATTAAGCCATCATTTTAAATTTTAAAAACAAGTGTACTGTTTTTTCAAACCAAAAGTGTGTTGAAGGTCTTGCTTTACACTTTACTTCAATTTTCTTTACAGCTGTTCTGCAAATGTTGACCCTTCAGACATCAGGTCTAGGCTGATGTAGGTGTAGGAAGATATGTCTGTACTCACCTCCCACTAAGTTTGTTATCAGCAATTTGAGTGAGCTAGAGGAGTGGAGCTGTCAAACAATCCAAAAGGAATCATAGCATAACAACTTGGCTAGGGTGGACAAAATTATAAGATCATTTCTTCCTTATAGCTGTTTTGATCCTCTGCTAGACTTAGAGAGATTTTCTTCCTAGATTGCAGGACCATGAAGAGCAACTGCACCTGCATTGGTTCTTTTCCAATAAAAAGGCACTGTGCACTCCTTTTTCTATTCGAGTGCAGCATGCACAAAATAAATGCCTAAGTGAAATCTCGTTTGCCTCTGTGCACTTTTTTCCTTCGCACACTGACAGGAGATCCCTCAAGACCAGCAATAAGCTGCTCTTCATTAGAAACCAGTTTTCAATTTAAATTTTAATTAGAATGGATGACTAGGATACTCACCATTCACTGTAATTTCTGCATGCCACTAATCAACAACCAAAAAAATACTTCTCTTTTTTCTATTTTATTTCTAAAAACTAAGTTATTTTTCTATAAAAGGTTTCTTGCTGGTAGTTAACCTTCTTTTAGCTCATCCCAAATAGTTGCATTTTTGAATGGGCTTCATGCTTGCAAAGTGATATTCTTTTTTAATTCCTTTAATGCAAAGTCACTTAAAACCTGGATTCTTACTTTAAATTTGGGCTAGGGTGCAGTTAGAGTAAAACTGCATGTATGTGCAGTCCTAAATATATTGTAATTTTTAGCCTTTCTTTGATCCATAATGAATTATCATTTTCTGTTAAATTAATATATTGTCATACACTGGATATGATGATATATACTTGATGACATTCAACTGGGGGATTACAGCTATCCAGTGTTGATTTACTTGTCTTTTTATCATTATTTTTTGTTTGTTTTAATTCTGAGACCTAGCTTGAATTCTAGATGTATTCCAACTGGAAAATAAACGATTAGGAGATCTAAATATTACCTGTATGGTATTTCTGGTTCTCAAACTGCTAAGGAAATTTATTTCCAAAGCAAATGTACCATACCATTGGCAAAGAATTTCGTCTAACCAGAGGGCAATATTAATTAAGGAGTTTTTCAGCCTCTGGCACCCATAGGCTGCCACAGATAGAGTGAGCTGGTAAGGGATAACCTTGGTAGAGGCCACACATATATGTGAATAGTCTGATATAATTTGAAGGCATTTATAGCATATGTAGACCAGTGCTTGGAAATCATTAAGGGGCTATTAGGTATTTTATCCTGGTTTATGTTCCTGGTCAGTCCCCACAGCCACTCCCAGCCACTGCTTGTTATCACAGTAATTGCCTGGCAGTAATACAGTTAGATCTGTGTTGGAGTACTAACATCAGAGCTGTGGGTCAGAAAAGACTTTGGGTTTCCTAAGGTTTTTTCATGTCTGAAAAAAAGCTCAGGTCTAATGCAGCTCCTAGTCTATAGAATTCAATTTAAAAAAATATCTTTACCACATGTCTGGTTTCTTCCCTCAGTCCAATACCATGACATTGATCTCATCTGCACAAGCCTGACTCTTCTGCTATCACCACTCCTGAATCTAGAAATTCACAGAGTTATTCATTCCTTTACAAGTGTCAAAATGGATTAGATTAAAACACAGAGACTCCAAATGTCCTGTAGGGAGAACCATTGGGAATTCCACTGGGAATTTCACCATTAAAATGTGTAGATCCAAAATTTTGTCTCATTATCTTTAATTGCTCTTCAAAAGCTCTGATACTGTCGCTCTTAATTTTGTTTAAGTATACACACAAGAATATTCAGAATACGTGGTAGGGAGTTGGAAATTTCTAAATATTTTTAAAGTAACGTACTTGAACACTTTCTTAATGACATACTATGGGAAAGAATAAATAGGAGAACTAGGAAATCAAATAGTGCCTTAGAATTCTGAGTACTAAGATCTAAATGACTATAGGTTCACCACTGGCATGTTACAAGGCCTGAAATTTTGTAAGGGGTAAGTATTTACAAGAATTTCAGACTGTGCAGGAAGCTAGCTGGTATGCCACTGCATCAGGCCAGATATTACATTATAATAGATCACACAATTCAAACAGCTTTAGAATTTCTCTCATTTCATATTATGCTGCTTCTGTGTGCTTAAAGAAAGTATACTTTGACACAGTTATAATCACAAGAAAAGTAATACTCTAACAGGAAAATTAAATAGGACAGTATATTGTGCTGGTAAATAGCAAAAGAAATGAACTCAACTTTTCTGGAAGTATATTCTCTGAACTAGATATAAAAACTCATTTAATTTCTGTAATAAATATTCTAAGAGAGAGAATCCAACCTTTCGCTTTCTGACCCCAACAGTATTTGTTGTTCATAATAAAGTATTTGGATTACTAGCCTCAGCTACTTTTCCCTTTTTTTTCTTTAATCTGTTAGTTTGTATTCCATTGTGGGTTTTTTCAGTGCCTGAATAAGTAACACGATTTCAAGTGTGGAAACAGTAGCTATGAGGGAGCTGTAGAGAAACCAGCAGCATGGTCTTATAGTATATATCAATTGTATTTCTTTGTCATTCTCCCTCTGGAGTTCCCATACAGTGGCACCCACCCTAAATGTGCAACCTGCCCAGATACCCTGTTCAGACGTGAATGGGAAGAAGCCATTGCATCAGGCCATGCAATCACCATGAAGACACTGGAGCCGGATGGATCTGGTTTTCTCCAGGCAGCCAGAAGAACTAGAGGATATGTGTGAAAGCTGTTTCACATACACTTGTCTGAGCTAGTGCAAAGATGGTCACGTAATGATGCGTACTTGAAGAAGAATGCAAAAATTTCTTCTTGCCATTGAGCTAGTGGCTGGTCTCAAGGAAGCTGATATCTGCTTTGCTATTGGCATTTATAAATAAGGGAAATTGATGGAATTATCTTAAAGGAGAGCTTTACTTTCAACCCACATGGGGTAAAAGAGGAAGTAAGTCTCTATTATTTGCCTCCCTACATCTGCTTGATTTGAACTACTGCATGCACTTTTCCTCACTGCCAATTTTTGTATTCCCTGACCAGCAGTACTCTTCTCTTCCCAGATTCTTAACCTCCTTTGCACATTCTCTGCCACTGATTAAAGTCTGAATTGGGTTCCATGTCTCCATATTATCTTGTGGAAGCTGAAGCATGCACACAGGTCCAGATTTAACACTGTCTTCATAGACACATGCTCTACTTTGGCACAATGACAGAAACGTTAATTTGTCCTCAAAAGATGACTTACTAATGCTCCCTCCCACATCCATGGGAAGGACAGACACTGCCTAATGGAACATATCTTCTCAGTGGCCTCAGAGCAAATGTCTACTCCCAGGACTGTGATTCAAACTGTCACACTGAGGTCTACAGTAGTGACCTGTGTTGTATACAAAGACTTCTGTATTACGAGATCATCTCTCACTTTTGAAAACATTAAATTTTAGAAACAGAAATGCTGTTTACTGGGAGGTGCTCATTTCCAGCCTATGTCTTCCAGACCAAAATCAACATGAGCAAGACAGTTTGTATTTTTTACTTCCCTGAGAGAGGTTCAAGGGAAGATCCATCCTCCTCTCAAGTGTGATTTCCTGATCTGTAACCAGTACCCTCACCTGAAACCCACTCTGACCTATTGATCTCTGTGCATTCAAAATACTGGTAGAGTTCAGTACCATCTCCAGCTTTTCTGCCACCCTGAAAAGGTGTGACATCCTCCAAGTATAGGATAAGACTATTGAATGCTATTGAAGGTGTTGAGTTGAACAGACAGAGTGCTAGGGGAATCTTGTACCGTAGCATTATACTGCCCAATGCTGATTCTCTACATTTTGTGTAATAATTCTTTTAAAAATGTTCTTTTCCCATCTGTCAAACATCTTCTGGTGTGTATCTCTGCATATCAATTATGGTTATCTTTTTATGATAATTTGGTAATACTTTTTATTTTATGGTAGCTCACAAGGCTGTTCAATTTTCACTACTATTCTATGATACTCTCTTGTGCAAGGTATCACTTTACTGGTTTTTTGTTTAGCTTATTTTAATGACCGTTTGTTTACACAGCAGCCTTCTGAACAGCATGCTGTCATTTTTCCTTAAAAGTGACAGGAATACCTGATTTTGCCTGTCCATTTTCCAAATGTCACTCTATAAATTCAGCTCTTTTGTACCCACTGAAACCATTGTGAATAGGTTCTTCTATTTCCTTATTTCCTTAAGCAGACTTTTAAGCTCATTTATCCTGTTTCTAACATTTTCAATATTTTTTCTTTGAAAGCTTCAAAGAAGACTCTGGATGATTAGTTCAAACACTGAAATCCCATTTTTTCTTATGGATTGTCTTGATATCCATAACTATTGGTGTGAAATGTCAGCTGTTTACATTTTTTTTCTTTTTCAAGTATGAAAACATTTATTTTTGTCCTTAAAGGTAATTATAATTAAAAATAATCCTTCACTATACCCTCTTAAAATCCTCATGCAATGTATCTCTCACTATCTTCTACATCAAATGTGCGCATTTTAGAAGACTGCATATAGAGCATCTCAAAACTTAAACCTTAAGATGGATCCGGACTTTTTTTCTGCTACTTAAAATTTAATGCAGTTCAAAGATTGTGCACTGGACATGCCTGCCAGCACCCTTGTTAACAATTCAGAAGGCAGGAGAGGATTTAGATCATTTGTCCAAAGCTCTACAGTGCTACCTCTGCAGTAGCAGTCTTGGTAAAAATGTTTAACATTTATGTAGTGAAACAACTTGAAATCCTGACCTTACCACAAAGAAAGTGTGGCCGTTAACTTTGAAGGCATTATATACTCTCTTGCTAATTTAGCAATGTATGTTGGCTTCTGATTAATGAAAACAACTACTGCAGTTGATTTACTTGACTGGGACTTGGATCTGTGCAGATTTCAAAACACATAGAATATCCGTTCTTTTGTATTAATTTTTTTCTTTGTGACTAAAGTCCTATAAAAAATTGAATCTTATTGGACAGTTGTTTTGTTTAGGACAGTGATCTTGTATTTAAGTGAATCATCCACATGTCAGAGTGGTACTTTCTTCATGGACATATTACCAAGTTTATACAGAAATCCACTTTAAAATCTGTTCTTCCCTCACTATATTTTTGCATGTTTAATTACGTGGAGGAGTAGGTATTCTGAATGCCCCAAACATGATATTATAACAAGAGCTGTTCATTGCCCTGGCCATTTTAGATCTAACTCTACACTAATTTTTTTAAAGCTTTTCATTATTTGTCATTTAATGTACATGAAAGTTGGACTCAAGTAATGGGACTAATATGTTTATAGCATGTAATATCTTCACTTGCATTTCAACAATGTGCTTGGCTATGCTTGTATTTATTTCAAGTATATAAATTTCCCCAATTGATGACCACACATCTGTGTATATATTTTATCCTGGTGAAAGGTTGCAATATTTTCCTCAAAGAAAATACATGCCATATTACATTGCCTTATGGAGTTAATGTTGAGATAGTTGTTGTGGAATTTTTTATTTTTAAACTAAGAGCTAGAGCCAATGTTTATTTTCTATTTGATAAAAGAAGAGCTAGGTTGCCGTAGTTAAGTGTACTGCCCTGTTTCTTTGGAGTAAATGGAAAGACAACCTTCTACTCAACTTGAATGTTTTAAAGCATTTCTTCTGAAATGTTGGATTCTTCTGCTGGAATTTTATATTTCCTTAACTTCAGCAGGGCCAGACTTTAAGGCCTGAAAGCAGCTCCTATTGATTTTTCTGGAAGTCCCTAATCAAGTAACCAACAAAGAAATTTGGCCCTAAATAGGGATTTTTAGGGTGAGGAGGATTTGTCTGGCCAGTGTACTTCTGAAGGAAGGAAGCTATATTCTTTCCTTTCATGAAGGACTGTTGATTAAAGAAACATAAGGAATGCCTTGGCAAAAGGTTTCTAAACTGCAAGTAGAAACAATATTGCTTTTCACAAAGCTAATGTTGCTTTATGTCAAAATCAGAGTTCAGGTTCTAGTTACACTGCTTGTGTGATGATTTCCTTCCTCACGCATCAAAGACTTGCAAGAACCCTTTTGAACAAACTACCACTCGAAAGTTAAAATAGGGGGGAAAAAACAACCCTGAAGGTAAGAGGTAATTAGGAGGTGTTGCACTGTCTTTTACAGAGAGTGGGATGCATATCTCGAAGAGCAAAGTGATAAGGACAGAAATATGGTGGGGTGGGGTGTTTCAGCTACTGCAGTGCCTCGCCTCAGAGCAGAGACACAGCATGCATTAGAAACACTGGTCTGATGCTTAATAAAAGCCCCTCACAAAAATCATTACCCCAGAAAGAGAGAGCAAAAGAAGTGTTTGGACTTGGGGTTTTGTGCAAAACAAGAACGGATTGTACCCATCCTCAGCCCAGAGCAGCCTCCCCAAGCTGCATCCCCAAGCAAGGCAGGTGGCTGAGCCCTCTCCCCTAACTCTGTGCAGGACAGTTTTGGGGATGACTCCCTGCCCTTACGGGTGCCTTTCCCATGGCATGGAGGCAGCTACAGCTGATGGCACCAGGGAGAGGAATTACATCCTTTAGGCTGTAGGAGGAAAGTGTGATACTGTACTGGAGGCTGCAGACTTACCACCTACAGAGATGCCTCAGCTCAAACTAAGTCATCACGTGTTTCCCTTTTTTTAATGGTTGCTTCCTGTTTGCTTGTTGATTATTTTAATTCTTTTTTTTAAACTGCATTACTAACCAAGATACCCTGTGACACAGAAGTAAACAAAACAAAATCCCAAACCACTGAGTAAATTTTCTATCTGCAACACCAATTTTGATAAATTAGTAGCTCCTTTTTAACTAAGTCATTTATTTTTGCCTACTGCAGTTTTAAGGAATAAGTTATAATTAGCATACTCATATTAAAAAGGAGCTGATTATCTATGTTCTTTTTCATACAACTTGGGGAAAGTGATTACAAGTCAAAATAAAATGGAATATTTATTATTTTGCCCATCTGTTAGATACATTTAGTTTTTGCATCCCTGGACAGAGTGGAAAATAAGTCTGCATTAATTAATTCAAGAAATTCTCTGTTGTCTTTGCAGCCTTTTTCAGCTCTCAAAAGGGGTGAAAGGAAAAGACAGAGATGTGTTTGAAGCAATGTAATGATAATTTAGGAGGGCGATCTTTTAGGAGTGGAAGAGATTATGGTTTGGGGTTTATTTTATTTGGATTTGATGGGTTTGTAGGGTTTTTTTTTCCTGGAGTAATTGCCTTCACACATACATGGAAAAAAAATAATAACTGAACTTCCTCCTGACTACCTGCAGTTAAGTTGGAAACAACGCATTATTCCCTGTACTTTTTGTCCCTGCCCTGTATGACAGCACTGTATCTTTGATGCTAGATTTCCAGTAGGTAACCTTGTTACTTTGATGAAATGTCTTTGAGAGGTGGGTTCACAGTAGAGAGTTTGCTAGTCTTGCTGTCATATAAATGGGAATGTTAAAAGAAACAAGAATGGCAGATCTTTACACTTAGGGAAAGTTTTGTTTCATTCTAAAGCATGAAGATTTCTTCCATAACCCAAATATAAATCATTTTCCCATTAACTACACTACTTTTCCTGACTAGTTTAGTTTAGTTTAGTTCTTACTGTCTCATTTCAGAGCTGTGTCCAGCAGCTTAGTACAGAGTGCAAGGCACATTGCTACTTCACTATGCATACTCTCCACACTCTAGGCTGGAAGAAGAAGAAAAGGACACAGTATGCCTCCTACTGGGATCCTACCAGTCTCCAGTAGGATGTCAAGATGGTCCACTGTGAGGGTTGAAAATGTGAGAATCAGCAGAGCTCTAGTATCTGTTGTAAACAAAACCACCATTTCATTATGTAACTTGTGGCAACTTATCAGCTTTTCTTTTTACCAATCAATCTTGTTGTTAAATTATGGAATAACAAAATCTTCATCTAAACTTGAATTGTCTCTGGTAAATAATTTTTTTAAAGGTAATTTTCTTGAGAATTACCATTATATTCAGGAGAGATTTATCAAACCTTTTTCTTGTTTCTGTGTGTAATTTTAGAAACTCCAACTAGGGGAAACATTTTTATAGCTAAATAAGGAGCTCAGCTTCACTGGGGAGTCGGCTACAGAGATTCCAAGCACTGACAGTTTTGCTGAGATAGTTTCATGGCCCTTTAGCACAAAGTGATGAGCAAAGAAAACTGCAACTCTTGATTAAAAAGAAATTCACTTATTTTACATTCTTGCTTTTAATATCAATTTAGCCTTCAAGTAGCCAGTGTGAAAGCAGATGCAATGCTGCGTGTCTTGTTTGTATGTATCAAGCCCTTGAATGCTTTCATTTTAATTTGGAAATGAAGTTTGACCTAATTTAAAGTTTCCCAGTCTTATAATTATAAATTGGATGTATTCCAATGGCTATTGCTGTATGAAATATGCTTTTAAAATGAGTTCCAGATTTTTAGTTCTTGTCACAAGATCTATCTTTGCAACCCATGGGTGACAAGGGTAAAATCAGTCCTCATCTTCACTGGAAATCTGAAAGTTAATTTCCAAACACCGAAAGTGTTCGTTCTCAGCAAAACAACCAGAGATGTCAGCTTGCCAAAACTAACTCTTCCTGACAGTAGCAGAGGGCATTTTCCTCAGAGGGATCTATTTTATGCTCACATTCCCTACTGTCTGCTTGTTCTCAGGAGGAACTGGTGGAGAGACAGAATCAACTTCTTCCTTCCTTGTTGCCCAGATATCTTTTCTGACCATTACAGAGAAAATAACTCAGTCAAACTATTCTGTTTCAAGTGTGTTAGCACACTCAAACATGAGACATCAACTATTTCTTTAAAATAAAAAACTTCCTTGAGTGTTTATGTCCTGTTTCTGCACTGCATAATGCAAATTTGTGCATTCATACATATGAATTCATAGATTTAGCTCACAAAATTCCTCTGTGCAGGAATTGGGGTTTCTGGGGGTGCTGGACTGGGAGGCAGGGAGCCAATGCCCTCCTGAAGGAGCACTGACCACCTCATCACCTGCTGCTCCAGGGTAAGAAATGCTGCTCAACCGTCAGCCCCTTCCACAAGCCATCTCAGCCCCTTCCACAAGCACCGAGCAACACATATGTTTAACACCAGAACCAGACCAAACACCCTGACAAAACTGAGCGCTCCACTGCATTCCCTGCTCTCCCTCCCAGAGAGCAGAGCAGAGAGGGAATAAAACATAAATGGCAGGTATTAGATGTGCTGCTGAACACATGGCTGGAGGGTATGCTTATAAGAGCTATAATATATACTGATAAAGAATATAAATGCATAGCATACAACAAAATTATACATATAAGTATATATTAACAATACGTTTGATTTCCTATTTCTGCTACAGGGTAGCATTATTATTTAAAAATATAGTATGATATGTTGTTTAAAAACAGAAAAGGGACATGTTTTGTCAGGATGATTTAAGACCACACAATAAAAATAATCTAACGAAGAGAAGAATTAAGCTTTGGCTGGAGATGGGACTAGCAGAGGTGTAATCAGAGGTACTGACAGTGTAAGGTGCGACCATCTTGTAGAGGGGCTGCCCTAATTTTCCTGGGTGCAGGATGAGCCTGGCTGGACTGGCAGTGGGTTAGTCCAAACCTCAGGGAAATAGACTGAGGTTAATGCAATTAGAAGTTTCAGACTCTGCGTTTTGGCTCATAATTGAGGAATTGTGCTGGTTTTGGCTGGGATAGAGTTAATTTTCTTCATAGTAGCTAATATACAGATGTGGTTTTGATTTGTTCTGAAAACAGTGATGATAATTCAGGGATATTTTAGTTATTGCTATGGAGTGCTTACACAGCATCAAGGCCTTTTCTGCTTCTCATACCACTCCACCAGAAAGGAGGCTGAGGGTGCACAAGGAGCTGGAAAGGTACACAGCTGGGACAATTGATCCCACTGACTAAAGGGATATTCCATACCATATTGCATCGTGCTCAGCATATAAAGCTGGGGGAAGAAGAAGGAAGAGGGGACTTTCGGAGTGATGGTGTTTGTCTTCCCAAGTAATCATTATGTGTGATGGAGTCCTGCTCTCCTGGGGATGGCTGAACACCTGCCTGCCCATGGGAAGTGGTGAATGAACTCCTTGTTTTGCTTTGTTTGCATGCACGGCTTCTACTTTGCATATTAAACTGTCTTTATCTCAACCCTTGAGTTTTCTCACTATGACTCTTCCAATTCTCTCCTCCATCCCACCAGGGGGAGTGAGCGAGCAGCCGCATGGGAATTGGTTGCCAGGCGGAGATAAAACACGGCGGGAAGGCTCTATCAAATGGAAGTTGGGCTTTGGGTGCTCAGGTGAGAGGCAGTAAGTTGTTAAACTCTCATAATTTGATCTTGTTTACATGTAAGCTTATACCTGTCATTGCTGCTGTGGGTGGGTAGGAACTGACTCACCTGTTTTGCGGATGCTGAGTAAGGAATGTTTGTGCAATGCTATGGTTTCTTACTATATTCGTATGAGGTTTCTTTACCCTCATATCTTTTTTTTTTCACCAGTCACTCCCCCTCTTGGTTTTGGCCAATCAAGAATATGTTTCCTGATGTTTTACTCTAGGAAAACCTACACAAGGTTTTCCAGGAGGAGAACCATCCTAGCAAGTCACCTCTAGCAAGTTGCCTCTTGTGTAAGCCAAACCCTGAAGTGGGATTTCCACTGTATTTAAACAAGCTATGATCTCTGCATATCAGAAATCACATCTCAGTGGAGACTTTAGCAGACATACTTGGTATGGCCCATTATGGTTAGCAATATGACCCTTAAAATTATTTTAGCAGGCTATTTGTTGCTGGAAATGAAAAGTGATATATTCAAAATGGGATCTTAAGCTAAGGAAATAAAGGACTCAGAGTTTCATTGCCGGGCTTGGAAAGTCCCCAAAGGAAGATTTTTGAAGTTTATATCTTGTTTACTATGTGTTCTCACTCACATATCAGATAGTATGTTATGTTTTCTTACTTTCATAGCTACTGAATGAAAAAGTTTAAGAAACAGCCTAATGCAGGAATTTACAAAAAAAAAATGTCTAATAAGATATAGAAGACAATTCTATCCAAGATGAACAGTGTAGTTCATCAAAGTAGGAACATTTCATTTTATTTATTTTTACCATCAGTTTGGATGTAAATTCATGAGGCTCACAGCAAGTTTGAATACCATTCATTCTGTCTTATCTCTTTTTAAGGCAAGAAAATGAGAACAAAGCCATTAGTATCTCTGGTTCATGTTTTCCGCAGTTTATAATGACATACCAGGAGACTCATAAGGACTAGAAATAAATGTCTGCAAAACCCCCTCTCTGTTCTTTTTCTTCTTAGCAGGCAATTATACAATCAGAGTTGACTTTTAACTTCAATTAGTGTATGAAAAAATCTGTATTAGACATTGAAGATTCCATTCTAAAAATCAATCAAGCATCTTCCTGACATGAAACCACCAGTTCAGATCCACCTTATGTTGTAAATAGTAAAGCAGGAGAAATTTCACTCTTTTTTTTGCAGCTCTGGGGGGAAAAAAAAGTGAATCCTATATTCTGAATGTGTAATCGTAGAAGAGTAGCAATTTGCTAAATATGAGAGGTTTTGTTTTGGTTTTTTTTAATAGGACTCATGGTTTTGGTTTGTTTTGCAGTTTGAAATTGAGAGATGACAATTATGATGAAAAGAGGTTGTCCCTTACAGTTGTAGCTGTACCATATTTATGAAGGCTTATGAAGCCTGTATTTTCAGGACCATCTTTTCAACAACTATTGCTGGTGAGTGACCTGAAACTACCACATTAGCCAGCAGACTAGAAAGTAGCTCTATCCAGGCCGAAAAGCAAATGAATATGGGGTCCATGGAAGAGGCAAGGCATTATCCAAAGGATTTTTGTTACTTGCAGATCTCCCTAACCTTGAGTGCATGCATGATAAACTGTGTGTGGTTAAGGGATCTCTTTGCTGAATGTTTATTACTTGTTTGTACCATGAGAAGCAGAAGAATTCTGAGTTAAATACAGCTGTTTTTTTTAATCTATTGACAATTTTAGCTACAAATACATGTCTATTGGTTGGTTTCAATTGGGCCAGACTTGGAAAAGTGCACCTTTTGGACCACGGACACCAAGCACAGCATTCTTAATTATCTACAGGACCTTTTTTTATGTGATACCTCTTTAAATCCTTATAAACTGTTAAAGTGAGACTTTGCAAGGAGGTTCTATTTGTAAATAGATTATAAGAGATTAAAGGCTTTTTTTACATAGTGAGTAACAAAATCTTACAGTGTGCCTCCTGACAGGTTACTTATATTGATTCTGGTTTATGTCTTTGTGACCATTTGTACTTTGTAGCTCCTTTTTTCTTCAACCTCCTAAATATGTGGGGCACTTTATGCTCATGCATCAAGTACAATAAGCCATTAAACTCTGGTAATCTCTTCTGATTTGTATATTAAAATGGGATGCACTGAATTCCACTCCCCGAGAGTCACCCAAAATAATTCTATAGCAATAATAGAATTATGATACCACCTATATATAATTAACTAATCTTGAAAGATACTGTAAATTCTGCATTAGAAAAATTGTGATGATCATGTAAAAAAAAAAATCCCAAACTGCCCACAAACTATGTAAATCAGGAAATCAGGTACATTTTTTCTGCTAAATGCCCTCTGATTTTCCATTTGGGGAAATCTTTGTCTATTTAACCAGGCAGCAATCCTCGAGAATTAAAAAATGTAAATTGTGTACGAAAAAACAAAAAGAAGCAATGGCTGTTGCTCCATTTCAAATAAGGGAAGGAGAAGAGAAAGAATAGTAGCTAGTTGGGCTTGAAAGATCACAGAATCACAGAATGGTTGGGGTTCGAAGAGACCTCTGGAGATCATCCAGTCCAAGACCCCTGCTAAAGAAGGTTCACCTGGACCAGGTTTCACAGGGTCATACCCAGGCAGATTTTGAATATCTCCAGAGATGGAGACTCCACAACCTGTCTAGGAAGCCTGTGCGAGTGCATGGTCACCCTTAGAGATGAGATCTTTTTACCAGTATCGCACTTCAGGAAAATCACTTGGGCTGGGCTACATTTCACCTGACTCTGATTAAGACATCTAAGTTTGAGCCGATGACTTTTCACTGCCCAGGCAGGAGAGACAGAGATAGGGATGTTTCCAGAGGGTTATTCAGTGGATGAGCCTGGGGTGACATCTAACTTAAGACACTTAAATTAGGGCAGGAAAACATGGTGCTTTTTTTCTCTGACTCATAGGATAATGGCACAGATAGGCTGGGCACTAAACGTATTTAATACAGAGAGGTACTCAGGAAGCCTGCTGTTGGAGGCAATATCAATATCTCAGATGAATACACAGACAGAATTTGCCAGGACATTCCCAGAAAGGAGAGCACTTCCAGGGGTTCTGGGATTTATTTTTTGTTTATTTTTAGGGTCTGTTTGTTCAAAATATGAGTGAGGCTTTAACTGAGTGGCAACTTGGGAGAATAAAGCTCCTTAGGTAAAATAATTAACATTACTTTAATTAATGTTGAGTAATTAATGTTACTTTAATGTTAAGGGAGAGAAAAGAAATTTACTGCTCATGCCCTGATTATGAATTAACTTTTGCAGGAACTTTAAAGAAATGTTCACACTTCCGTTAAGAGTGTAGGTCTGAAGCTGCTGAGCTGCTGTGAACAAACTCATCTGAAAGTGGGGAAAATGAATCAGTACTGCCAGATTTGCACTGATCTTCATCTTCTTTATTCTTCACATACCTGATCAATTTACAAAATACCAACCCCAAAGCCAGAGAAAATTCCTCTTGAATAGGTGTTATCTGATTTATAATAACTGAAAGCAGATTGTGCTATTCACAGAAAGCTAGGAATTTTATTTTAGATAATTCTTAAATAGAAAGAGTAGTATTTAACATTTCAGTTTGTACACATTTATTTAATTTTTATATCACCATTTTACTACCATTTTTATATCCCTTTGAAGCTGTTCGAAGAAAAACTTTCCTTCAGTTGGAATTCAGTTTTCTTCTTGATTTACATGGTAAGAGGTCTAGTTAGTTGTATTGAACATGAGCACTCATAGCAACAGATTTCAATTTTGCAAGAAAATTCCAAGTATGTAGAAAGAACCTTAATATGCTGTACTTTAAATTCCAAGGAGGGCACTATCTACTCTGGAACACATTTTGGTAGCTTTGGAAAATATATTGATAGAAATAGATTAAGGTTTAAATTGGAATAGATCCTGTTCTCCAGATCCACAATCAAAATAATCAACAACACATATTCGCTTCAATGCTTTTTCTACTTGTAGAAAACAGAAATGCAACATGCAGCTCCTGATTCTTATGTGTTAAAGATGCTGTTTTCCATAGCGAAAATTAACAAAAAAACATTTTTTCTATCCCCAGCTATTTAAGCCTTCTCCAAAGAGCCAGTTGGATCCAGCATTTTCACACAGATGCAGGCAGTGACAGTCAGATGGCTCCACAAAGAGCTGTTGCTCAGTTTTGGGTGCAGTTCTGAGAACACTCAGGCTGTGATTTTTTTTGTACAACAGCACTGTCCTTTATCACCTATATAATTCCAAGGAGAATTAAGAGGGGATAAGTGGAAGAGGGGATGCCTACTCAGGATTTAGCAGGAATAGCAGCCATTTCTGTACTATCTGTCTTAAAATGGAGACCAGTCAGGGTTTGCTCATTCTACAGAGAGATAATTTTCTGCTTGAGATCCTGCAGATTAATTGCCAAGTGTCTCAGCTATCCCAGGAGAGGTAGTGGAAGGTGTATTGATAGTACCTGCAGATAGCCGCGAGAGATGAGCAGTTAATGGGATTCAAAAAGTCACCTCCCCGGCAGGGGAGAAGCTTCTGGTCTTAACTTAAAAATGAAATTCACTTGTCAGAGAAGCTCTCCAGCTTTGCAAGGTTAAGACTTTCTCTGCACACTCAGGATTTCTGGGCTTAACTGCATGATTTCTGCGTGAAGTGTGGGACCCTTTGTTTTGGTCAAGCCTTGTCCCTGTCAATATGGTGCAAGGGCGAGCAAGAGCTCTCCTTGGGATAGCCCACAGAGTCTGCCCCCTGAGGCGTCATTCCCAACGTAGTCCTGGGGATGGGGTTTGTGAAGGGGTGGGAAAATTCCCCATAGTGATGACACGTGTTGTAAGGGATGGACTTATACCAAGTCTATGTTTCAGGGCTACCTAAGCAATCTGCAGCACTGCACGCAGCTGCACTGAAGGAGTGGACTCCCAGCCATGTACTGCTGCAGTGGGTGGACACGCTGCTTCTATTCTTCATCAGTCCCAGGAATGTATCAATTAAAATCTGGGGAACAACTGGCTTATAAGAATTCATTGGTGAGGCTTGTAAAGCCCAGTTTTAGCACACTGCTGCCTGTGAAATCTGTGACCCCTTAAGAATCAGGGTAGTTTTGTATGGCTCCTTTCCCACTAAGTTGTGGAAGTAATTCCCCACACACATAAAACAGGTACTAATGCAGACTCCAGCAGATTTCAATGGCAGGGTCACACGATTTGGGAAGGTTTAAAGAAAGTGGAAGCATCTGCTTGCACAGGGCTGACAGCCAGATAACAAGGTAAGATGTTAACTTTCACAGGTTGTATTCAGCACTGAAACTCAGCAGAGAACAACCCAGAGGAGTTCAGCAGTAAAGTATGTGCAGCTGGTTAGACAAGCCAGTGTAGTAGTGATTTGGGTGAAAACCTAAGTGTGCTACAGACTCCTTGTTCACAAATTTTACTCAGGAATATATATATGAAAGCAAGGTCACTGTAAATGACTAATTCAAGTAGAATAAAAGCCTTGAGAATTAAGAAATCAGAATTGTTTCTTGGATAACAAGAGAATTTCTCATCTTAATCTTTTTATTAATGCCAGGGAAATTGGGTGTCTGGGGCTGAGAGAGTTGATTCAATCTAGGCACTAGATTGAAACAGCTGAACACACAGAGAGGGGGAGGTCCCATATGACTGGAAGTTGGCAAATATCACCCCAATCTATAAAAAAGGCTGCAAGGCTGACCCTGGTAACTACAGGCCTGTCAGCCTGACCTCGGTGCCTGGCAGAGTTATGGAGCAGATTATCCTGTGTGAAATCACACAGCAGCTACAGGATGGACAAGGGATCAGACCCAGCCAGCATGGGTTTAGGAGGGGTAGATCCTGTTTGACCAACCTGATCTCCTTTTACGATCAGGTGACCCACCTGGTGGATGATGAAAAGGCTGTGGATGTGGTCTATCTGGACTTCAGCAAAGCCTTTGACACTGTCTCCCATAGCATACTCCTGGAAAAGCTGGCAGCCCACGGCTTGGAAAGGGGCACCCTGTGCTGGATTAGGAACTGGCTCGAGGACCGGGCCCAGAGAGTGCTGGTGAACGGGGCTGCATCCAGTTGGCGGCCGGTCACCAGTGGTGTCCCCCAGGGGTCAGTGCTGGGCCCAGTCCTTTTTAACATCTTTATCGATGATTTAGATGAGGGGATTGAGTCCATCATCAGCAAATTTGCAGATGACACCAAGTTGGGAGGGAGTGTTGACCTGCCGGAAGACAGGAGGGTTCTGCAGAGGGATCTGGATAGACTGGAGAGATGGGCTGACTCCAATGGAATGAAGTTCAACAAGGCCAAGTGCCGGGTCCTGCACTTTGGCCACAACAACCCCCTGCAGTGCTACAGGCTGGGGACAGAGTGGCTGGAGAGCAGCCAGGCAGAAAGGGACCTGGGGGTGCTGATCAACAGGAGGCTGAACATGAGCCAGCAGTGTGCCCAGGTGGCCAAGAAGGCCAATGGCATCCTGGCCTGGATCAGGAACAGTGTGGCCAGCAGGAGCAGGGAAGTGATCCTTCCCCTGTACTCTGCATTGGTGAGGCCACACCTTGAGTATTGTGTTCAGCTCTGGGCCCCTCAGTTCAGGAATGATATTGAGGTGCTGGAGTGGGTCCAGAGAAGAGCAACGAGGCTGGTGAAGGCAGTTGAGCACAAGTCCTATGAGGAGAGGCTGAGGGAGCTGGGGTTGTTTAGTCTGGAGAAGAGAAGGCTTAGAGGTGACCTCATCACTCTCTTCAACTACCTGAAGGGAGGTTATAACCAGGTGGGGGTTGGTCTCTTCTCCCAGGCAACCAACAACAGGACAAGGGGACATGGGCTCAAGCTCTGCCAGGGGAAGTTTAGGTTAGATGTTAGGAAGAAATTCTTTACAGAGAGGGTTATCAGGCATTGGAACGGCCTACCCAGAGAGGTGGTGGATTCACCATCCCTGGAGGTTTTTAAAAAGAGATTGGACGTGGCCCTTAGTGCCATGATATAGTAATTGGAGTTGGATCAGGGGTTGGACTTGATGATCTTGGAGGTCTTTTCCAACCCAATCTATTCTATGATTCTATGAAATGTTGCAAAACAATTTCCCTTAATACATGGACACCTATACCCAGTGCTATAATATTGCCCCCCAAATGACTGCCTGCAGAGTTTAGGGAATACTGCACTTACTGCTGCATATGGATGCCCAACATATCTGATGAAATCAGAAATGTTACAAGCTTTCATCTGCTGAAGAAAATGAAGTAAAATCTTTCCCAGGTTTGAAAATTTCAGTTCTGTGAAATATTTCAAATCATCATTGCCTTTTCAAAGCATCATGTGCTGTCTGGGAAGGGGAGTAAAAATGTTCACCATCTCACAGTTAAGCTGGTTTACATGAGATTTAATGTTGGTCTTGAAGGCTCAAAGGGCTCAACTAATCACCCGGATCGTGCAGTAAAACAATTTCCAAACAATATCCAAGAAGTCCACTCATCACTACTCTGCAGTGAAACTTATGGGTACAATTATGTCTTTGCAACTGGGGAGGGGGCAGCTGCACTTGGCTCTGCACTGGGTTTTGTATGATGGCACGATGGGGTCCCTGCACAAGGTTCTCCAAATCCCCCAATGAGCCTTTCTCACCTCTTCCAGGCACCTTACTTGCCTGCTTTTCTGGTTCTTTCCAGCTTCTACTTCCAGCTCCAAGGCTGCTATTAGTCTCAGCAGGATGACTCCACACCTCACGGGCCCCAAGCAGCGTGTTTCAATTACTAAAGCTAACAGCTGAATTAACACATTTCCCAATTATGATGTGCAAAGACATCGTGCTGAACAAACCTGAAACTCTGTAGAAGTTTGCTTTTACAGAAATAGCAATGGAAGGGGCAAAATTTTCCAAGAGGCAGGAAAGGGGACATGAGACGGAGGCTGATGAGAGGTGGGTGGGGGTGGAACAGGACTGTGTATCTGATCTGACTTGCCTTTCTCCATGGGTGGGCTGTATGAGGCATCCAAATGTCATCTCTTTATATCAGCCACTCTGATAGTGACTGCTTCTGGGATATGTGTGTGGGGAGGAAGACATTTTAGTTGTCTCAGCCTATTTACTGCATGAAAAATAAATAAACCTTGGAAATTTATTACTGGGTCTCCGAACAAACTGGCATTGTCCTCTTTCACACCCATCTCCTCCAGTGACCCCTTTGTATTTGGATCTTCCCTGCCAAGAGGCAAAAGACAAAGTTGTATATGTGTTTGGTAAATAAAGACATGATTGCCATTGCATCAGAGAGCACAGATAGTGGCTCTTCACAGAAAGGTACATTCTTGACACAAAAGGCTAGAAGGGAAACAGTGGGAAGGATCTATTTTTTGTTGCCTTAGCCACATCTGCCAAGCAAGAAAAGTGTATTTAAATATAGCTAATTGCAGAAAGAGGACCCTAATATTTGCCTTATTTGGAGGTGAAGTTCCTTGAAAAAGGGGGAACCAACTGTGATGAATCTAGACAAGGAAAACAGGTCTATACTAATGCGTCCTTAATAGATCACCCCAACAGATTAATAAGAGAATCTGTTTTCTTACTCAGATATATATTGTCTATGTGTATGTACATACAAATATAATCAAAACTTTATATTCTATCATGCCAAGTTCTCCTAAAACAATTAACTATTAATCTCCTACTACACTCCTGCTTTCAACTCCTGCTCTCTTCCCTCCCTGTGAAACATGGATTTGCAATGTCTGACAGGTCCATGTTGTCCTTAATAGAATTACTTTCAATCTATGGTGGCATTGATGAAGGGGATGTCTTGTCCTTTTCTGTGCCTACTGTCAACAAAAAATAATTCTTTCATAGTTGCTACAAAATGTGGATGGTGAGTGACTGGGATACTGTAGCAGATATTGGGAATTTGAAAGTGAAATGTTTTATTTATGTGAATCTAGTCAGACTAATCTATGAGACAAATAGAACAAAAAATTTCTTTGCTGATCAAACTTAATTTCATTAGCTAATGAGTCATGTGATTAAAAGCAACGTGTCCATTTTCCTGTCTGGCCAGACAGGTCCTGGTAGGTGTTGCTGACAACACCAAATGAAGGGGACTGCTGGGAGCACAAAACTAGAGAGGAACTGAATACTGATGGCCTCACTGCAAATCTAGTTCTCTGCATTGTAGACATCTACTTTTTATGAAGTGCGATCTTCATGCTGGGCGCCTTCTCTGATGATAACCCTTAATTTAAGAGACAGTGAACAGGAAATTGCTAAGGATATTTTCTCTTCCTAAAATGAGAAGTATTTTACTGTGAGAGAGATGTAAATTATAGCAGGGAAATTGGCCAACTAAGCTACCAGGGGACTTGGTCTGAGGAGGAATTAAAGTTAGTCTCTTTATTACACACCTTATGAGGATGCAACATTTGAGATGCAGCTACAAGAATGGCAACCTTGTGCGTCCTGCACCCACAGACACAACAGGCTGGCCCTTGGGTCCCTTTTGGATTGCTGGCTGCCCGTCAGGCTAGCTGCCATAGGATATGCTGGCCTCCCCAGAATCTTACTGCCTGCTTGGACAGAAAAAAACAAGTCTCAAGGGCAGCTCCAAGGCAGTTTTTGTAAGACAGTCCTATTTACCATGGATTCTGCAGCTTGCAATGCCTCCAACCTGCTGCTGCCAAGTCCATGGAGCAAAAAGTGAAAAGTTTGTTTTCTATACCTTTGCCAACAGAGTCCTAAAGATGTATTTTTTACCTTTTTGTGATCTTGCACAGAAGGAGATGACTTGCAAATATATCCCTCAATGCTAGATTCTAATTCTTTATTTCCATGATGTTCTGCATTATGTATTTGCCAAGTAATTCCAGGTTGTAATTCATTCAAAACAAAGAGGTTTGTGTGGTGTTTATTCTTTAATGATTGGACAGTGGATTAGAGCAGAGTTTTGGCAGAGATCCTTCAAACTTGTTTACATTTCCATCTGTCTCTGCATCTTCTTGAGGTTTTTCAGGTTATTGTGCATGTACCTTATTTCATATTCCTAACAGGAACAGGCATTTTAAAAATAGAAATAAATTAGATATTTCAGGTTTTGAAATTTCACACTTAGGTATTTCTTAGTGTTTAACAGACAGTTTTTTAGTTGTCTTAGAATTCTGAACACTTTTGTTTCTTCTACAGCTAATTTATTATGCCCTTTTCGAGAAAACCAGATTGCTTGGGTTTTAGCCTTTAAATGCTATGGTATAGCTTTTAGTCGTTGTCTTGCATTAATGTGCTGGATCTATAGTTACGGAGACTAAGAAATATTTCACTTTCATGTGTTGGCTTCAACACTTTGAAAAATAGATCTTAGACTTGGTGTTTCATATTCATCTCCATTTTTCCTTTGAACATGCATGGAAAAGTGGCATGGTAATTTAAGTTGTTTTGGCAGGGAATTTGCTAGTAGCCTTTACTCCTTGAAATGCGTTTGGAAATGTTTTTATTGTTTGAAAAACCTGAAAGCATCATTACAGCCATGGAGAGTTATTAAATATATATTTTAATGGAAGCTATGAGATGTTATTTTCCCTTAGATACACAACTGTATGTGTATGGAGGGGGTGGAGGATTGACAGGCTTTTATTCTGGAAGTTGCCATTCTCTTTGTTGATCTGAATTATGTTTATTGAGTGATAATTTTTTTTTTTTTTTTATGGTTTGAAACCTCTCTTCAGTGTATTTATACTGCCTTGTAGTGACCAGAGTGTTTTAAATGTCACATTGAGCAGTTGACTTTAATATATCTATGCAATTTGATCACACAGTAGTTATCAACTGTTTCTTTTGGGCATGATTGCAACCTAATCTCTGATAGGACTAAAAACACACTGACAAACAAGATGTTTTTTACCATTTGAAATTTGGATTTTAGAGATTTTTGTGTCTTGAAATAATAAGACACTTTTGATCTTAGAAATGTGAATAATGTCATTTTTACATACTTTATCCAAAATAGTAGCATTCTTTCTAACTACTTGCTTGTGAAAACCAACCTAGCTCTGCTAGCTCAAGAGGGGAGACCAAATTAGGACATCTCAGAAAGCTAACTGTTCAAAGCAGATCTATTTAAATGCTGCTAAACTGAAAAACCAGAAACAATTCACAGTTCAAAATCTTTGGCTTGTATATCCAACATACTACCCACACGACTGTGTTTTGCTCCTTGCAGGCCAGGTCCGATGGGGCCCTGAGCAACCTGGTGCAGTAAAAGGTGTCTCTGTCCCATGGCAGAGGGGTTGGAACTATATAATCTTTAAGGTGCCTTCCAACCTGAGTCATTCTATGATTCTATATAAAAGTATGTCATTTAAAAGAGATACACAGCATATACTTCTGTATTGCAGTGGTAGAAACAAGAGAGATACATACCTATTCAGGTATCCTGCTGAAAACCAACAACTTTCTTGTGTCAGCCATCTTCCATGGTTGCAATTATTATCACTAAAGTATCCTTAGTTTGTTTAATGATCTCAGGGGACACTTCTGTCAGGGTCCCTCTCTGTGCAAGCAGTTGTCAGCAGGAGTGAGCTACTGCTGATGCCCTACCTCTACCTCATCACCTCATTGTGATGCTGCACATTGGGAGGGCGAGGCTGGAAGAGCACCAAAGGAGGTTGGCTGTTTGGATCCAGATAGGGTGTCATCTGCTTTCAAAGCTACAGGAGCAAAACTCTCCAAACTGCAGAAACTACCTGTGTCGATTCCAAACACTCTGTTGAAGAAAGACAGGGAAGTGCTTGAGTAAGAGGACTGATCCAGAGTAAATTGATTTATTTTCCTAGGTGCATACATGTATATATATATACACTAAGAACATTAGAAATGATGAAAGGTAATGATGTCTCCTCTCATGTTGAAGCAATGCCATGTCCTAAATCTCTCAAGGCAGCACTACTGCTCACACTGTAGGTCATTCTGATGGCAGCAAATTTAGAAAAAATATCCTTTATGAGGCGAAAAAGCACGACACACTTTTAGATGCACAGGTTCTTTTTCAGTTCTGAAATGGAATCAGGAAAGGATGTCTTTTACACCTGTTGTTAAGCTGCTTGGTCTTGATTTTTTGAAGTATTTCTTCTAGAAACACTTACTATACAAGACATTCAAAGATGGAAGAGGTAGTCCTGCCTATGCAATAAATGAAAAAAAAAATCAGATCAAAAGCAAATATGTAGAGAAGAATGGAAAAGATCTCTATTCCTATGGCAGTGTAGCTCTGGAGCTGGTCTGTGGTGCCTGTAGCATGCTAGTGTCCTCTCATTAGTCTCTGGCTTTGGTCAGAAGGTGGATTGCATTTTCTCGTTCTTTTGTCTCTTCCCTGCTCTGCTTTCCTTCAGTATCTCTTGGGCAGTCTAGTGAGCAGAGTGGGCTCTGTGCCCCTCAGGGGTGGTTGTGCCGACATGCCCCCTACTCACCCCACTGCCGCCTTTCCAACCCCAGGCAGAGCAGCACCAGCCCCTTGGCCAGAGCTCTTTGGTAGCTGGGAATATCCAAGCAGAGCTTGTGCCATGGTGCACTGCCTCACCTTACATCTGGGCTGGAAGAAAAAGAGAGGGTGCAATGCAGATGGGAGTGGCTGTGTTCTCTCAGTGCAGGCTGAGCCCAACGCTGGTCTGTGTGACACTAATGAAGGGAAGGCACACAGGAGCTCGCCTTCCTTAGACACCGCATCGGGCTTATCTCTATATATCAAACAGGACTTTGTTTAGCAATCCAGGGCTATGAAAATAGCCTTTTTGTGTGACTCACTTGTACAGATATCTCATCTGGGTCTGAAAGAACACAAAATATGTGTATGTACAGTTCCTTTTTATCTTCCTATTGCTGTCATTGCTGTTATGAAAGTCCACATTTAACTCTAATTTGAGGTCATTTCCTTGTGCTTATTGCTTCTATATGCTTATGTCTTCCCAGTCTGTCTGACCCTTATTAGGTATGAGAAAGATAATCTTTGCATCTTTAATGGGCTACCCATTATTTTAAATGAAAAATTATTTTCCAAAATAGATGGAATGCTCATTCTCTTTGATGCCAGCTCAGTATACCACCGAGTATCATCTTGGCTTATATCTTTGCTACTCTGTGGTGGAATTTTGACAATAAAATGCTCATTTTGGGCAGTTTTTTAACTTGTCACCCTCAGAGATGTTTGAAAGAGACTTTTGATTCACAAAATTTTATATATATTTTAGATGATGAAAGGCCAGAACTTTACTTTTATGTTTCAGCAATAAGTGTGGAGCCCTCTGAACTACTTTTTAATAGCAAATCTTATTAATTGTAGATGAAGGATTAAAGGAGATTTGAATAAGAGAAGCTAAAATTATTACGTTAGTTGTGGCCCTAGCTGCACATTCCTTATCTGGTTTGTTTTCCTTTTTAATTTTCTATGCCTGTCCCACAGTATTCTGTTTTCTGATAGCATCATTTCTGACCTCTTCCCAGGGGTTGTTTCATCACCTCCTGACCATGGCATCCTGAATGTATCCATCAGGGAAATCATACAGAAAATGAATCTGCAGCTGGTTCCTTGGTTCATTGGTTCATTTGTTAGATAATAAAACCATCTTTCTGTTTAATGCTTTAAAATGTGAATGTAGAATTCTTTGTTTTAAGAAAATAACGTGAGAGCATTCCTGTGGAATCATACATAATCTTTCATATCTTTAAATAGTTATTGTTTTGAACCATGTATATGCACTGTTTAAGCAAGATGATAAATGGACCTCCAGGGCAAAAGTTTTAGAAATTAAAAAAAGTATCTTGTGAAAAAACAACCTTACCTTTAAATCCGTCCTCCTTACCCAATATCCCACTCTCTTTATTTAGGAAAGTTGTGATATTACTACTTCTGTATATTTTTTAGTGTATTGAATCAGATTTATATATCACGTTATAACTTCAGAGGTGCACTACTTGTCCTTCTGTCATGCTGCATTAGATAACAAACAAATGAACAGACTTTTTTTAGAACATAATATAGATCTTGTCTTTTTAGAAGGGGATTTAGGCTATGCATAGCAACTTCTGTCATGGAAAACTGGATGATCTCTTCGTTAAGCATAATAAATAAATAAATGTGAAAATTTTTTTGTCTTTGAAAGTCTATGAACAAGTGCTAGTTTGGCTTGGTTTTATGTTTGTGGAAAGCTCTCTAGGATGCAAAAACCTCTGCTTTGAAAGTACTTGCTAGATTCTTGAACAGCAGGAAGGAATAAGTCTAATGAGTGACCATAGAGGAGAGCATGTTTTCATATGCCCCAGAACTATCACTGTGGAGCAGTTGTATAGCAGATTTGATCCAATTTCACATGAATGGAGTGATGGCTGGTGTTTCAGAGAGCAGAACAGGGCTCCTGTA
The DNA here is from genome assembly GCF_003945725.1 of Corapipo altera. Classification (NCBI taxonomy): domain Eukaryota; kingdom Metazoa; phylum Chordata; class Aves; order Passeriformes; family Pipridae; genus Corapipo; species Corapipo altera. The sequence continues at coordinate 21,128,755 of NW_020884873.1, read as the reverse complement.
GTGAAAACTACTAACCACTTTAATTATATTTTCATGCATGACCTGTTTTATAGCGCAATTTTCCTGAAAGGCTTACAATTTTATTTCTCAGATTCAAGAGGTTAGTTAGGTTACGGTTTTCTTTCGAAACTAATGGACACTTGGCAAGCTTTTTCTTTTTCCTTTTTTTTTTTTTGTGCTTCATGTGTGAACATATGTTACAAATCAGCTTTACAAATAAACAGTTAAAACTATTTTCAAAAGTGATACTGAATTAAAGGCCAGTCTTAACCAGCAGTGTTCAATGTTAGTAAGTGAACTGCAAAAGGCTGAGGAGCTTGTTCTGATGAAGTGCCTGGCTACAGTTCATTTTGGTTCAGAAAATGTCTTTGCAGTGCAGACTGAAGTGGACAGCATGACTGTAAGCATGCATGTGCATAACTGTCTGTCTGTAAAGCAATGACCTGACCTTTCTGGATAGTTCCTGCTCTGACTTACAGGCTGGTGTGTCCCTGAGTTAAGTGAGTTGAAGATCAGGATCTGGATATGGGGAGGAGAATAAATTCTAAACCCATGTTTCTGACTACATACATATTGAAGGAAAAACTATCATGGACTCATGCTATTTATAGAAGGTATCTTCCTTTCAGTAGAGTCCCTGTTAGTATTTTCCATAAATTGGATAGTATAAAGAGATTATTTTGCAGTATAGTTTAATCTGATTCTGTCATAAGGAAACAAAATGCAGAAACTGTCCAGAGATACCAAAAAGAAAGATATCTAGCCACCATGATTTTCCAAAAGGAAAACAAAACTGTGTCTTGAATCATCAGTACATAATCATGAAAAGACTCATTTTCATAATGTCCTTGAAACAAATTTGCCATATGAGATAAAAACGTAATGTGTAAAGATACTGTGGCAAAAACTACTTCAGACAATATTAAATAAAAGTATTAATATATAAAATTATATTGCTGAGAGAAAGGAATTAAGGAGGGAAAGAGAGAGGACACATTGCCAGAAGTGAAGTGAGATAGAAAATAGATGAGAATGATATAGGAAGAAATTTCTTGCAGATGGTGGGAGCATGAAGGATGGGAGATGAATGCTCCTGAGAGTAGCAGGAATTTCAGAAAAGGAGGAATGGTAGTGCTAGCTTAGTGGAAAGAAGGAAAGCACAACAGCAGAGAATAATTCCACATTCTATTATATGCTTGTTAAAAAACTGGCTGTGGTGTAATTTATGTCATGTCTGTGCCAGTCATCAATGAAGACCCAGGTTTTAGTTTTGTAGGGGCAGCTGCTCAGGATCTCAGTAGTTCTCCCACATGAGGATTGCCTGCCCACAAAGAACTGCAAATAAGCAAAATTTTTTTCTCATATTTTCAGGAAGATAAAAATCCATGGAGAACATGTTCTTTTTAACGAGGTCACAGGTTTGCCAGCACGACTGCTTACAGACTTATCTGGCAAGAAATGGTTTGTTTAGTGCAGGTCTTTTTTTTCTGCCCCAGAATCCTCATCTGCTCTCACTTCTTCAGCCAGATGAGACTTCATTACCCACTTCCTTAGTGCTGGACAAAGTGGCTTACCTTTTCTTGTGTCGTAGTTCAGGGTACCCAACATGTTTGTTCAGCTCCAGTTTAGCAGGACAGCCCACGTGTTTCATACTGCCAGCCTATGTAGAGTAGAGTAGAAAGACCTGACACAGTAATTTGTGCACTCTGGCTGCTGCAGTTTCCTCAGTGCCAACATATCCTGCCAGAATGGGAGCTTTTCCCCCCTAAACACATGCACATAATCTAGATCTCTAGTATTTAAGTGACTTGAGTAAAGCTTGCATGAAATTTTGTACCTGGAACCAAAAGTACCTTTTGGATGATAGATCCTGCCTTCAAGAGCAATGAAAATTTAATTTGTTCTTACTTTGAGGCATCTGTCCCATTTTTCTTAATTTCTCTCTTCTCAAGGACCGTTGAGATGTACTCAGTGATTGTACAATTCAAGCGCAGTAAGAGTAACTGTCAGCAGAGATGTCTGTCCTTCCCAAGGTTTCCAGGAATTCTTGAGTGTATACAGTGATGTAGACAATGAAAGGAGACATGACATAATGAGACAAAGAAAAGACCAAATAGAAGCAGCAAGACAAAGAAAATATCAATTAAAAGGAAGAGATTAACCCAAAGATGAAGAGAGGGTCTCAAAACCAGTTTTCTTCCTGCAAAGACAAAGTCTCATGGAAGAGAATTAAAATATGTTAATACTTCTGCATAAGCAGTTACTGCAAGTGCTCCAGGGATGTCGGGTAATTGTGACTGGGAGGTTGGGAGGGAGGGTGATCACTTTATTAGAACGTGGCCCACACTGTGAGAAAATAATAATAAATGGATTGCTGCATCTTCAACTCTTAATTTAATTTAATTTAATTGCATTTAATTAATATGATTTTTTAATCAAGAAGCAAAATCTAATGTATGATAATAATTCTGCTCTTCAGGAGAGCCTTTGAAAATCATGCACGTTATTTGTAGATGGTACCAAAAGCTGTTTAGTCTGGGGGATAGATGCCATATATTTCAAGGATATTGAGTTCAAACCCTATGTAGTTTGTGTTTTCATTTAATTTCTATTAGCTTTTTTCCATTGGTATAGGACTTGTGATTTACTTTTTTTTTCAAAGGAATTTTTTTTCCAAATGGATGTGTAAGTTAACTTATTTCTCATGTAAGAAAGAGAAATTAACTGAGAGGTAAACTAACTATTGTTCATCAGCTAGTGACTAACTTTGTGTCATTTTGGAAATTTGGTTGTTCGTTTCCAAAATTCAGGTTTCTTTTAATACATAAACCATTCTTTAAAACACTTAGAATATTTAAGATCTGATTCAGATGTTGCTCTGTTTCTTGTCTTCTCATGTTATAAAGTACACAACTTACACAACTCCACATTTATATAAATATATAAATATATAACAGGCTTCCATGAGGTGCCTAATACCTAAACTAAAATGCCATAATGCTAATCAAATAGCTTCACTTCATTCCTTGGAACAGGATGGACTGCCAGTGGAAATCATCCGTGATACTTCTTCTGTCTTTTTTTTCGTCAACACAGGAAATTATATACCTTGAGAATGCTAATAAAGTCTGCAAGATGTGTTCTGCACTTGCTGCATTTGCTGACACTGTAAATTTTCATTACTATGGGGCAAATGCCAAGTCCACATTTGGGAAAGTCTCTTCTGACTCTGTAGATGAACACAGTGAGTACAATCTGGCAATAGCAATCGCAACACACTTTAGGCTTCTGTTCCACATAGCCCAGTTGCCTGGAGCTAAAAGGTCTATATAGAGCTGTAGTATGTCTTTTCCAGGTGACAAGGGTGTCATTAATGTGTTAGAAGAATAATAACTAAGTACTCTGTACTGAGACAGTTCTCATATACTATGCATAACTTTTTTTTTTATTGTTGATATTTAAAAACACAACTTTCAGGCTCAGTTCTGACTCCATTTGTCACAGTGCTGTTTTTCAAGGTCTCTTTTTCCTACACTGATGTATTATTCTCTAGTCTGAAAAGCAATTGCAAGTCCTTGAGACTCATAAGCAGTTTGAATCCTTTGCTGACTAGGGATGAGATTTAAATAAATGCAGGTATGTAGAAGCTGTGTTACATGGGAACCTCAATGTGCTCTCAGTGGAATTTGGTGCTATAAAGCACAAAGATATTTTTCACAAAAGAGCCATTCTTGGAAAGGTCTCTCATGAAAAAGAACAAACGAGTAAGTGCACGCAACCAAACTTTCTGAGCTGTTCTTTCAAAATCCTCCCTCTGTCCTCCCATTCTTCTTATATTCAAAAGAAGTGACACAATTACCATGACATTGAACTGTAAACAAAAAATGGCTAAACACCTCTTCGGTTCTCTGGATGTTGCAGACCAACAAAGTATGAACCTTCAGAGCTCAGGTATGTCTGAGGACTGCACAGCCAGGGTGACCTTTGGTCACTCGTCACCCCTTCAGGTGAGAGTTCCCTTCTCTGGGTAAATGCAGCGATGCTTTGCAGTTTTTACTCCCTCACCCCCGTCTCCACCACTGTTTCTTTGCTGCTGTCTCTGTGGATTTCCAGAGCTGTCAGCAGCAATTTTGGCTGATCTGTGAGGAAAGCACCACTGTACAGCTGGCATAAGGTGAAGCAAGCTGTGAGAAAATGTTCTTCTCATCAGCTTTGCTGAAAAATTCCCCTTACTGTTCTAAACACAGGAAGAAGAGGTTGGGATGCCAAATAGAGGACCCAATCACATACTTGTGTGCTGTTTTTCTTGCTCATCTTTGATCACTGGTATTCATAGAATCATAGAATAATTTGGGTTGACAGGGACCTTTAAAAGTCATGTAGTCCAACTGTCCTGCAATGAGCAGGGACATCTTCAACTCTTATCAAGATGCTCCTTTCTTTTCTGTCTGTAGGCTTTATAAAGCCAGTGAAGAGGCAAGGAAGTTCCTCAGTTGCAGACTCTGATTCTTCCCCTCCTTGTCCCTTCAGCAGCAGCTGCTCAGAGAGTTGGGTCCTCAGTGACCCTAGCAAAGAGTGTGCTCATCCCTCCGCAGTATAGGACACTCAGCTGCTCCTTTCTCTCTACCTTTACTGTGTTGCAGTTGCTCAACTCAAGCTGCCTTTCCCCTGTGAAATCTTTGTTCTCCCCACAGTGCTCAGGAAAGGTAGTACTGCAATTTCGTATTGGTTTCTTTCAGCTTCTTGCACTCAGTGTTAAAAGCTCTTGGTGATGCTGCTGTTACCAACAGCTGGAAGAGACTATGGGATGGGCATCGACTGTGTGATTTGTATCTTGATGCAGGGAAAACTTTGCTTGCATCTTGTGCTTTGTTAGCCACCAGGCAGACCAACCAGAAGACACAAATACGTCTGAAACTCATGTTCATTAGTTCTGCTGTTCACAAATACTTGTCTGAAGGCATAAAAGCACATTTCCTTCCTTCTTTCTTCCAACCCATAGGATTTTACCTTTTCACTGTGCTAGCCCTAAGCCTCAGCCTGTGCAATATTTTGTTAGAGACTATAAATGTTTTAGAGGCTGGAAGTCAAAAGCTCTGGAGATTTGACCTCAAACAATGTTTTCTTAGGAAAAGGGAGACTCTCAAAGGGATAGAATGAACCAGAATTAGATATTAGAAGTTGAATTTATTGAATTATTTTATATATATATATATAAATAAATATTTCTCTTAGCTTCCATAAGTTTTCTTTTCTCTCAAGGGCTATAAAATAGAATTTGGAGTATTAAACCACCTCTTTCTTTATAAATAAGAAAGAAAGAAAGATGCAAAATTAGTAGGAGAGTGTCAAAGAACATAGAATTTATTTAATAGAAGATTTGCTAGATAAAGTTTGTAATGAAATATAACCAGATTGCAAGCAGGGAAAGTACCAAGACCTAGCTCTGACATGCAGAAGTGTCTATTAGGTACAGGCTGATGATCTCTGGCCCTCAGACATTTTTTACCTCTCTTACAGATTGTTAGACCTACCCCTTCTCTCCTTTCAGCACTGCTCTGGGCTCTTCAGACACATGCAGTGACTTTAGTTTCAGATCATTGGCTTGAAGGCATTCTTATTCTTGTCTGCATGTGTGACCAGAAAGACTATATTCTACTATGTCTCCACCTCTTGAGAAAACAGGAGAAAAGAGAAAAAATAATACATATATATACATGGCAAAAAGGGCATAAAAGTTGCAAAGTCCAGCATTCAGAAGTTAGGCAATGTCAGACTGAATTTCTCAAGGCATCCTTAATTTCGCCTCCTGGTGAATATGCATTATGATACAGTTTTAATTACAAGGTTGCATACTATTACTTTTCCCCAGGACACCTGCTTCAGCAGGGCACAGGATGGATGGTGCTCACTTAATGAGCAGCTATTCAATATGTTCTTTTATCCTCATTGCTTGGCGTTTGGCCTCAGGCCTTATTTACTGCACACTGCTCAGTCTTCGTTCTAAAGACAGAATTATTCATTCCCTACATGACTGTTACTGCAGTTCTCACTCTATCTGAACACGTTATAAACTTTAATGAATCTTTACAATACTCTAGGAAGAGCAGGGTCCACTGACCCCCATTTATAGATACAGACCTGCAACATTTCCACTTATGCTGATTTTAACATTCATTTGAATTGCTTTCTCTTCCCTCCTTTCAAGAGAAGAACTCCTTTTACAAGATGTTTTCCACAACTTATTTGCTGAATGCTGTGGTTGAAAATTTTAAAAAGCAGTGCAATCTGGGGTAGCAGTCCCACATGGAAAATTTCGGTGCCTTTGACAGAACAAAAAGCTTTGTGAAAACACAATGCTGTCTATACAAGGGAAAAGAGTGACAGGTGTCACTCCCAGTTATGGAAGCTGTGACTAGCCCCTCCTGTAGTATTTATATAGGTGAGAATTTATGTGCATGTGCACAAGACATATGTGACGTGTAGACCTCTGTGTACAGGGATACACATAGAAACTGCTATGTACAGAGGAACAAAAAGGGGTATATATTAAAAAAAGGCTCAAACCTTCCCCAAGTAGCCCTTCCCTGGGCTTCAGCGCACCTTTGTACAGTTCCTCCAGCTGAGGAGCTGGTCAGTGACTTCATGGCTTCTTCCTCAATGATATAATGAACAGATTTGCTTACAAAATCTAATCCTTAGAAAATAAATTTATTTTAAACCCTAGACTCTGTTTCTAGTAATGTGAGTTGTTTTAACCTACCTTTTTCTAAAAAGAAAAGGAAGGTGGGCAAAAAAATTGGGTCTTTCCTTGCTTAACCTCTTCTGTTTACCACATAAAAACGGTGAGTTAAAATAAGGACATGGAGATATTCTATCCTGGGCCAGTGAAATCCAATATCATTTGGTGGATTTTTTGGCTTAAGAAGGTGGCAGTTTGCAGGTGCTTCAGAGAGATTAGCCTCTCTAGGAATCACTGAGACAAAATGGTAGAAACAATAGCAGAAAGAATCTCTTTGCTGTGCAGCTGGAAGGTGATTAAAACATTGATAAATTACTCAAGCACTGATTATTTTTTTTACTGTATATATAAAAATACCAACCAATTGGGTAAGTTTTTGTTTGGTTGGGTTTTTTTTATGGAATAAATCACCAGCAGCCAAATTGAGATTAGCTGGAGAATTACTGGCATACAAGATGGGAACCACTGAACCTCCAGAACCAGGTGACCTTTTTTAGTAAGCAGCGAGACAGGCATAAGGATCAAAGCCAACCTCTCTTTGCTATTTTTCTTTTCTCTTTTTTTTTTTTACCCTTTTGGCTACTCAGGGTGCTCAAGCGCTTGAATACCCTGATCCATCTTCTCTGCATTCATCATGACAGTCTGTGTATCTATGCCTTTAATTGATGATTTTCTGAACTTCATTCCCTGTATAAGAATATGTTCTTTTTCTAGACTATATGAATCTACCTAATTGGAGAGTAGGATCCACTAGGTTATGGAATAGTGACTGTAGATAAACTTTTTCACTGTTCATGAATGCCTATATCTGATGCTGCAGTTTTGAGTATTTCCGAGTTCAGATGTGAATTTTTACATTTTCAGGTTTAGTATTAGGACATATGAGTTTGAAAAGCAAGATTTGTTTGAAAGTCATAAAAGAAATCCTGGAGAGAGGACCCCAAGCTAGCCCTACCCTCTGTGGCCTTTGTGCAAAGATTTTGAAGTCGTTTTGGTATTCTAGTAGAGGACCTCTTCACTTCTTTTTTGGCACTGAGGATACAATGACATTTTTTTAGCTTTGGTAACTAATGAACGCTGTCTTCTGAAATGCCATAAGATCAAGAAGAGAACTTTGGATGAACTAGATTAATCAGGACTCTATTGTTTTTCCCTTTTCCAGTTCATGGCATATTCTCACGTAGTTCACATTTTACAGTGCAAGATAAATGGACAAAATACAATTGCGGGAGATGGAATTTTCTTTCTTCTCTTGACTCATATTTTTTGTGTGTATATTCTCCTTCTATCTTTCCTACTGCTAGGTTTAAAGAGAAATTGAATCTTTCCTGAGGGAAAGGACTGATGGGAAAAGGAAAATATGTTTTCCTTTAAAAAAATTTGTATTCAAAGACTTTATTAAAAAATTTTTAGACTGTAATTAAAATTAAAAATTAACTGTAGAATAAATGCTCCATCTCCTTCTGTTGTGTCCTATTCTGTACAAATCTTTCCTTGACCATCTGCTGAACTACTTTTCAGAATGGCGGCCCATATATTTTTGGCTTCTATTTTTCCTGTTTTCCTTTCTTTTCTCCTTGGAATCTTAACAGACTGTTTTTAAGTTTTGGCATATATAACCTGCTTAGAAAATAACATCCATTTGGATAGTAATATAATTTGCACTGATTCTGCACTGTTAAATATAATATAGAGTATTGGTATGGTGGAGAAAAAGGATTTTGCTCCATAAGACATCCTGGCATTTCATTGTTCTTCACCATCAAAGATGTTGACACCCAATTACTTCAGCTATCAAAAAAATAGCAAAATAGAGGAATAGTGGTTGACAGGAACACGGAAATTAAAAAGCAACTACCACTGCACAGGTATTTCGCTGTTCTGCTCTTCCTGCAATACACCTTAGCAAGTCAGTGCCTCCAAAACCATAGGTCATTCTTAACATTGATCACCTTCCCCTCCTTCTATCACTATTTAAATCTGTAAGATATTTGTCCCAAACTTTGCTGAAATGGAGTTTCAGCAGACTCCATTTGCAATGAGATCAGTCTATTATCTGTAATTAATACAATTCTGATACCAGATATGACTGTTTTTTATTTGAAAGGGGAATACGTTAATTTGACATAATACCTTTTTTTTTCCACCTAAGGAATGAGAAAAAGACTCTGAGAAGGAAGGGGAAAGGTTCCTGTCCTTGTACCTGCCTTCTGGGGGTGCTCCAAACAACAAGATTCAGAAAATACTCCTAAAAATCCAGCAAGCTCAACATCAATTATCTTTCTGTGGTGTCTTCCCCATCCTGGTGACTGGTGGCACATGATATGTTGCCAGAAAGTCATCAGTCTGGCAGCTGGGGTGTTTTTGTTTTGTTTTGCTTTGCTTTGCTTTTCTTTTCTAACACTGATCCAGTAAATATTTACTGGGCCATTTGCACCATCTGCCATGCAAATGTTAGGCCAAGGAAGAATGGCAGACAGGGTGGAATATCTATGTTAAAGCTCTATTTAAAGTGGAAATGCTGGTACCAGTGACAGGAAACTATGAGAACAAAGAAGTTGAGCAAGAAATACAGAGAAGAAAAGGACATAGCCTCTGCAGCTTTTCTAGAGAATCATCTGTTTCCCAGCACCTCTGGTGAAAACATAGTGAACATGGAAAATGAAAGACCTACATGTGAGTGGCTTGGCACTAGGAGAGGACAAACTAGTTTGGCTCTATTAGAAAAAAGAGACTTTGCCGATATCTGCAACTAAAGATACAAAATTATGTACCACAAAACCACTTTGGTTTCTGTCTGCTGCTCCTGTGTGCTCAGGGACTGCTGTCTTACTCAGAAGCTGGAGGAGGCATGATTTAGAGCCAAGTAGGGATCTTGGGATATGAGAGCGTTGTTATAAACAAAACACTATGAGATGCACTGACATAATGAAATGCCCATGTTGATTCAGGCCAAAGAGGAGAACTTGTGATATTCTTATGAGACGTACCTGGGTTTTGATTGCCTCCTCATTTATGTGAGTCAGCTCCTCATTTAATAAAAGAAAAACTCATCATGTTTCTGAATACTTTTTTCTTAATGGACCAGCTTCCTTTCGAGTTTCTTTGTTACCCACTGGATCACTTCAGATGAACCCTTCCTCAAAAAAAAAAAAAAAACCAGACAAGAAAATACACCTTCCTTTTGTTTGACCTGCAATACAGAGAAAGGAGAAAAGACCATGATATTGATTTTCAGATGACATGTACCTCACCACAGGTCAAGTCAGCATACAGTAAAACTCATGGGTCTGTGTAACACAAAAGAAAACAATAAAAGGCGATTTCCTGGGCATCAGCCACTCAGTGTTGCTGCAGCCATACAAAACCCTCTGTACTCCTGTTGCTTGACCTTCAATAACTGTAACAATGACGGGTGGTTATGAAAGCACCAAATTTCACTTTCTTCCATTGTAGCATTCTCCACTGACATTTGGGATGGGAATGATTGCTGTCAGAGAAAATGAGGTGTCAGGATGCTTGGATAAAGCATCACAGATATCCACAGTGTTAGGAAATCACATAAACAAACCACTGATGTCATGACCAGTGTTAATGGAAGAATGATTATTTCAACAGGGGGAAATAACAACAACCCTCAAAAAAGAAAGTGTCTTTCTTCTTTGGCAAAGTGATGAAATGATTACCGGTGTTGTTCCTATTAGTGATTCCTGATTATGTATTTCCAGCTAATATCTGACACAGTTTTTCATCCAGTTACTATTTCTGGTCATTTTTCTTCACTGAGATGAAACCAAAAGGCTACCTCTCTCCAAGAAAATGCAAAATACCAACCTTCTACCTCAGCTCAAGTCATGATACCAGTTCACAGACAAAGGGACACCGATGAGATGTGTCTCTTGATGTTTCAATGAAAAGTAAACCCAAAACCAACTAATCCTTCCTATTGGAAGAAAATATAGCAAATTAGAGTTTGGAAAGCCACGGCTGAATGAACCTATTTACTTTTATTGTATAAACAATAAAATTGTTTTTCGTGTGCTTGATTGCATTGGGTTGATAATTCTCCTTTTGTACAGACATGACAGTGAGAGAGAGATTTAATTTTTTCTTTCCCATCCATTGTCTCAGTGAATTCACTGACACTCTCAAATCTGCAAAATGCAAATTATACTGTCAAAAGGGAAATCAGGATGGCATTTCTTGCTTTCAGACATCCTTTGCTGCTGTGTAGGTTATGCTTGCCTGTGTTGGAATGGGGAGTGTTGTGTACTGTATCAGTGATGGAGCGGCGGTTGTGGATTTGCAAAAAGACAGTGATGTGAATGAATCTGAAACTGCCATCTTTTTATTGTTTAGTAAGACAAAAGGTAATTTTTAACTCAGTCCCATGTGTCATTCACATGTGTTCAGCATTCTCTGCAGCACCATCCATCTGCCACCTTCACCCAGCGTGAGGACTGGGAAGCCCACGTCTGCAAATGGAAAGCATACATTAAAAATAATGAACACTTGTTTTGTAGTATACCAGAGCAATTTTTTCAGTGATGTATATGTGCAGGCTTATTTATTTCAATTGAATTTTGTTTCTGTTGTTTAACCTCCATAATAGATATAGCATAATAGATATAGATAAATTATAGATGTATTGATTAATCACAGACATTGAAGAAGGTCTGTGCCCACCTGTTTCTAATTTTAATTTCAAATGACACTTTTTACCATGTTGATTTAGTGGGCTCATACCGTACTCAGTTCTTTGTGTCTTGCAACAAGAGGAATGCATCTTCTTTGCCTTTCAAGCTGATTGACAGTCACTTCCAAGCAGGAGATATCAGCTGCAGCAAACTCACATTCTTGTCTTCCTTGTTTGCCCCAAGTGAGATGAAACTCTATAAAGGGAGTTTATTCTCTGAGATCACTAGCACTGAGACTTGGGGCACTGTTCTCTCATGTGTCAGAGGACTGCCAACCCTGACATTTTCAGAGACAAAATTTCACATACTTTTCTGAAAGGAATTTAAAATTTCAGAAAGATGAAACATATTTCTGAAAATACCTTTATAATGACCAGATCTAGCAAAATTACTTTCATGAAAGTAATATTGCTATGTTACAATTTGCAGTGTCACTGCTACTGGGACACTATAGAGGTATGCAGTGCTTTAAAGGGCCTGCATAGTTTAGTGGCTCACATATATTTTATTTCTCAGAGCGATTGTAATTGCCTGTTGCCTGGGGGAGAGAAGAAATTTACTATATTAAGCACTAAATATAATGTGTAATTGTGTTTAAATATAAACTCTTTTTTCTTTTTTTTGACAGATCGCACTGAAAGTAATAGTTAATAACAAATAATGTCTGGACATCAGGAGTGACTTTATGAAATTGTAAGGCATGCCTTGACCGACAAAATCTGTTAGTTTACAATGCCTGCACATGCCTGTTTTTAATTTCCTAACTCTTTTTGAATATCTAAGTTGGGCATGAACTGAACAACACATTATATCAATTGCAGATCCCCCCCAGGGTTACAAAGCATCAGAGCATTCAAACATGTCAAGTGAGATCTATAGCAGGAAAGACAATATTGTGGGGATCAGGTAGGGTGTTCAGCATTTGTTCTGTTCCTGTGCTGCTTGTGCATGCTTGTTTTGCCTTTCAGAAAGATGGACCTCAGCACAGCTTTGTTTAAGCCAGACTCCAACATTTATATTCTCCAGGTATGTTCTCACTCTCTGCAGTCATCGTCCTGGGGCTTGAAAAAGATCACTCTCGCTACCACTACTAACAATGGAAGTAGCTGAGGATGCAGCAAGGTTTCTCCTGTTTGGAGAGTATATGCTACCCATCATCATCATGGAGTTTCTAGAGGTGTGCATGCTTGCCTTCTCTGGTCAAGTGATGTGGCAAAGTAATCTCTTGCCAACAGTGCAGATCTTTGGCTCAGTGCCAATCTCAGACTCTTCCAAGTGCTGTGCTTTCAACTTAGAAGGTGGAAAGAGAGAACTACATGACTTCTGGCTCTGTTACTGCAGAGGGGAAACTCAGAGTCAGGGACTGATGTACCAGAACAGGATGGGGCTTTTGAGATGGCATGCCAATACAAATGAAGAGATAGCTTGAATTAAGTCTTCAGGAAGTAAGTTAACTGAGTTAGGTTAAACAGTAGTATTTCTCAGACTATTCTGTTTCCTGATACCAATGAAGCATAATTAATCTGTATATAAATATTACAATTATGAAGGAAGATAAGGATACATGAGTTGCACCTAGCTGAAATTTTTTTTCTGAAATGTCTCTTGAGAAATAAGTCCTTTTTCTAGTGTTTGGGGTTTTTTTTGCTTGAAAGTCTATTTTCATTCATGCCTCAGAAGATGGGAGAAGGCAAATAAAATAATTTTTGACATATTTTCTTTTATTCAGTATTTTTGCCTTGATTGAATCTAGTCAGTGAGCAAGCCACAGGTGACTCAGAGGATGACTGTATGGAAATGGATGCTGTTGCTGGGAGGAAGTTTTTCTGAAGCAGGGGAATGGGAGCCTCAGGGAAGTACAACTACTCATATCCCAGTGTCTCTGAAGCTCTGGGCTTCAGTCCGATATATATTGCAACCTGCGAGGCAGATTATTTAGCAACTGAACGAATTTGTTATAATATGGCAATGATGACATTTGTATTGGCATATGTCTAGCAGCAAATATTTTAGCTTCATGCTAAGCATGATCAAGCCAAACAGGAATTGATTATAAACCCAAGTCAATATTTTGCTGGCAAAAGTAAAGTATTCAGTGAGAAAAAAATGGCCACTTTTCCATGAAACTTATTGTAATGTATTATTAATGCAAAGATGATCAGATAAAAACTGCAACTAGGCAAGCTGTCAAAAATTCGGAGTGAATCAAAAAATTATAAAACACTATTGAGTTAAAACAATCCTATTATAGATCCCAGCAATCATTTTTGCTGCAGCATGCTCCTTAGATTATTTTACTGTTGAGACATTAGTATACAAGGATTTAGAGCTTTGAAGCTTCCCCGTCATTCTCTCATTCACTCTCTTCTTTTGGAATGGCATAAAATTAAAAATGAAATTTACACAGTAAATTATTTAGCTTCAATTCACATTTGAATTGAATAAGAACAATAGAGTTTAAAATAATGGCAGTACTTTTTCCTTTATGGATTGTATTTTGCTGACTTGCATGAAAAATTACTGCTATTACATTCAACCAGAATAAATTGCTATATGAAATCTGTAAACTTAATTTGTGCATGCATTCAACCACTAGCTGCAGACATGGTGCTTTCAGGAAAGAAAATAACCCTGGTGAAATGCTTCTCTGTCTATAGATTTTCTCTGCTTGTGAATGTTTTAAATTTTTATTATCTGTGTCATTCTTAAACATGAGATCCATTCTTCCCAAATGCTGGGCAGTGTCATTAGGTGGATACATTCTGAAATGGGCACATATAGCCATACATATCTCTGAGTGTCTATCCCTTTTTGTACAGGGATTTCTAAAGTGCCTACATCACTCTTGCATTTAAGCTTCATTTTTCTTGGAGATAGCTTAAAGCAAGGGATGTCTTGAAATATCAGCTCTTCTACTAGATTTCATCTTTGTCTGTCTCACTTAGGAGTAGGCAATTTTTTTCCCTAAAAGTAAGGTCAGCCCTGAAGATTTGCTAGTTTAAAGCAATGTCGTTCTGAAATAGGGAAAAAACTTCCCTTTCTTTCTTGACACAGGTATCTCAGACCAGAACATGAGCTTACCAGATCCTATCAGTCATAGATGCTGCAATATAACTGCCATAAATGCATAGAAGGGGTAAGGCGTTACATATACTTTCTTCTGCTGGGTTTTTTGTCAGGTTGCCAGCTCTTTCTATTTTTGTATTCATAAATTAATTTTTCTAAATGATAAGATAGATGCTTCGTAATAATTTACTTTCAACACAGGGGGAAAGGTGTTTAGAAGGAACCGGGAAGATCTTTCTTTTAAGCAGCAGTTCTCCAAAAGCCGAGGCACACCATCACAGTAGAGAGCAGGCAGGCATAGGCAAGGTTCTCTGTGGGGTGCAACAGAGTTCCCATACAAATGCAGGAAGGCACCTTGGCATGATGCTGAAATTGAACTGATGTCCCAGCTTCCCCAGCTGGCTGGTTAGCCATCCCCAGCACCACATCAACCATGCACTCCCAGCCTCTCACCCTGGGTTAACACAGATGCTGTAGGCTCAAACTGCAAACAGAGCTCACCAGCATTTACCTGCCCCCCACAGGGGAGCAATCAACCTTGGTTCTCATTTTAGGAATGTGGAGAAAATGAAGACTCTTTGTAGGTATTTGAATAATTGATAATCTTAAAATGAAATAGATTGCGCTTTTTCTCATTTACCAGCTCACCTAAAGTCTGAATGCCACAGCAGCTTTCATCTGCTCACAGACATAATGTAATGAAATCGCAGTTGATACCATGACCCATGAATTGTTATTTTTAACTTGACATTTCTTTCACGTCAATGCAGATGTTTTGAGAAACAGGAAATAAATGAAATTACTGGGTTCTTTTGAACTAACAGTCTATTGTCAGGTTTATCATGTTACAGTGGTAACAGCAATTGCCTTAAGTGATTTTTAATGGATAACTGTACACATCAAGTTATGATCTTGTCAGATGCAAAACCTAACCAGGGTTAAGTTTCATCAATATTTGAATAGAGAACTGAATAAAATCCTGAGGGCTAAAAAAAAGCTTTGAGAACACCACGTTATTAGGAAAAGATAGTAACAACAGAAAAACTTATTACTGTTAATTAAAATAAATTGACCATACTGTTTTCAAAAAATTATTGTGATTACAGATGTTTATGCAAAATGTGGATTATTACTTTGTAATTAAGAAGAACAGAAATTTTATAAACATGGTCACAATTACTTCATTTGCATATGTGTGTGTGTGTGTGTGTGTATACATATGTACATGATCAGCTTCGTATTTTCCAGTCTGACATTTGCCAGGTGAAAATGTCACACTGGAAACATATGCATGCACATCAAGAAGAACCAAGTTCTCCTACTTTGACATCACATAGAATCTTACATGTAACTAGTAGTTTAAGATCAGCGATATAAAATTTTATTGTGATACCATCCAACAAGGCAGTTGGTTCCTGGATCGCATTATGCTAGAATCTGGTAAGCATAAAAAAGAAACTGTCCCTAGATTTACCAGTCAGACAGAGTCAAGGGGACTGGAAATAGGCTGTGCAAACAAAGAAATAAGAAGGATAGTTGATTTCTACTGATTTACATGAATTACAATTTTACTCATTTTATCTAGACTGAATAAGGGCAAGGGAGTAAGGGCAACCACAAAGGATAAGAGAAAAAGTCATAGTGCATGGTATTCAGTTTAAAATACCTAAATTTATGTGGCTACATGAGTATCTTCATCTGCTGTTCTTGCCTAAGCTTGTAGTGTGTTCAGTGGAGATTTAGCTGAGACAGGGGAATCAAAAGAGCCATTCAGCTCACATACCACATGGTTTATCAGCCAGATTGCTCCCAGAGACGGTGCTAAGGGCATGGAAAGGAACCTACTCCTGCACTATAAGGGACCTATTCTTCCAGTAAACCATTATACAAAATATGGTTATCACCTTTCTACCTGAATGCATTGCTTCATAACATTCAATGCTCTTAATTTACCTTAATTCTTAGTTGAGGCAATGTCTGTATGAGGACATGGCATGGCCACAGGATCACAGGCCTTCCTCTCCCCTTGTGAGAGGAAAGAGATTCAGCTTAGCAACACAAATCTTCCCCAACCCTTCCACAGCACAGCTGTTAATTTCTGTTTTGAATGTAACTGTTCATTTTTATTTATTTGACCTATATTTTATCGTATTTGGACTGCTCACTTGAACGGCACTCCACACATATAAACTTAAACAGGTTTTTTTTATTTGCACTTTCCAAAACACCCTTTGCTCTCAGAACCAGTGCTGATCGCGTGAGCAGAAAACAATCTCCTGGAGTCATTTTAGGAGCCTTTCTCTAAATGATGTTACACCAGTTAGCTGCTGATGCATGAATATGACATAAAACTGGAAATGCTCTTACAAATGTTTCTGTGTAATTCACAGCATTAGAATGTCAGCTCTTTGGGCTTGAACTTTTTGAGCGACATGGTGTGAGTTCACTTGTATCGCTTGATGCTCAGGTTGAGTCATCTCCTTTCTGCACAGTGAGTGGCATTAAAGCCATGGTGGGATTGTAGTTGTCAGCTTTCTCAGATGTAGTTTCAGGATCATGAACCAGATTTTTTTCAAAGGAGAAGAGTAGTTTCATGACCAGAGCTATCTTCTAACATCTGAGGTTAATCCTGGTTCTCTCCATTTTCTACCTGTGTTGGAGATAAAGTGAATTTTTCCACAAATGTTGTTTCCACACAAACGTGTCACCAACCACACCAGAACTGTGTTGTAGTTTCTGGAATGACCATGCTGTACTTGCTCTCTCCTTCCCCAGTCTGCTCCCATCTATTCTATTTGGCTGTTATCTGCAGCCCTGGACTATAGAAGGAGCATGCCATGGGACTTAGGAGTAGAGTTTTCAGCTTATTAACATCTCAGCCAGTAAAGCATTTGATTCCATAGGGGCATGTCAGTAAACCTTGAGGAAGATCTTGTCTACATTAATGCCTTTTTGGCTACTTGTGATGTTGACCAGTCCATTACGCTATCAGTTATAAGACCTACCAGCTGCATTTGAAGCCTCAGTACTTTACAAACCTTCAAATTTCTTCCAGTGTGTATGGTGACCCATTATCTGAAATGAGCTCATCACAAATACAGTGTTTGGTGACTATCACCTCAGTGTGATTCACTAGATGCTGGCTAATGTGTTGCTTACTTCTCTTAGTTTCAAAAGAACAACTGTAATAATCAATTATCAGCAGGCGGTGGTTTCCTCCATGTTCAAATACATCAATTGCCATTTACTGCCAAGCTCTGCTGGGAGCATCACAAATGGTCATAGCCTCCCAGGGATTCTGTCTCTGGTACATTGCACAGTGGCAATGATTTCTGACCTTTTTTCCTTTCTGTGTATTCATCTTGGCCCAATAAAGTCTGCTTGTTGCCCAGTCTTTTGCATAACGTCATCTAAAGTGTCCTCATGAATCTTTTCAGACTCGGTGCATTTTAATTGGAGCCTCTGTTTTCCCCTCTTTCTGCACTTGCTCTTTCTCTCAGTCACCTCTTGGTTTTTTCCATTCTAAAAGTCTCCGGTAGTCAAGGGAACTAGTTTCTGTGCAACCCTGTGTGAGCTTATTATTTCTTTTAAAGGACTCACTGCATTGTCACTCTCAGTTTCTCCGTTTTCCAGCTCCCATGTTTTGCAGATCTGATAACCACTACAGCAATCTGTGTGTGCGTGTGTGTGCTTGTTCTTCCAAATACTTTTCTTTAGCTTTTTGCTTCATTTTGTTGTGTTCTGCATTTTGATCTTTGAAATTCCTCAGTTTTTTATTTTTCACTTGAGATTTACTTTCATAATTCTAGCACTAGCATGGAAATCATTGTGGCACAAAAGACAAAGTTTTGTCAAGAATCTCCTTTTATTCATATTATATAATATAACAGCAGCCAGACAGAGTTGAGAAAAAAGTATATTTAGCCCAGTGCTTTACTCCTGGCAATGGCTAACAGAAGATGCCAAAAGGTGAATTTGATGGCTGTTGGCCATCTATGTTAATACTAAAATATTCTCCAAGCATTTTACAAGTTACAGGACAGTGGTTTCATAAGCCAATACAGTGGTTTCATGAACCAATACATTGGGGATTTTGGGATGGTTATATTATTTATTTATTTTTCATTTAATTAACCTCAAAAAATTTGATTCTCTTAATTGGACAGGTCGCTTTTAGAATCTGTGTAAGTACTTATAGCTATGTGAGACAAGAAATTCTGCAGCTATAGTAACACCTGTGTGAAAAGCAACTTACTTTAATTTTGGTTTTATGGACATACCACCCCTGAATGCCTATTGATGCTTTCTTGTTCTTATATGGGAACAGATCATAAGTTCTTTCCCGAATGTCTTTCCCTGGCCTTCACAATTTCATAATCTTCTGCCTCCCTCACTCACTGCTTTTTGAAGCATCATGTTGTTTTCTGGCTTGTTCTGTGTTCTTTTCTTGATAGTTCTTTACGTTGGCAATTTGGTTTTTTGATCCTAACTCCACCTTGCTAACATTTTCAAAAAATTTTCTACTTATCCATTAGAAGGCCAAGGTCTTTGTCCTGAAGGGTAATATCAGGTAGTATTAGACAATTACATATCAGAAGTTTTTCCTCGTAGTACATTTCTTTACATTGAGTTCTGATGCCCAGTCATTCAGGTTTTAGAGGTCCTTATACTGTTTTCCACTGTTGGTCTTCAACTTTTCTACCCTGAATAACCCAGTGTTCTCAGAAAACTTTGACACTTCACTGGCCACACTCTGTTTCACAGCATTTAAGAGTATGTTAAACAGCATGAGTTCCAGCATGGTCTCTGTGGGACTCCATTGGTGACCTCCCTCCACCGTGAAAATTGACCATTTACTCTTACCTTTTATTCCAATTGTTTAATCAATTGTTTATTCATGCAACAACCTTCCTTTTTATCCCATACCCATTTAGATACTTTAAGAACTTCTGTGGAAGAACCTTGCTAAATGACTTATGGAAATCCATGCATCAGCCAGATTTCTTTTATCCACATGAATGAAATAAGCAGTTTTTAAAGTGTGAATAATCTGACCTATTTTCCAGTCACCTACATTAGGATAAAACGAAGTTACCCTTGGAGAGCTTATTCACTCCATTGACTTGAGAGGGAATCTAGACATACAGCCGTTGGCTTCAGTGAGTTTTCCACTAGCTACCACAGGTATCCCTGCTTTTCTGTATAAAATGCATAAGGGGATATGTCTACATATTCCTGGCCCACAGACCATTTATCCATTGCTGTCCCACAGAATTAATCTCTTCCCTCCAAGACCGGTTTTCTGAAATAGCTCTTGCTCCAGAAACAGGTTTCTGAAAAAGCTCTCGCTCTAGAGTCCATCCATTTTTTCCGCTTGGTACCCAAATTGTGACATTTTTCTGACACTATGCATTACTTTCCCTTGGATGCTCACCACAATGGAGAATTCCAAGGAGGTGTCATTGTTTGCCTTGACCCACACAGCCACTCACTCCCTACCCCAATCCAGTGAGACGAAGGAGAGAGTAGTAAGGGTGTAAGACAGAAAACTCATGGGCTGAGATAAAGACAGTTTAATAAGTAAAGCAAAAGCCAAGGTGTGCAAGAAAAGGAAAGCAAGAAATTCATCTAATACTTCCTATGGGCAGACAGGTGTTCAGCCATCTCAGGAAAACAGGGCTCCCTCACTTGGGAAGACAAATGCCATGATTCCGAAATTCTTCTCCCTTCCTGCTTCTTCTCCCAACTTTACATACTGAGCATGATGCAATATGGCATTGAATATCCCTTTAGTCAATGTGGACAGCTCTCCCAGCTGTGTCCCCTCCCAGCTTCTTGAACACCCCCAGCTTACTCGCTGGTGGTATGTTGTTAGAAGCATGAAAGGCTTTGGGTCTGTGCACATGCTGCCCAGCTGTAACTAAAACGTCTCTGTATAATCAACACTGGTTTCAGCACAAATCTAAAACAGCCAAAACCAGCACAGCAGGACAGGGAAAACTATTAGAGAAATGTTAATGGGGTTTTTAAATACTGAATTCACTCTTATCAGCTCAGATCCTTACACCTGAGCACAGAAGCAGCAGCAGCAGTATCCCAAGGCACTTCCTTTATGCCCTTGAGGGATCGCATCCAGTGACTTGTCACATAACAAGTTGTCTAAAAATATGCACTTTCCATTACTTAATGCTTATTTTAAAAACTGTGGACCTTAGTTTTACACTGGTTTTGGTTTCTCTAGCTTGTCTTTTTTCCACATAGATTGATATTCTTTCAGTTTGACCCTTTTCCAAGAATGAAAAGGTACAGATTCACGTGTTCGATGTCTAACTTAAATATTTCATCTTCTCTCATAGCCTGGGAGAAATATTGATATATTTGTCAGATATTCTTATTGTAACAGTGAAAAAACCATTCATTTAATTAATTGTATTACTATAACAATGTACTACAGGCAATTTGACCTTGTGGACATATTTTCTGTAGATATTTGAGAGTTTCTTTATTCAAACGTTTCAAATGGGTTGTTAGAAATAACCCAATCAGATTTCCTTTATGTTAATGATATTAATTATTAGAACTCAGATAGCTATATTTCTCTGTCTGTATCATCTTAGCATAGCAATTCAGATTTATGTAACAGTTTGGTTGGCTGCATTTCTCCTGATAAAGACTTTGTGTGGGACAGCTTCCTTGTCCTTTTGGTCCACTCTTTTGTATTTTCATTTTCCTAACAGCGCCTGCTTATTTACATTTTCTTTTCCTTAAACTGCTGAGTTTATTATTTAATATGATTAATTTTATTTCGTTTCTCAGATTATATAGCAGCACCTTCTTCAAAGCTTGCTGATAGTTTGTGATTAGAAAATTCTAATCTGAATGAGTTTAAAGGCTATTCTTAGGCAACCACTACAGCTGTCCTTCTTGATTTAGACTAAACGCCTGTAATTCTATAGCTAATTAAATCTTTGAATGCCCTATCTCTAGACTTAACTATCAGACCACTTTAGAAATATGAATATTTTAGGGGATTGAAATTAGATGATTTATTGTAATGTATCTGGGGATTTTATTATGCCTCCTTTGAAATTACATAACATTATTTAATACCAGATTAATATGTCTAGCAGCAAGTCCCTCAGTATTACTGACTTGTTCATCACAAGCCCTTGTTCTAACATCTGTATTCTGTTTCTTTTGTCTGTACTTCCAGACCAGATCCATGAAATGTCACTTATTTTTGACCTTGGCCTTGCTCTCTTTCATGGTGATATTTCTCCCTCATGTTTGCGTTGGACTGCTGAGACATCTCTTCTGCTTTTGAGACTCAGCAATGGCTGTGGAGCCCCAGTCTTCTACCAAAGCATACCTGGCATGGAATAGACATCAGTACAGCCCTCCAGCCTCCAGCAGGAGGACCCTTGCTTTGTCATGGTCAACCCTGCAGTCACCCCCGGGGTACCTGTCATTTTCTGTCGTTTCCCATATGCACAGAACATTTCCCCAGCCTCAGAAAGTGGTTCCCTAGAGCAGGAACAGCTCCCACAAATGGAAGGGCCACACCGGGCTAGATGTGTACAAACACACCCCATCTCATCCCATTTCTGCTTTTTTTGACAAAGCAGGCAGAGGCTGGAGGAAATAGTGCCTGGTTGCTGCCATGTGTGCCATGGCAGAAGTGGGGTCATGGAAAGATGGACCTACTTCCCTTCTGTTCCAGAGGAAGCATGTGGCAGAGTGGGGAGATAAACCCAGATCTCCCAAATGACCAACAGTGCCTTAGCTGTAAGACTGAATGTCTCCACTGTGATGATGAAACAGCTTTTCAGATGAGTTGCAAAGCAGTTAGCTTGCTCCTCTTCAGCCATTAAAGATCCCAAGATTGCTTTCCATAAGCTTCCAGTAGTGTTACTTAACTGAGTGTCCTGGCTGCAGTCCAGCCTGGCTTACCCTAGACCACATTTCCCAAATTCCATCATTTCAGCTGTGTAACGTAAATCATGCTTACATCTCACTCAGCACTGCTGATGCTGCTAAAGAGTTACAAAGGCTTGTTTCATAGCCACTGTAAAGCCATGAAGGGAAGCAATCCTTTTATACAAATGCTGTATGCAAAGTATAGTCTGTCTGTCTATTTGCATTTCCTGCATTTCTTTTCATTGTGTTTATTATCATTGTTATCATGTCTGTTCATACCTAACTGCATGGACTAAGGAGCTCTGTGAAATGTCAGTCCTTCACCCTGGACTTGAAACTGATTATATACACAGATGTCAAGGTCGTGTTTCAGTAACATTTATTTTGGAAACTCTGCAAACAGACAGAAAGAGTTAAATAAATGTGATTGTTTTTCTGACTCTTAGGCAGAGTCCTTACAAATTTCTGAGCACCTCTTGAGAATTTTCTCTTCATTTTCATATTAAAGCAGCCGTAAGATCTGAATTAATCTGCCTTTTCTGCTGGATGGTCCTCTCCAGACAAGATGCGCCAGCATCAATGAAACACTGTACATGTGATCCTGGTGCATTCATATCCAGTAGTTCTGTTGTGCAGTTTCCTAGGTTTGACTGGCCTGTCTAATCACAAGACAAGTTCCATAGGGTCAAATACCTTAATTTTTCCATTCTTTGCCACTGGGGCAAGGCTGTGTTTTCAACACTACTCTTCCTTAGGGAGATGGTGCAGGAAACAAAACCCAACAGGTTACAGCCACCTTAGGCCAGCATTGACCAACTGATTGCAACATGTATTCTGACCCCAGAACATGTAATGTCTGCATTTGTTTGTAGCTTTGTTTTTAAAGTACGACATGGTCATTTTATGAAAGTATTGTCTCCATCTGACAGTTTTACTGCTCTTAAGCACCAGGAGGATATTCATCAGCCTTCTTAAGAAACTTTGCCCATATTCGATGCAGAGACTTTTACCTTCCTCTACTTAAAATAGCATTCATGTTCAACTTCAGTTTCTTTCATGGATTTTTTCACTGTTCTATTTTTCTGAACTGATTTCAAATCCAGGATAGCTCTTTTTCAGACATGTAGAGAGGGAAAAAAATCCTGAAAGCACAAGACCATCAGTAGACTTCAGTTGTTTGCCTTTTTTTCAGTTGAGACTGTATAGTATGTCAACACCAGCTTTGGCTGTAAAGCCCTGTACATGTTGAGCTGTTTTAGATTATCTGATTTTATGTCCTTCATTCATCATTCATAATCCATTATACCACTGCTGTATGATATGACTGCAATAACACCTAAGACTTGTTTGAAATATTAATTTTTCCTAAGAGTTATTTCTTTTCTGGGACAAAGATTTAGGAACTTTTCTGCATAAGAAGTAGTTAGTTAGTTTTCCTTATTATTGTGTTCCAAGTGTATTTCTTTCATTAGCTAGAAGTGTGAATTAATATTTGAGACTTCTCAATAGGTCTTTTAACTTTCTAAAACCATGACAAAGGTACCATGCCATTAACACTCTGCCTTTTTGTTACATATCCTCAAAAAAATTACTAAAAATATCCATTCCTGTTAAATGAAATCTAGCATTTGTTATATGTACTCACAGAAACGTGGTCTAGAAATTGCAATATATAACCAACTTGAAAAAATTGAATTGATCAGTACTACATACACTAGATTGTCAAAGCTTGATTTAAAAATCAAAACTTCGTTTAAAAAAAAAAAAAATCACTAAAAAGAAAGGCCCAGGAAACCAAAACATAAATTCTCCTTGTCATGTTCCTGTGTTTTTGGCAGATGCCCCAGGCAGCTCTGCTATCTCTCTCTCAGAGGGTGAAACCATTACCCTAGAGCACGGTGTCTGAAGAGCATTCAGGGCTCAGAAAAACTCCAGGGCAGCAGACCCCTTTAATAGGGATGTGGAATGACGAGGGCAAGGATTTCCAAATCTCACTACCTACAGTTCTCTTTTATTGGAAACCTAAACACTTGAGTGTATGTTTCAGTTTCAGTACTTTCTCCCAGTGGCTGAAGGGAGTAATGAGCATTGCAGGACTGCTGACACAACTAGCTCCATCTGTCCTTTTGTGCTGTTTGTCCTCTCAGCAGAACAAGTCATGATGAAAGCCAGGGATGTGCACGGGCCCTTGTGCCAAGTAATGGCAACAATTTGTTCTTAACACCATATTTCTTCCATCTGCTCTTTATGTTCTGTCCTTCCAGAGAATATGGATCTGCCTTCTTCAATCCATCTCCAGTAATCTGTGATGACACCAGACACCATGGAAGAGGGGGGCAAGCGTGACCCTACTGCAGGACTCTGGATCCTGCCTAGCAACAGCATCCACCAATATGCTGGTCATGTGCTCTTCCTCCCCTGGCTGGAAGAACAAATGTTAATATTCTTCACATGTGACTCCAGAAACTGAATAATAGGAGCTGACCTGACCATAGATGCTGGGATCACAAAGTCTCAGGAGTTTAGTTGCTAGCATAATGCATCATTACGCTGCTGAACCAAACTCGTTGCTTGCTGTTTACAACCACATTAAATATGAATAAGAGAACTAAACAAACCACTGAAAAATAGTCTAATTAAAATGTGCAGTGAGATAGGCCTATGGCTTTTAGTGCTTTTAATTCCCCATGAAAAAAATAAAAGCGTATTCTCTTTCCTTCTTTTTCATGACATTTTTTCCCACACAGAAAGGCTAAAAGCAGCTGCTGTTGGCTTGCTGTTAACAAAGGACTTTAGCCTGTGAATTTGCCTGTGAATGACTTTGCAGGGTTGAGCAAAGCATCTGCAGATCAAAACAAGACTTAAAACAACAGTGAATATGATCAAACTTCATTTGTTTGCCCACTGATCTCTACTGCAGAATAACCCTCACTGCCTGTAGAGGTCCTTTGCTCTCTGACCTGGAAAAGAAGGGGAGTCAGGGACACAGAAGACACAGCAAGGCAACAGAAGACACAGCAAGGCATGGCGGGGCACACTGCCGCTGTGCCAGGTCCTCTTCTCTGTCCAGGCCAAAGACTATGCTCAGTTGTAAGCATGTCCTTGGGGAGTCATTACTACTCACTGGCTGAAATATAAGCAGGTACCTAAGTGCTGTGTAAGCTAAGGACTAATTGGGAGTTCTTGTATCTCTTCAGTATGAAGAGTTTGCTTTACAAGTTTTACAAAAGTGCATACTCCATAAGCAGCACTTACAGTCTTTTAGTTTTCAGTGTTCCTTCTCACTTGAAGAATCTGTAAAACAACTTTCTTCAGCTCTAGTCATCTGCACTTGTCCCTGAAGGAGAAGTATCTATTAAATGTTTTATGATGTATAAACAAGTACATTTCCTTTAAAAACGACAGTGTTTTCACAAACAATGCCCCAGTCCCTGGATTTAGCTCCAGAGAGGTATTTCATGGAAAACACCTTCTAGTCACTCTGCTTCTGATTACAGTAGCAGATCTGAAAAATGGCCACTTGCCACATAGGCCTCCAAGCACTTGTAATCCCCCTTCTCCCAAATCAAATGCATCTGAATTTCTTTGCCTCATAGAATCCAGGAGGGTTTTTTTTGGAAGTGAGAAAAAACAAGTATTCTGGAAAATGAGCAACTGAATATTTCCCTCTGGATTTGGGTTGATAAATATTAAAGGATGGCAGCAGTTCTTATTTGCAGAGAAGAAGAAGACACTACTCCAATCTCCTGAGCCATATTGGAAAGTTTATTTTATTTAGCAAAGATGAAAATTGTACTGGAGAGATTAACACTTTGATAACCCTGAAGCATTTTGGCACCCCTCAATCACAGGAATTGAATCAAGAGAGGCTGCCCATTGCTATGCTCACTGCCTGTCCTGACAGGTGTATCAGGGAACGTTTGCCAAAAAGGCGGAGAATGGTGCATTTCAGATGAGCCATTTGGCCAGA
This sequence comes from Corapipo altera, assembly GCF_003945725.1. Classification (NCBI taxonomy): domain Eukaryota; kingdom Metazoa; phylum Chordata; class Aves; order Passeriformes; family Pipridae; genus Corapipo; species Corapipo altera. Next base: position 21,102,363 of record NW_020884873.1, on the reverse strand, counting down.
AAAGTAGCTGGATGATAATAATATGTAAAAACACAAGCAAAACATAACCTTGTGTGAATCTCTGAATGCAGGGTTTATTCTTGCAGTCTGCAGCCTCTTGAAAATATTAGAATTAGGCAATATATTTTAAATCACATCAACAACCATTTTCAGAAAAGAACGCATTGTCTAGGACTTGCAGCTCACCAATCACATAATGTGAAACAGTCCACAAACATCCAAACCAAAGCCCTCTTTTGGTCTTTCATCCAAATGTATAACATTTTGAAATTCTCTAGCTATAGTGTTTCTAAAAATAGACTATTTAGGCTACCAGCATAGAGTATTCTGCTAACCTTTTCAACTGTTTGGAAATGACAAAATTGTTCCCATTGTAATTAATGGCACTACGTTGTGGAATACTGAGGAAATGTACCTAAAGGTTCTGACAATAATTTTGTTACTAATATATTCCCCTGGTCTGCCTTTGAACTCTGTCATTCCTTGACTTGCAGCTGTGTTTAATGAGTAGTGAGATTATTCAAATGAGCCCACAGCAGAACATTGTTTTCTTAGTTCCTAGATCTTGAGAAGACATCTCCCGCCACAGTCAGTAGGTAAAACCTAAATCACAACCTTAGCATTGAATTCCATTTTATGCTTAAGGGTTTGTAAATACCTCAGTACCCTATAAATATAATTGTGTTCGGTTGTGATGGAGCTGATCTCTACTTACAACAGCTGCCAACGAGCCAGCAATAAAACAAAGGAAAAAACAGCTCAGCCTGTCACTGATGAGTGAGAAGCCAAATATGACTGTACTTATGCCATGGCATAGAGGCTTCTGCAAGTGTATTGCAAAGAGAGGTTACAGGATGCTCAGACGGAGCAGATTTGTATATGGGGGATTGTTGCCATCTTTTATTTCCCAGTCTTAACCACTGGGTCTTGTCCCTAGGAGAGAAAAGGGAGACAGAAAGAAATTTAATTCTGTCCAAAGATAAATGGTGAAAGACATTTTCCATCATGGAAAAAAATTAATAAGGTCCAATTTAAAACTGATAAATAGTCAATTCAGTGTGGTGGGATTAAGGATTTTTCCTAAGGAATTTACAGAAAGATAAGCATCTCATGAATAAATAAATTCAACTGCAGCACACAACGTATTTATTGATTCACAACCCATTTGTTTGAGAGTTTGCCCCTAAGGAGCAGAAGGTACCCTATTATTACTGATAATATAAGAGTTACAGTTATATTCAGAAACGACAAGCTACATTAAAATGATGTCTCAGGGTTAAAACAAGAACCCACCAAAGTCAGGAAATTCAAAGTTAAGTCTGACACTATGTCAAACTGCATGGTGTCAGGAAAAATGACAGTCGTGTCTTTGCATATCTTGGCTTCTGTGGTTTATATCTCAATTTTAATGGCATAGAAGTGGCATATCATTTCCTTCTAAATTAATTTTTGTTTTACGTTATCATAAATAAAAAAGGACAGGCAGAACTGAATGTGGAAAGAGGCCACAACAGCTCTCCTGTCACCTGTGTGCGATAGAAAGGACTCTTTACCACTTGTTTAAAGACCTACTTTCTAAATCGATTATTTTTTATTAGTTGCATGTTTACCTGGTTAAACAATTGACTGATAGCTTTTCCAGACAGATATAAGGACAAAATACCTGGTCAAGAAGCTTACAAAGAGGACAGGCAACATAAAAATAAGGCTGGTAGGAAGATCGGCAAATTCATGTGAGTGTGACTCTGAGTGGTGCTGGGACTTAGAGCTTTTTCAAAGACAGAAGATTTGTTTTCCAGTTATCCCTTTTACTAATATCTTTTGGGGGAGAACACCTTGAAAATAACACCCACATTGCTGGAGACTCAAATTCTCACATTGTTCTCTACCTTGAGCAGCAGCTGCCAGTACCCCTGTGTCCAGTTTGCTGCTGTAAAAAGTCAGGGCAGCTGAACTTTTTCATATTGACTGTCTTCACTGCGGAACACGTTACCCTCACTTGGTGGAGATCTTGCACGAGATCTTGCAAGAGACCTTTAATCTTTTCATAATCCACATACTTGAAGGAACAGGAGGATATCCTAATTGTATACTAGCTAGCAGTGCTGTATGTGTAATTTCCTTGTGGGAAAAGGTTTAGCTGAAACAATGCTTTCACAGGTAGAGGAAAAACCACATTTACCCTGGGAGGCAATTCATGAAGCTTAAATTATAACTGGTAGGAATAAACTCTGTTTCTAGTCCTCTTTATTTGTGTAGCTGACAGAGGTATCCCAGGTTACACAAACTTTTACCGTTCTGTATGTCAACTCCTGCTTCCAAACAGGAAACCTAGAGCTGTTTACACTGTGAATTTGTTGTGCATTGCAGAGGGCACTGCATCTGTTCATCAGTGACAGAATTATACTTACAGATCTGTGTATTCATAGAAATTACACTCCAGGTTAACTTCCAGGCAGCAAGTGGGGAATCCTACACTTTAGGCAATTTAGAAATGATGTTCTAGTTAACGGGCTGACATTAAGAAGTGTTTGATAGGCTGTTTCTCATGTGTGTGGCAAAACTGACAAAGTAGACCCCTTCTTTACATAAAAGATGTAAGATAAAAAAGGTGTAGGGCAGATGCCCAGGCAAGGATCGCCTATTTGAGCATGGGCTTGATAATTATATTTCCCTCAAAGGTATCTCAGGAGAGGTTTGTCTTCAAAAACAAGCATAGTATACATATGTATTTTGCCCACAGTGGGCAAATTCATGGGTAGCAGCTCTTCTGACATATTTGAGTTGATAAAAATCCATTATAGTAATGTATTTTTTTTCAGAGGCTGAAGAAATAAAGCCACAGATGTGATGAATTTCAGGTGGCCATTAATAGTTTGAACTTGTTTAAGTTACAAAACTGACAGAAAATCTCACAAAAATCATATGAAAATGCAGTGCAGGTGAGATATGTTTGAGGTGTTTACTGGAAGCAGAGAGGGAGGTAATATTATTTAAAGGCAATTTTGCAAATAATTCCTGCTCTCCTAGACTTGGTCAGCATTTCAGCATGTGACTATAACTAGGCTCATGGCAGGGCCTGTCTTTTTTTTTTTTTTTTATCCCTGATACCCTTACAGTGGTAATCATGCATCTTGTCAGTTGTTATAAAGACAAATGTTCTCCATTGCTGTACTGTCAGCGCATTTCAGTACAAGCAGAACAGTAGCACACCACACCTGTTAGATGTGTGGAATATACCATTTGTCTTGTCATAGCTGCAGAATCAGGTATACCTTGAGATGACAGGATCTTCGGTGCAGGAAAAATTTAGGTCTGCTCTTTACACTGCCGTTGACCATTCTGCTGCCCTCTGTGCACTTCCACAAGGCTCTTCAATACACTAGGAAATAGGAAGCGAGTTTCTCTCCAAAATCGTTACTTTTTACGCACAGTAAAAACCCTGCCTTTTAACTTGGCACACATCATATAGAAAACCAGTAAGCTATACATTTATTATTAAATACACCACAGTGTGACTTGGAGGCAGAAGTTCATGATCATGACCTTTCTTCTTTTATTCTGTTCAGCTTTTGAAGAAACAGATGGGGTTTAGCTTAACTGTTAACATAAATTGCCGTATGGAACAAAACACAGCTGATTATTATATTAACACTGATTTTAATACGTTTCATCATGTTATTGTGGCTCCAGTTGCCATGCTGTTTTGTTCAGTATATTCATTTGAGAAATTTAGTGTTGTATCTTACAAATTGAGATCCTATTACAAACATATGGTGTATAAATAGATTTTGCCACCTGGTGACTGTTAAAAATCTGTGAGGGAGAGATTGCCGTAGTGTTAACTCCTCCCTGCTGGAAGTCACTTTTCCAATAGAAGACATTTAAAGAAACAGTAAGAGGTGGAAACTCTTGATTTGCTGCTGTGACAAAGGGTTAATTGTGCTAATTGCATTGTAATACCTGCTTGGTTTAAAGTCTTTCCCTGTTGTGATTGTCTTGGGAGTCAAATTGTTTTTAAATTGGTTTGTCACTTGAATGCATTTGGAACTTTGTGATTAAGGTTGTGGAAACAGAGATGATGTTTAAGTTACGTAACAGTTCCTTCCATAATCAATCACTGTCTCATTTTAGACCTATCTAAGAAGGTTCCTGCACACATGAGAATACGCAGATTGAAGTAATGGATGAGGTAAGCTAACTGCTTGCTGGCTGTGAACATTTGCATTTCTTTCCACCAGTAGAGTGCTGCACAGAATATATGTGGGCTTTTTGCTTTCTTGAGTCACACCCGTGACCTCCATGAGTCATGGTACACCATGAAATGAGCAGATTAAAAAAAAACCCTCTCCTAAATCTTAAAAATGTTTACTTGGTCGTGTTGCTTCTGTCTGCTCTTACAAATAAAGAAATAAGGCAGCAGACCCTATTCATTGACCACTCAAGTCAACAGATGAACTTTCATGGGCCACGCACCAGGCTGGGGAATCTGGCAATCTGCAAAGGTGAAGGGGAGCATTGTTACTCATAACAGCCTTTTGAGCTTTGCCTGGCAGAAAGTATGTACAAATACAAGTCCTGTAGTCTTGTTCCTTTGTTTATAGATTGGCAAAGGTACTGAAATGTATATATGAGCTAGTGAGAAGGGGATGAGGCTACTAGCAAGAATATCTAATTAATGGGTTGAGTTTTAAGGCAGTGGCTCCAATGGTAATTGGTGATCTCAGGAAAGGTAGCAGTACCTATGCTCTGTAATGACCTGAGGACCATAAATACTGAAGATAGATTAGTGGACATGATAGGAATACAGTTGCTTCAACAGTGTTATAGGGGCCAAGTAAAGGGCAAGTAATTCTCTAGGGAGAAAACTGATAAAAGGCACCAGGGTAGATTGATGGAAGGAACAAGAAATGGGTTAGCTGAAATTTATTGCAGACCTGGGCAGTGTTTGCTGTGGATAGAGTGGAAATATGAAGGAGAATTGAGTGGCAGTAACAGCCAAAGTGGAAGCAGCTAATGAGGAAAGGAGACTGAAGAGGTGATTCAGACATTGAATGGAGAAAAATGTATAGGTGGGAGCTGGGTCTACAAAAGGCAGGAATGGGAGACAGGGACACAGAGGATTGGCATCTGAGAGGGACATACGTGTGGGCTTCAGGGTCATGTGGGGATGAGCACTGAAAAAAGAAGCAAGAATGAACAGGGACAGTGAGTATTGTGAGCAGGCTGGGGATGCAGTGAGCTGTGACAAGAACAGAGGCGTGAACTGACAGTGTAGCATGCTTTAACATGCTGGGTACAAGGGGTAGGAAGCTTTCTCTCAGGCCTGTATGCAGTTCCAAGGTGATGGGGCCCTTGGCCATGGCTATATGGTGCCTACTAGTAAGTCCTTGCCTTAGGTACAGACTGCTGAAAACTGGGGATTGTGAGCAGCAAAAGATAATGCAATAGCAACACACAGAAGTGAATTCTCTCTCTGGACCATCTTTGATTCACTGCACAGTCAGCCTGCTTAAACCAGCTGTGCCAGATGACCAGTAGGAGGACTACCAAAATATTACTGAAGGATTTTGTATCTAAAGCAAGCATCAGAGGTGCTGTGAGGGCAGGAAAAGACACAGAGGACTTGTTAGGCCATTCATGTGTCCCGCTACAATGCATTCATGTCCAGTTGCTGCATCATAGCAACCTCTGGTCACTCAAAGATCCTTGTTAGCCAGCAGTGTGTGTTCTTTGGGTTTCCTTGGCTGTTAACCAATAACCGAAAGGAAAGTCTAAAGATCTGGTCATCACCAGAAATTCTATCTTAACTTTGAATAATCAGATATCTCTGTTTTCATCTTTCTGTGGGCAAACCGTTATAATTTGACTGCCGCAAGCAGGAGTGTGTTTTTATTCACTCATTTTCTTACCTATCCTGGTCCTGATTATTTTCTCTTGGCTAAGATTTTGTTGAAGATAAGTGCACATTAATCCTGCAGGAAACTACAGGCCTGTCAGTCTCACTTCAGTGCCTGGTAAAGCTATGGAGAAGAGTATTCTGGAAGGTATTGGAAAACACCTGAAAGACAATGCAGTGATCGATCACAGCCAGCACAGCTTCATGAGAGGAAAGTCCTTCTCATTGAACCTGATTTCCTTTTATGACAAGGTAACCCACCTTGTTGATCAAGGGAAGCCAGTTGATGTAATCTTTTTGGATTTCAGTGAAGCTTTTGATACTGTCTCTCACAGGACCCTTCTGGATAAAATATCCAGCCCATGGCTGGATAAATACATCATGTGGTAGGTGAGCAACTGGCTCGTGGGTTGAGCATGGAGGGTAACAGTGAATGGGGTGACATCGGACTGGTGACCTGTCACTAGTGGGGTTCCATAGGGCTCCATCTCGGGCACTGTGCTCTTCAATATCTTCATAAATGGCTTGGATGCAGGACTGGAAGGAATACTAAAGAAGTTTGCAGATGACACAAAACTGGGAGGAGCTGTTGGATCCCTCGAAGGCAGGGAGGCCCTGCAGAGAGACCTTGACAAATTAGAGGACTGGGCAACCACTAATATGAAGTTCAACAAGGGAAACTGTCGGATTCTGCACCTGGGATGGGGCAAGCCCATAGGTACCTAAAGACTGGGAAATGAGATGCTGGAAAGCAGTGCTATGGAAAGGGACTTGGGGGTCCTGATCAATGGCCAGTTGAATATGAGTCAGCAGTGCCCTGGCAGCCAGGAGGGCCAACTGTGTCCTGGGGGCATCAGGCACAGCATCGCCAGCCGGTCGAGGGAGGGGATTGTCCCACTCTGCTTTGCCCTGGGGTGGCCTCACCTTGAATATTGTGTGCAGTTTTGGGCCCCACGATATAAGAAAGATATTAAACTGTTAGAGAGTGTCCAAAGGGGGGCAATGAAGATGGTGAAGGGCCCTGAGGGGAAACCGTATAAGGAGCAGCTGAGGTCACTTGGTCTGTTCAGCCCGGAGAAGAGGAGACTGAGGGGAGACCTCACTGCAGTTACAACTTCCTTGTGAGAGGAACAGGAAGAGCAGACACTGATCTCTTCTCAGTGGTGACCAGTGACAGGACTCGAGGAAATGGCCTGAAGTTGTGTCAGGAAAGGTTTAGGCTGGATATTAGAAAAAGGTTCTTCACCCAGGGGATGGTTGGGCACTGGAGCAGGCTCCCCAGGGCAGTGGTCACAGCAACAAGCCTGACAGACTTCAAAAAGCATTTGGACAATTCTCTTGGGAACATAGTGTGACTCTTGGGCAGGGTCCTGGGCAGCGTCAGGAGTTGGACTTGATGATCCTTGTGGGTCCCTTCCAACTTGGCATATTCTGTCTGCTTCTGTCTGCTAAAATCACTACAGTAGTTTTTGGTGATGAACATACTATCTGGAATATGAGATATCATGAAGATCACATAGAATTTTACAGTCAAGATAATTTTTTGCCAACATTTTTTCTGGTATTTTTTGTCAGATACAAATTTCATTTAACACAGCTGTTTAGTGAAACAGAAATATACTGTATCAAGCTACTGTTCTGTGGTTTGTAAGTGACTTTAAATCCAATTGTTTCCAATAATTACTAATGCTCCATTAGAGATTGGAAAGGCAATTTATTAGGAACTCCCAAAAGCCTTCTTTAAGAAGTGCAATCTGTGTTTGGTTAAAAGTTTACATAAAATCAATACGAAATTATAGTAGCATAGTTAAACAGTTCTCAGTTAATGTTATGCTTGAATCTGTTTTGTTCTCAACAATTCAGAAAATGTAAGTTACAGAGGAAGGGTAGTTGAGATCTTGGAGAAGGAGGATGCAAATTATTTTGCTACTCTGAATGATATGTGGAATGGAAGAGCATCAATCTATTACTTGCCAGTGATGTCTTTGTAGTCTTTTTACATCTCTTGAAGGAATGTTGAAAGTTTCATCAAAAGTTTTTACTGCATGCTAGTTCTTGCTAGCAAAATATTTAACATCATTCCATGGGAAGAAGTGATTCCAATTTTAATTAAGGTCCAAATCAGCTCTCTACACAAAAATAAGAACAGTAAAGCAGCAGGTGTTGAGGCTGGGGAATAAGTGTTTCATTTCTTAAAATAAAATTGAGGACAAAAAAACTCCTCTAAGCAAATCACAAGTGGAAAATAAACTAAGGAAAATTACTTTCACCTCCACCTACTCTGCCAGTTTATTCACTAGGACATTTATTTACCTCTATCTAGAAGTCTTATAACCTTAAAAAAATAGCTAAACCACTCATCTGTTTTTCAGCCTTGAAGGATAATTTCAGCTATTTGATTATGAATTGAACGTATGTTCTACTTACTGAACTAAAGCAATGGATTAGTCATAGCTGGTGACAAAAGTTGTTTTTGTTTACAAAGTGTCAGAGTAGGGTATATCTAAAGAAAGACTCTCAAAAGTCACATTTTTACCACAAGCAAACAGTTCAGACCTCAAGCTGGAAACATACATATTAGTTCTCTTTCTCTTCTTGGCAAATAACGTAAAAGAAATCATCTCTGAACAGCTGTTCAGAATGCTGCTGTTAAGTGAGACATATCAATTGCACAAGACAGAGCAGGGGCAGAGGCAAATAGTCTGTTTATTCCCATTCTGTTAGCCAAGAATAAAGGAAGGGTGTTTTGTGCCTGATTTGGAAGTGCATAAGAAGCAAAATATTTGCAAAGGATTTAACTGGTGTCCCATATCGCATGCATCTCATTTGTTTCTCTAGTTTGGTCCTTGAAAACCTCTGCTGTCTGGGCTTTGAGAAACCCAGGCAAAAGGACTTCCATTCTTTAGGGCTTTTCATCCTACTCAAAAGAAAAGTGACCTGTGACCTTGATCCAGAGCAAGTTTCCGTAACTGTCTTTATGTGCAGAACTTCTTTTGCCCATCAGTACTCTAGATATCACAGAGACATGTAATTTTATGGCAAGTGAAGGATATGCTGTTTGACAGAAATGTTGCTTTTCTGGTAAAACAGACTGAAAGCCATGGTCTGATGAACTTGTCTGACTTACCACAGATCATGAAAAAAATCAGCAGTCCCTCCCTTCCTGAACATCCTATTTGCTTTAGACATAAAATCTAATTTCTTAATGAGGGTATCTTCATTAAGATGTGGGTCTTATCAACCTGCAGTTAATGATAAAAGCAAATCTTATAAACAAGCAGAGTTTAAATAACACATTAAAGCTTATCACTGATGATATCTTTAATTATGGTAAAGCAAATTGTAAGATACTCTAATGGGAAATACAAATTACTTGTTAAAATTATTAACAGAGTTAACGTGCTTACATTTGTTTATGTGTACAGGAATCATTTCAAATATTTGACTGCAATGACAATATGTGTAAAGATCAATTAAAAGTCAGGAAGATGAGATATTGGATTTTCAGACCTTAATAGGATTTCATCTGCACTTGTTATATTATGTTATCCACTTATAATTGAACTTCCATCATACCATAGAATCTGTCACTTCACCAATTTATATTTCTAACCTCTAATGAAACTTCTGTTTGCTAAGGAGAATTTTTGAGACCCATGATCCTGCTGGAGCTGTTTGGTACAAACATTAATCTGCCCCACTCAGATGTTGGGGTTTCAGGCTGTCGACCAAAACCAAAATGTAGCAGTGACAGCGCCTGTGTAGCCACGTACTTCACAAGCATCATCACCTACACAAGTTGATCTAATAAATAGCTCAGGTGAAATAAAAGGCAGTTTTAAGTATAACAAACAAGGTCCATTGGTAACAAGAAAATTACCAGAAGTCTGTCTAATCTTAGTTTATTAAATTCAGCAGAATTAAAATAACCACCATAAATGCAAGAAAAATAATTTTGTTGACTTGTATGCTCAGTCAATCATGCCCCAACTGAGGTTTTGTCCCTGGAATGGATCTGTGATAATCCATCAACACTATTTTTAGGATGGAACACTGACGGGGATCCCCTACGAGCAACAGCTATGGCCCCACTGCAGCCCTGCTTATCCTTTGCACTGGCTGATGAGATGCAGTCACTCCAGTGGAGGAATCTATTGGCACTTTAACTGGGGAACCGTGAGAATGTGAGGATAAGCCCTCTGTTTCACGAACACAGACTCAAAAATAGTGTAAAGCCGGGGTCTTTCAGTGCGCTCAAGCTGAAGCTCCAAACAAATATCCTTGTCATTTAGTTTACATTGTCTTCTAGTTTCAATGCAGAATTACAAGACAATAATTTGTGCATAAAGTGGACCTCAGCCAAGGTATTCCTATAGAGAGCTAGCATTTTAACAGTACTTTATTGTAACAGCAAACTTAACCTTGAAAACAACAGATGTTGCTTTGAAATGATCTGATGTAAGGTAGTCTGTAAAGCCCAGCTTAGATGATAATGAAGGGAAAAACATCAGACACAGAGGATATTCTATTTGAAAGAAGATATCCATAATACGTTTTTTGGTCAAACTACATATATTTTTAATTTTTTTACAGAGAAGAAGTAGTGAAATTTTTCCTGATGAGAATCTGACCCTTATTTAAACTCTCCACTGTTAGAGATTGTCTCAATTGATTACACCCAGGACATTAAGCAATGTGCTACAAAAATATCACATTGCACTCTGTCTTCTCTGATATTATGTACAGTTGCTTAAAATAAATACTTCCAGAAAAAAAATCTGAAGGGGGTAAAAAAAAAAAAAAGGAGAGAATATGAAAGAATATATACCAGGTTCTCTGATGGCATAAACTGGTATTGCTCCTAGCCTAGCCTTGGGTTTATTTACAGAACCAAATACTGTTGATGAGTTGATTTTTAATGTCATGAGAAAAAACTGAATAGAAATGGACTTGCCAAATAAACCAAAGCACCTATGATTAAAACTACAGCTTTCAGGAAAACAAGTCTCACTCTACAGGTTGTTCATCCCGACTGGTGAGCATTCCCTCTGGCACCCTGGTTGCCACCTGTATTGATGGTCTCCAGATGAATCCCATTTTAAACACTGAATATAGAATAGAAAATGTCTATGTGTGCATGTAGACACCCACACGTGTAAGGGGCAGTTGTGTATACATTCATTCCCTCACAGAGAGGGTCAGAGAGGGCTCTGTCAGCCAGCAGGAACATCCGAGACCACTAGGCAGCTTGCCAATGCTCTTATTTATGCCTGAAATATTGAATTTCCCACTCCCAGATGAGTGTCCTGAGCACCACAGTTGCTCTGAGGGGTTAATGACTCAGCTCCGAGTGATGTGTGGGTCTCCCCTGCCCCCTGGCCAGTGTACAGGGACACCCTGCAGCACATAGGGTCAGGCGTTGCCCACTGCCTCACCCACAGTGCTCCCTGGCTGGGTGTCAGGGACAGAGACCCTTGGCCCAGGGATGCCCTGTTGGCATGTCTCTGTCCCTCATGCCAGTAGGCTTGGGTTTTTCCCTTCTGGTCTGCTGCCTTCAGTCAGGCAACCCTGTCTCACTGTGCCAGCTGGGACAGTTTTAGGAGCTGAATTTTCCTCAGGCACCAAATGGCAGTCCATGTTTTAGGCACAGGGCTCTGACTTTCACCAGGCATTATAAACCCCCTACTCTATTCCTTTTGTTGGTTTCTCACTAATTGATTTAAATGCTTTGGACATGCAAAGTTCTGTATCCTCATCCGTTTCCACAAATGTGTTTTTGAAAGTCTTCTCATTATCATTTTTGTGCTGACATTTCCTGACCTTGTGGGCTTTGCTTTTTGACCTTAGTTTTCCTTTAACAAAGAATTTTGAATGAAACTATCTATATTTTTAGAAAAAGAAAAAAATTTCTCCGCTCATTGCAAGACTAGGTTCTGGGTGACACTGAAATACCCATCTCATGCAGCATGGGGCTCACTGAGGCAATTGCTCCTGCACTCCTCTGAATGCTAAAAATGACCGTATGTAGGGGGAATTCGGGATCATGCAGAACTGGTATGTTGCAGATGTGGATGTAAGTTAGAGTTGCCTTGGAGTGTACAAACTATTGAACTTTCAGTGGATGAAATTTGTAGTTTCCACTTAAAACAAAGGAACCGCTTTCATTATTTCTTTTACTGGCTTGTTACTACAGTAACATTTGTATGAATAAGTCATTCCATCTTCAACTTTATCTTAACAAAGTCAAAGACTGCATCCTAAATATCAAAGCAGACCAAACTCATTTATTCCACTTTTTCCAGTTAAAATGGTGTTGCTATCCTTTAGTATTATTATACTTGAGACAAGCATTATTCTCAATTATTATTGGGCATGGCCTGAAATTATTAAGCATTCAATCCTTTCCATGATGCTTGCACTTTGAGATCAGTTTAGCCTATTCTTTTTGCTAATTCATTTTCCTAAGACAAAACATTTTAAAAAAAAATTATGTGTAACAATAAGCTTTTAGAAACCCTAAAATTTCTCTGAGTTATTTTCCCCTTGCTGATATTTGTTAATTTAATGACAAAGACTAGCCAGACATGATCATTGAAACCCCCACATTTCACTTTGACTATGAGATACATCCCCCTGTCTGCAGTGAAACTGCCGAGCATGTCAGACAGGCAACTGCCTTTGATCACACCAAGTCAGCCAGGAGAGATGCACTACAAAGTTCCAGGTACTGCAGAAAGTAACACAGGCCTGGCTGGCAGTCAAAGGAAAAACAGTTGTGCAGAGGAAGTGACTAGTGTGGCACAGGACTCGGTAGCATGGCAGAGGGGCAAGAGGCTTCATGAAAAGCAGGAGATTCCTCCTGAGATCAGCCCATAGGTGATCAACACAGTGGGATAGTAACACAAAAGTAGAAGTCTGGTGGCACCATACAGTGGTCTCAGAGACCCAGCATCCAGCACAACCCTTGAGTTGTGCTTTGACAACATCCTGTATCTTCTGTTGGGTTTAGTTTACTGGCTGTATTCACCAGAAACTCATGGGTTTGTTAGGTTGGCCTTTTGCCCCTGCTAAAATATTCCAAAGCCACTCATACATACAGTTGGAGGTGAAAGATGAGCTCTTCATATTGCCTTTTGCAAAATATATTTATTGTTGGAGGAATGTGATGATTTCCAGTGTCTCAAAAATTTTGTTCTAATTTAGTAGATCTTTTAAAAGAAGCTATTCACTTTATGATGCTTCAGTTTTCATCCCATTTTGTCTTCATGTAGTCTCATATTTATTGACTTAAAATCAGACAAAAAAAAATTATTTGCAGAACTTTCCAAGAGTTGCAAATGAGAAAGCCTGTCAATACTTTTCAGAATCTAGAAAAAAGCCACTTAGGGATAGCCGACATTTTAAAAAATCAAAGCAACTTTATGTTATATTTTTAAAGATTTGGAAAACTTCTGAAAAGAAAAATAGGAAAAAGTACTCCAGATTCTGAGCAAATACAAATTTTTGTTTAAGGACATTCTCAGTCAATTTCTTATGTTATGTGAATGATCAGCAAGCAGAGTTGTTTGATTTTTGTCATACTTATTAATGATGTACAATACTGGCATGGTATCCTGAGCAAATTATAAGTTTATTAGCTTTCAGCCATGTCAATAAGTACTTTGATCCTGTCTAAATTGATACGCTTAGCAAGGAGAAAGTAAAGCATTGCTTAGGTGGGAAGCCTATATCAATACCACATGCTTCTCAGCAAGGCAGGAGAGGAACAATATATAGTTCATGTAGGATTTTTCTTGTTCTTAAGCCTGCCCAACCAGAGCTGGCTCAGGTACACTGTGCACTGTTCTGTTCCTCATAAGCATAAGCATATAGAATAAAGACCTTCATGCTGCAGAAAATGGTGTATCAGTTCAGGTCCAGGTGGCATCAGTCCCAAGTCCAGATGGCAGCAGAGACTGTGCTGCTGGAAATGCTCTGGTTTAGTTAGGCCATGAAGCTGAAGGTCTCCTCACCTTTTTGCACTGCTGACAGCCTTGTCTTTAAGCCTCTGCCTATTAATCCTGATGGCTTTGCCAAATCCCAGTTTGTGACTGGTTTGCTCCTTGCAGCTCCCTCTGTAGCTAAGCCCCCAACTTACATTCAATGTGCGTGACTGCATGCCACTAAATCATTACTAGCATTCACCCTCAAAAGGTCATGTTTTATGAGTAGACAGGGCATTTATGTTGCAGCTTGAGTTAGGCAATGTGTGTATGCACATCTGGGCATGCATATGTTTATGATGAAGTGCTGTGAGAAAGATATAACCTTAGTGTTGAGCAAAATTTCAAAAAGCTAATCTCTCTCCATTAGGTCAAAGCAACACTATCCTTTATGATAGCATGATAAAAGTGTGTCCTGGGTTACACAACAATTTTGATATCCCACCTTTTCTTTTCTCCAAATATGTCTTTCTGGCTTTTTGGTGTTTTGACTTCTTTAAAGAGACTGAACTGCTACTGATTAATGACTCAAACATTTGATCACATACAGTGACTGCCCAGGTGCTGTAAGAGACTGGACTATTGGTGCTCCTGGCTCAGTCAGCAGTGTGCTTTGCTGGCAATGTGCAGAGTGGCCATCCAGGCCAGGGGCTGAAGGTGTGCACGTCCAACACCTCAGGCTACAAACTGGGTGTTGAACAAGCTAAGAGAAGAGGCAAACTCTGCAAAGTGGGGTAGTGCTTCTTTTTCCTCACACAGACGACTCTGCCGTGATAACTCCCCAGAACATTCACACCTAGACTGAAGGTATTCCTCTCTTCTTGATGAGCCATAATGGGCCATAATGGACTCATCTTAGAGGGTGTCAAAGACTCCCAAAGTGTCCCATGACTCACAGTAGTATATCATCCAGTGTAAAACTCCCTGCCTCAGGGAAAGTACTGGAGGCATTTCCACCTGAATATGAGCTTATATAACTCTGAGCTTCAGAGCTTCCCTCACTACCCGGGGCTTTTTTTTTTTCTGTCAGAAAATCCTTCTGTTGTAAGACTCTTGTAGGTGGAGGAACAAAAAGTACCTATTGCTACCATGACAGTGCATCGCTGGCAGTACCAAAAAAATTGAGACTCCATGATTCTCATCCACAAGATGATTCGTGAATTGGACAGCCAGAGGGCGATCAGCAAGGCCCACTCACCCTTCAACAGCCTGTGCGTAAGCCCAGTGGAGAATGGAGACTGACAGTGTGCTATCATGGCTTGAATGAAGTTACCCCATTGCTGAGTGCCACTGTGCCAGACATGCTGGAGTTTCATATGAACTGGAGCCCAAGGCAGCCAAGTAGTATGTCACTATTGACATTGCTAATGCACTTTCCTCCATTCCCTTAGTAGCAAAATGCAGACCACAGTTTGCTTTCACCTGGAGGGGCATGCTGTACAGCTGGAACCAGTTGCCCCAAGGGTGGAAACACAGTTCCACCATCTGCCACAGACTGATCCAGGCCGCACTAGAGAAGGGTGAGGCTCCAGAACACCTGCAGTACATTGATGACATCATTGTATGGGGGAAGATGGCAGAAGAACTCTTTGAGAAAGGAGAGATCATCCAGATTCTCCTGAAAGCTGGTTTTGCCATCAAACAAAGTAAGGTCGAGGGACCTGCCTGGGAAATCCAGTTCCTGGGAGTGAGGCGGCGGGACAGATGCTGTCAGATCCCAACAGAAATATTAACAAGATAACAACAATATCCCACAGACCAGCAAGAAGGAAACACAAGCTTTCCTAGGCCCTGTAGGTTTCTGGAGGATGCACATGCCAGAATACAGCCAGATTGTAAGTCCCCTCTACTTCATAACACATAAGAAGAACAATTTCCAGTGGGGCCCTGAACAGCAACAAGCCTTTGAACAGATCAAACAGGAGATTGCTCATGCTGTAGCCCTTGGGCCAGTCAGAACAGGATAGGAGCTGACGAACATGTTCTCTGCAGCTGGGGAGAATGATCCTTCCCAGACCCTATGGCCAAAAGTGCCAGGGGAGACTCAAGTACAACTGCTTGTATTCTGGAACCAAGGCTACAAAGAGTCTCAAGCCAACTACACCGCAACAGAGAAGAAGATTCTAGCAGCCTATGAAGGAGTTCAAGTTGCCTCAGAAATGATTGGCACAGAAGCACAGCTTCTCCTGGCACCCCAACTACCCATGCTGGTGTGGATGTTCAAAGGAGAAGTTCCCTCCACGCATCATGCCATCAATGCTGCATGGAGCAAGTGGGTTACTCTGATCGCACAATGCACTGGGATAGAAAAGTCTAATCAGCCTGGGATCTTGGAGATAATCACAAATTGGCGTGAAGATGAGAACTGTGGTCTAGAAGATGAAGGGGAAGAAGAGCAGGTGACGCTTGCTGAGGAAGCTCCACCATACAACTTGACTGTCAGATGATGAAAAGTAATACACTCTTTTCACTGATGGCTTCTGTCACATTGTAGGGACAAACTGAAAATGGAATGCAGCTGTATGGGGCCTTCCATGATGAGTTGCAGAAGCCCCTGAAGGAGAAGGTGGATCGAGTCAAGTTGCAGAGCTCAGAACCATCCAGCTGGCCTTGGACATTATCGAATGGGAGAAGTGGACAAGACTTTACCTCTACACTGACTTGCAGATGGTAACCAATGCTCTGTGGGGATGGTTAGACGTGGATGAAGGCCAACTGGCAACTCAAAGGGAAAGCCATCTGGGCTTCTGAAATGTGGCAAGACGTTGTGGCCCAGGTAGAGAAGTTGATCGTGAGAGTCCACCACACGTGCCGAAAAACCAAGCAAATGAAGAACATCACAGCAACGAACAGGCAGACCAAGCTGCACAAGTCAAAGTGTTGCAGGTAGATCTAGGCAGCATAAGGGAAAGGTGTTCTAGCTTGATGGGCCCATGGTGCCTCAGGTCATCAGGGAAGAGATGCCACCTACAGATGGGCATGAGACACGGTTAACTAGATTAAGAATGAGAACTTGAAACTGACTACTATAATTAAATAGTTACTTGTAAAGTTATTTGTAAAGTTATTTGTTTGTACTGTGAAGGTACATATTATCTTACGACAGAAAAGAGAAAGGCTTTAATAGTTTCTCCTTGACAACTGCACCACATCCTACAATTTTACTCCTCCCATTACAGCTTTTTTTCAATGAACTATACAATATTTTGCTGTGAGAGATCTATGTATCGGTGTGTATGAAAAGAAGTGATGGCTTTACAAATAGCTTATTTTGACTGTGTCCTGCAAATCATTGTGCAGGGAGGAAAGAAAAAGGAAGGATCTGAGTTGCATGAGAAATTATGGTAGAACACAACCTTTTAAAGCACCCTCTCACAGAAGCACAGTTATAGGACCATACTGATTGCAAAACTCACTGCCTTGTCAGAATGATGCAGGATATGTTAAGACATTGCAAACAATGGGAACTTAAACCTTCCATTATTAGACAAATGGTTTTATTATTCTTTAATGCTTTCTGGAAAACAAACAGACTTTTTTGTCAGGGCAGGAAAGGAAGGCAACAGAAAACAGATTGCATTCTCATTATCACATGAAACTGTTGTGTTTATTTTTCTTATTTTATGTGTTACAGTTTCAGACTACTGGTACTTTCGTTGCTCAGAGGACAGACCAAACTGAATCTGATCAGGCCTGACAACACGCAGGAAAGACCTTGATACATTTATTTGTTCTGTTGGGTACCTACAGTGAATAGCATTTTATTTTTAGTCATCTATTTTATACATGAGACTCCAATTTGCTGAAGTTTTCTTTCTCAGAAAGCCATATAGGCATGGAGTTTAATCAATAGGATTTAAAGCGGGCTTTAAAATAAGTCTTTAATAGCATAGTCCTAGAAAGCAGTGTAAAGGGACTTAAGTATATACTTAAAGGTATTCCTGAGCTAAAAATGTAATTCACATGAGAAATCTCTGAGAAGACTGGTAAGTTCTCAGCTGCAGTTATGTCCTCTGTAAAATGGGAGTAATTGTACTGATAGCACAAGCCTTTTGGGAAATCCAGGATATAATGTTGAAAACAGCTTGCATACAGCAGCCTCACCAGGGACATGATTCCTTTTGCTGTCAATGTGAAAGATGTGCTCTGAGGTGCCGACCACACCGGGGACTGCACATGAGGATATGAACACATAAGACGCAGGAATAGGACACAGAGCAAGGGAGCCTGGCTTCAAGATGTATCAGAAAGGAGTATGAAATTTTCCAGCAGTGGTCCTAGGGCTGTTCTCCCTGACATTTTTAGCCACAACTGCTTTTCAAGCCTCGTTATCAGAAGGGGCTCCCCCAGAAGGGAGGGAGGGTAACCAACTTCGTCTTTTGTTTGCGCTTTCCATTGTCTTCCTGAAAAGGCCTGGCTTATTCACTAGAAGTGCTAGCTGAAGAAGTAGAAAAGTAAAGGTGATGCAATCACAAATCTACCTGGTGGGTAGTTGGTGTGTTACTTCCCCTAAAGGACCTGTTGGATCCATCTCCTCTGTTGCAGCTGAGCAGGAAATCTCTCCTGGAGAGATTCAGTCTCCTGGTTCCTGGAAGCCATAGGCACCAGCAGGAGCAGGCAGGGACGCAGTAGAGGACAAAATGAGCTGTTACATCTGTTGCTGTCAAAGTAGGGTATTGCTTGCCTGGCAGCCGCATAATCTGTGAAGAAATCCACAGATTTAAAGTTTTGCTGACATATCTTTTCAACAAGTTCTAAATTTAATTTTAAAGTTAAATCTTGAGTCTAAGTTCTGTGATTATTGTTAAGGAGTCAGTGAGTATTCTAGATATTGTATTTTTCACAAAGAGGGTACATCTAGGTCCAAAAACAATGTGTGACGGATGCAAATGGGAGGTCTGTGGAATAGGCTAATAATAATCCTTCAGTATATGCATACAGAGACAGGAAAAAAAATATACCTTTTCCAGATGATTTCCACATCATTTCCCATTCCATTCTGACCATGCCGATCCCATCACTTATTCTTCAGTATCATAAACAAGTCATAATATATTAGTGAAAACAGTTGCAACGAGTTCATATATCTGACAAGAATCCTGAGAAATAGGTTATACAGCATAGGTTATACAGCACTGATCTCCCACGAGGTCTTAAATAACAATATAAAATGTACGGGACAATGATCACTGGATTTGTTACTGCCATTTCAGCTTGATGTTTTGCAATTTACAATTTCTTGATAAATTGGAATCCATTCAGCTGGATATGGGGGACTATGTGTCTCTATTACGCTGAAAGATAAAAGTGAGATGCAAATGATTTGAAGGAGTCTAATGATTTTGCTTGGCAAATTAATGTAGATCTGAAATAATCTCTACCCCATTAGATGAAATAAGATGCTACAAAACATCAACATGCAGACAACGCATTAGTTCAGGGTGCCTCTCCACTCTAAGAGGACATTCCAGCCTCCAGTTTCAGGATTTCCCACTTGAGTGTTTGAAACTATTGCCTTAGGCTACAACTTGGAAATGTAAAACAAGGTTTCAGACTGGTGATATAATATTTTCCAGTCACATTTTTAACATTGCAGAAGGAGGTGGGGGTTGAAAATCAAGTTGTCATTCAACTTGTAATGCACTGGGAATATAAAAAGGAATATTTGCAGTTTGAAATGTACTTTCCCCTCCTAATTAGTTTCTGGATGTTGGTAACAATCTGATTTTTCTGTTTTAAGAATTCCACTGGAATACTTAAAAGTGGACGTACCATGAAACATGTGCAAAATATTTGGGAAGGTTATGCTTTTCAAGCTAAGATCTTTGAGACTCATAAGATTGAATAGGGATTGGGGCTTTGAGAAAAGTTTGTTAAAAGCATAAAAGCTGAATGAGTAATTTTCCTTGAAAATCAATCTACTACATATGAGTGATAATTTTTGTTCAAATTGAAGTACTTATAGCTTTTATGTGTTCAATATGGAAGCTTTTGCAGAATATAACTGGTGATCTGCCACCATCAAGGAGTTGCAGAGTTCTTCTCAGCAGGAAGGATTCATTCCTTGATCCATGCTATGTAAGGGACCTCAACACTCAACATGGAGGACTGACTTTTAGATGTCTCTTTCCAGCCATTTTGGGGACATTCTGATGCTGGAGGAACTGACTGTCACTACCATTTCATTTTGTCCTCCTTTGCTCAGCCACTGCGCTGAAAATCCATTTGACTGCTTTCCCACAGAAGTCACATGGACGAAACCCACTCCACAGCTGGAAAGCTGTTGGCCATCATTTGCAGCAGAGAAGTATTTTGCATAGATTTTTCTGCTTGGTTATTTTTAGTTCAGATCATTTCAGCAACTTGTTTTACAGCCTGGCTGGACAAAGACAGGTGCCAGGACAGACCTGGAGCAGGGCTGAGGAGACCATGGTACTTGACTAGAGCTGAGCTGTGGTACCTTTAGTTCCCCAAACTGAATACATCAGATCCTTTTGTTGTAATGGTCTGGTCTCATGGCCCAACTTGGTAATTTTAAGTGTAGCTAACAAAAAATTTTGTCTGCTGTTATTGAGAAAAAGGATGAAAAGGCTGAAAAATTGTAGTCTTTTCACAGCATGTGCTGTGCCACTCAAAGTATTCAGCTGGTCTTGCCATGATGCTACTGCAGAATTGGGATATTGCTAGAGGCAGCAAGCTACCCAAGAAGCTCTAATGGATTAAAAGCAAGGTCTTTGGTGAATATTTTGGTCATTTAGATATATAGTTGCTAGAAAACTCTGTAATTATTCCCTCTGCTTTCCTTCAGTGTCTTTATGTGACAGTGCATTCTTGGCAAGAACCACTCAGAGACAGGATACAGGACTTGGGACAGATGTAAAAGATGCACCACTGACAGGACTCTTAAATGAAGTGGAAGTTGGGGTCAAGGCCATTTCCCTTCTTCCTGTTTCATCCTCTCCCCAGCGTGAAGAAAGTCACTCCCCCTTCATCTTCTCCATACAATTCATGTGCCTTTAGGCTTTAATCTTACCACCCCTCAGCTGACTCTCTTCCAGGCTGAGGAATTCTCATCTATTCTTCTCTTCTTGAAAGGATGCCATAGCCTGGCTCTCTTGTTTTCTTCTTCCTCATTGTGTAAGCCAGTTCTCTTACATCACTTCTGAGGTGACTAAAATCACCTGCAGTCATAAAAATGTGTGTAAGTGACATAAGGTCTTTTCCATCTTACTCTGATAACTTTTCCAGTAAGTCTAAATATCTGATTTGCCTGTTTTCCCCATCATTGTTCTTAGATACCTACAAATCCAGTATTTATTTCTGAGGAACAATTGCTAAGTTAGAGCTTATCCCTCTACATGGATAATTGGGGTTATTTTCCATACACATACTCTGCTTCATATTTATTACCATAGTATAATATTTGCCATTTTATCACTCAGCCACAAAATAGCAGCAGATCCTTCTGAAATTGTTTGCAATCAACTGTAGTCTGAAAATGTAGTCACCTCATTCCTATTTATATTTCAGTTCTAAATACCCTGAAGAGTACTGATGCATCTGGAACCTCATAGTAACATTCCTGCCCAGTGAAAACTGGGCATCTGTAGTATTTTGTTCCCTAGTACTAACTTTACATTTCAATCTCAGATAATCACTAGCATAAATTTAAAGCAATTTCCTTTCGCAATGATTATGGTTCCTTGAGTCCAGTTTGGAAGTCTGAGTCTGAGACTTCTGCTTCTAAGTAATTTTTTTAATTGCTCTCCAGGATTTCTGGTATTTGTTTGAAGTTCTAATACTTGTTTGGGATTTCTTAATAATTTCTGCAAATCTGCCTTTTATAGAGAGATAATGGAAATTATTTTTTGTGTTTCTGCAACGCAATGCATAGGTATAGTTTTTATTTGGTTTCTAATATGATGATCAATATTATAAGTATTCCATGACCTGCAGAAATCATAGACCCTCATTTTTTTTTAGATTTTCCTTTGTCTAATAAAGATTGCCTTTGGTAGCCTTTCAGTGGCACCACTGGTAAGGCTTTTTTTGGCATAGCTGCTTACCTTTGCAGACCTTGTGGGAGATTTAAAGCCTCCTTTTTTTTGTCTTTGTCCAATTTGGTTGAAACTGAGTTCAAAAGTTGCATGTGAAAGACAGACACACAGACATATACATGCAGTGTGACAGCATGAACCCTTTCATTAGGCAGCTGGCCTATAGCAAATTACAGAGATGTACTATGAATTCTCCAGAAGTCTTGTATGTGCACTCCAATGCCATGAATCTGGCTCTTTGTAGTCTTTGTCAGAAATCTGACATCTCTGGGTTTGCACAATGCATTCTTAAGAAAAGACAAAACCCATGTTGCTATATATATATAGGCATATAATAACAGTGATAGATTGTTTTGTGAGCTTCCAAAAGTATTACCGTACTGTCAACTAATGTTGAATGGAATAATGTGAGTTTAAGCACAAGCAGTTTCCATGGTTACACTGGAGCTATTCTAAATATAGCAGATGATGTAATCGGTTACAGGGACTAGATACAAGACTGCTGTGTATTTCAGTAAGAAGTTTCTTCTCTGGAGATACCTGTGAGAAAGTGTCTATATTACTTGAGGATATCATTTTTCAAATTATTTCTGTTGTCCCACGATTTTCTGCTCCTCAGAGCCTTTCCATTTTTCCATTTACAGGTTGGTAACTTCTTTATAGTTATTATAAATCATATACACCAGATCACTTTAATGCTTTTATAGAATTCTTAACAGCACATGTAACATACCAGACAACAGTTTCCACATCTGACCAGAGAAAGATTGTAGTTTTTCAATGTTTTCTACACCATATATTAAAATCCTGTTATCAGCATGTGTCATATCTATCTATCCATCTTATCTCTGTATATGTCCATCTATCTTTGCTACCGTTGCTGTCATGTCTCCAGTGCCCTCTGATCTGATTTTATCCAGAGAGAAAAGAATGGCTTAATGATCCAAACACATCTCATTCTCCAAGATATGTAATAAAACATTCCCCTTCCTTACCCCCAACTGAGCAAATATTTCCCAATAGAACAAGTTTCACTCCGTGAAATTTGGACTAACTACTTAGCACATGATACTCAAGAGTGAGTAAATAGGTAAGACAAAGATTTATTGTCACCAAGAGGGTAAGAGAGGGAAGGAGAAAATATTCAGAGAATTTATTCACAGTTGATTGTCCAGCTTTCCTTTGTGTCACCTTTCTGGCCCTACTGAGTCTTGTTGAAATTCTGATTTTTCTCTGAGTTCATAGTAAGTGCTAGTCACTTGCTACAGACAGCGCAGCTTTCTTCCACAGTAATACATCTAATTTCAGTCATCCCTGTTTTAATCAAAAATTCCTTTCCATTCCCACTGTTTCTTTTACTGTTCTACTTAATTTCAACCTTAATTAATTTAAAAAATGACACAGTGCATTTCAGGAATGCTGGGAAGAAAAAAAAGGTAACTTAGATAAATTGGAAAAAATGTCCTCAGAAAGCACAGCTATACTCCAAGTCAGGGCTTCTTCGTTTATTAATAGCAACTGGTCAACAATTACTTGTCTTCTCAGAGCGGTGTTGGGAACATGCCACATTTCCAGTATCAGCAGAAACAGCATTCCTCCTTTCCAAAGGCGAAGAATGTCAACGTATGTAAGATGTTGCATTAACAGCTAGAGGCTAAAAATCATGCATCCTACTGTATTTTCACCACTTCCAATAAACCTGTTATTAATCTTAGTTTCTAAACAATTTTTTTCTGGTGCAGATAGCCTGAAGATGAAGATGTGACAGTGATGAAAGACTGCAATAAAGGGCAGCTGAAACTTTTTGGGGAGAGAGGTTTCTACTTTCACAAAGCAAAAGACAGTGGCAGCATTCAATGAACAGAAATTAATTTTATTTTCCAAATATGAAAGCTCATAGAATTATAAAAATTATGGACAAAAAAGATATATTGGGTCATCTTTTCCATACTGCAGGCTGTGGCAGCTTTGTCCCTGGCTTTTAAGGTGCTTTCTCAGTCTAGGTTTAAGGTCTCAGGAGACAGGGCTTAATGGCTCACTGTAAAACTGTTCTCCTGTATATTGTCAAAGCTTGGCTTTATATATAGCTGTGAATGTATCATTTCTAAAAAGATGATCCTACTACTGCTCTTGCAGTGACACCACTTTAATCAACTCCTTTCCATCCTTGGTGTTCAGGGGTTTCTGGTACTTCTGGGGGTTCATGTATTCTCCCAGTCATACTTGGTGCTTGGACAACCTAGTCATATTTAGGTTTCTCACCTTTCCATATTTGTTAGACTCTCTAACTGACCCTGAGGTTAGCTCAGTTGGTTAGAACATGGTGCTAATAACACCAAGGTTGTGAGTTTGATCCCCGTATGGGGTTAAGTGTTGGACTTGATGATCCCTGTAAGTCCCTTCCAACTTAGAATATTCTGTGATTGTCCATTAACCTTTCTTGCCAAATGACTCCTCTTCCAGATAGGTTATTGATGCAATTGAGTAAGACTTTACCCAAGAATAAAATTGGTTTTGCAGTAGAGTTGACCATGATGAAGGCTGCAGCTGGTGCTATACTTCTGACTGGAAGCTGACAGTAGTAGATTTGAATGGAATGAGATGCAAATATATCTGAATACATTAATGTCAATTAAACAGACTTGCAGGGTGAAATCTAAATCCCACTGAAGTCAAAGACAAAGTGCAACTGGCCATAATGTTTCTTTGCACCTGTAATCAAAGTGAAGCTGCCTCTGAGGACTCTTCTTTTCAGCAATGTTCCATCATGTCCAAATTGGGGCTGTTAGGTGGGCATCTGACTTCTAATTATCACCTTCAAAAACAACAATCGCTTTTTCTTTTACTTATTCTTTTGAAGGTCTCATAATCCTGTCTCTCCATAGGTGTCAAAATGCATGATTTGACATTTGGCACCCTGGAGAGAGGGGAGGATGAACATGATTAATCAAGAACTATAAAAGGCGATCTTCTTCAATTGAACAGTATTCCTCCGCAGCCATGGATCTGCCCTAGAAAACTCCCAATGCAAACCCCCAAACCTCCATCCCTTTCCCTCCCCTGTGAGGTCTTGCTGCTCCCGTAGTTGTGCCAGTTCAGCAGTTTGTGTTGTTGAACTCCAAAGGGACAGACAGGATACCTGTAATTTTTATGTTTCGCTGTAGGGTTTTTTCTCAGTTGTGCCTACCAGGAAAAATTAACAACTGCAGTGTAGGTCAACTCCCTTAGTTCTCTTACGCAATATGTGCTTGATTCAAACCAGTGGGAGTCATTTAGTGACTTGTAACGTAACAGTGATTTCTCTAATACTCACTCATGGCTCCCGCATGTGAAGTTTTACCAGTCATTTCAGTAGGGTAATCATGCACCCTCCTGTGTGTCAGCTGAGGAAATTCTGCTCTCTTTATGGAGTCTATGCAGAGAAGGTAATCAAATTCTTTGTACAAATCTATTCTGGAAGATGGCCCCGGAATCCTCTAAATGGACTAGCCATATGAAAATTAGATGGGGATGAAACTGGGTACCTGGCCCTTTCTGACCAGCCAGCACATTTTTACAACAATCAGCAAGGAGTTTGGGAACATATAATCAGCCTTAGGAAAGAACTGACAAAAAGAATCAACCTTTCTATCCAATCTTTCAATGTTTCAGAGGCTCAGGACAAGGCAATTAAAACGTGGTTTATGCAGCAAGTTTGTTACCTTCTCTCATCATCATTAAGCAATCCAGGAATGGCTTTACAGTACAGGTCAACCATCCTCCTTCATTAATTTTAGCCAATTTGAGGGCTGCTGCATCCACTCTTCAGGCATCATGCCAATTCGTTGTCCATTTCCCATTTTTCTCTTTATGCATGTGCTATCAGGTTCAAGAGAAGTGGTTTTCTTCCTGCTCTGAAAGCAGGGCAGAGGAGTTTGGCACAGCACAGGAGTCCACCTGTGGTGAGATAGAGGAAAAAGTAAGGAATTATGTTATGCTCAGAAGAAATTAATTAATTAACGATGAACAGGGATTTTTGGCTGAGATAAGGGCCATGCAAGGCCATGGCACTTAGAGGCAACAAGAATTTTTCAGAATAGTTCCATCCTCCTACTGTGCACAGCAATAGATAAGCATCTTACCAAGCAATGGGGATAATTTTTGCTCAGTGTGTTCCTTGTTCCTCTGGTCCCTAGCTACACAGGGGAAAAATCATCAGCAAAATGTCAAGGCAGACCTCAACTACCTACGGGCCAACAGTGAAGCTGTCAACCTAAAACTAGTTTGTCCAGCTACCACATATAAAGTGCATGTTTGTAGGCTTCAGAGGGCAATAGTAACCCTCTCCACTATGAAGATGAGCACACCAAATCTCCCCAAACTGTTCTGTTTCCTCTAAAATTCCAGAGCGCTACAATTCCATATGACTATAGTTATCCCCCTGGCACAAAACATCCTCCCAGTATGGAGGTAATGAACTAGCCTACTACACATGAGGAAGAACTGCGAGAAATATCCCTTGAAGGACCCTGTCCGTGGTATTCCTGGATGCATGTGAATATCAAATTCTGGAATATTATAACCATGTCCTACAAGTCTCTGTCAAACATTTCCTACAATTACTCTACATAAATCCAATCCCTGTCTCTCATAAAAGTAGCCTATATTTGCAGCCTCACTCTCCTTCTCTTTCTTCCCAATCTGTTGGCATCCAAGAGGCTAAGCCTTGAGCTGGGGAGCATTTTTGTGTTGACAGCTAGCCTATTTCAGAAGTCCCAAGTTGCTGTAGTTATGGTTTCGGCACAACTAATAGAATACCAAGTACGTTGTTGATGTCCAAGATGGGGCCAGACATACAGAAGTGGAGGGCAGATTATTAGAGGCATGGGTCTGGTTCAGTCTCCTTGTTTTTGCTGATGTTTGAGCTCCAAGGAGGTGTTTTTGCATGCCTGGGTGTCCACCTGCATCTGGCAGGCAAACAGAGAGACTGGGAACAATCTTCCATGTGTTACTGGAAGCTGAGCACCCCAAACCACTGTTTGGGTGAATGGAGTACAGACAGCAGTTATCCTAGTTGCCTTCTTAGCCAGTAATGTAGACACAAGAATTGCCAGAAGGGACCGTCTTCTAAAGGAAAACAATGGAAAGGGCATGTAATAGGGAAAACTCTTCTCCAGAGGAAAAGAATGAAGTGGAAAATTCCAAGCAGTTCTACTGTCTTTACCCATCAACTTTCTTCTGCTCTTTCATCTGTGGGTTATTTTTGTTTTCTCTTTGTTCTCTACTAAGTTTCTGATTCCTTAAAGCCTATCTCTCTGTTTTGCTGTGCAAAGCGTCAGGGATGCATGGCAAGTTGATTATCCTCATGAAGCAGCTACCATAACATTGAGATTCAGGCATTTTCTTTATCATTAGCCTAACAAAGCATATAGAGTTGTAGCTAACTGGAAAGATACAGTATGTTATTATTGTTATTATTTCTATTTTTGAAAACCAGGACACCATGGTGTGGGGAGGGGGTGAGCTGCATGAGTGTGTAGACAGTCATTTAATCTGAAATGGAGAGCAAAATGTAATTGGTAAGCTTAGGCTCATTAGTATGCTGCAGCCTGGGTCTATGATTCCTATTAGAAAAAATATTAAAGGGCTACTGTTCAGGGAATTGAAGGTGGCACAAACAATTTAGTGGAGTTTTTCGTCAATATCTGGCAAAGAGGTTGCACCTTTTTGAGTTTTAGAATGAGAATGCAGTATTTAAGGAGAATATACTGCATCAACTGTACTTTCAACATAGCACATCATCCTTTGAAATATAAATCTTTCAAAATCAGAATAATTTCTTTGTTAGTCTTTAGTCTATATCCTTGAGTTGCGGCAGTTGTTGGAGCTTTTGGTTTTATGTGGTTTATGCCTACCAAAGTAAAACAGAAACCAAAAAAAAAGCCAAAGGGAAAATATCATTCATTTCTTACAATCAGACAGAAAGAAAAAAAAAACATTAAAAATAAGGATGTGTATGCTTCATTTACACACTTCTAATCAGAAAATAGGGTGAACAATAATATTTTCATTAAAACAGTAATGCAAAGACAACTTCATGGCTTCATACAAAATTAAACTCTTTGCTTTATAAAAATATTAAGTATTTAAAATAATTGAATTCTTTATGTATTATTTATAGTTCAATAGTATTTAATTGTGACTGAGTTTAGTCAGACTTGTTGCCAGACTTAATGATGAGCCTCTTAAAATGAGGCATTTTTTCAGTGTGCTCAAAATGATCATAAATTCCCTGCTCTTGTGAGAAAATCAATGCTATCCAAAACTATGTATATGACAGTAGTGGACATACATGCTATTCAAGCACTTTATTGAACTGGTGTTATACAAGGTCTGACTTAAAGAATGCAAATGAAAAAAATCTGTATTAAGTCCCCAAAGATACCCATGCCAAAGGTCACAGTTCAGAACTCTAAAAGGATGGTATAGTTTCTTCCTTATTAATTATTTACATGCTTAATGATAAGCTTTATTTGGAAGAAATTTTCAAAAATTATTCCAATTTTCAAAAATTATCACACATGCCATTGCTAAAATATGTTCTAGAATACCTCACACAAGCAAAGACTAAAGAATCACCCTAATTTCTTTCCAGAACAGAGATACCAGTAGAGACATTTTAATGTATTATATTTAATCACAATATGGTATTTCATTCACCTAGAAATTCATTAATCATAATTCGCACCACAAGAAAGCATATTAAAATACAATGACAGTGGGCAAACTGATCTGTGTTCACAGCAGTGTTATTTAAACAACCTTTACCCTTGTAGTATACTCTTGTAGTTATGCAATTAACCTGCAGTAATCATCTTTGTTATTACTATTATACATACCTCATCTGGAAGATGACCTAAGCTGACAGTATAAACATCACTGAACTAAAAGATTTACCTCAGATGGTACACTATTTCTCGCCTATAAATTGAACAGGTAACTTTTGGGGACACCTTAAATCTTCATGTTTAGACAGAGTTTTGGTCCCACTCATTTCACACTCTAATCCTGAGCCTGAAACTGAAGTGCTTACAGCTTCTGGGTCACAGATTCAGATATGTTAGAAAGAAGGATACTTTTGCTTCTTTTGGTTTCTGTTTATACTTGGTTTTTTTAGGTGTTTTTCATTTAGTATAGATGAGGCTTCTCTCTGCCTGTATTGCTAGGATGAAAATGACAATGGTGAAAATTGTGAATAGTATTGTCATGTTATTAGGAACATTATGAATTATTTATATACAGCATCCACAGAGTGTTAGACACTTTATATGCACATAATCAGACTACTTCCCATTTCTAAAGTCAGAGTTGTTATTCTGACTTTAGGAGTTATTACTAATAAGTAAGAGGTGACTGGGACAGGATAAAAGTATACAAACTCATGACTGAAGTACTTGCTGCTGATTCTTTTCCCTTTTTCAGGATTTTCTCATTTCCCCATCCCAGCTAATTTTACAACCAGCTGTGCCCACAACTACCTCCATACTTGGTGAAAGCAGCCAGCAGATACATAGCACTGCTGGTCCCAGCTCTTTAGAGTGATTTTAAGGCTCTGAGATTGTTCTGGGGCGTCCTATGGGATGATACTTTTTTAACAGATGCTGTCAGGAGATGCTGACCTAATTCAGATTGTCGCATCAGAGGCAGGAGCTCAGCCCCTGCCTAGGGAATCTGATCACCATTCATTTCCAGCACTAGATTTCACAGCAGAGTCTAGAGGTACATCTTTATGTCCGGTTCACACAATTTCTAGCGCAGACTGAGTCTGAAGTCTACCAGTGCAGTTCCTTTGAGCCAAGGAGATGAAGCAATGCCACTGGCGTGCAGAAGAGGTAGATTGATGCTCACCTACAGAGCCCTGAGGACCTGAGGTGCTCAGGTATCTCCCAGCACTTAGGAGGAAGCTGGTTACTCCAAGAAGAGAAAGAGTCAGGAAGTCTGACATTTACTTTATTTTCAGAGACAATATTTTTGGCTGCTGGTGGTCAATGGGGTATACTTCAAAGACCTGGAAGTGTCTTGTAATAGGTGACTCCTGTAAAAAAATGACAGAAAGTTAGCATCTGCGGGAACGGCACTTTGACAATATATTGTTTATCAAGTGATTCCTCCATAATTACTGTTTACAGTAAATGCTATCGGTACTCAACATCTAGGAGGTGTCCTGTGATACTGGTGTGAGGAAGGGAGAATCTGACACACAGGTGCAGCCACGACCAGGAGGTAGTGTGGTAAGCCTAGCAGCCAGGCGAATATGAGATGCCAAAAGATATAGGGTGGATTGCTTCTTTGCACCAAGCCACTACAAATAGCCCTCCACAAATATAAGCACAACAATTCTGTATATTACATGAAAATCTGACAGATTCTGATAATTTCAGTGTGGGCACAGACGTGGAGGTGACCCAGGAGCAGCTCTTGCAGAAAAGATCCAACCATTCCCAGTATTTTCTCTGTGAAAGCCTGTAGAAAATGCTGGACCATACGATACAACTGCCAGGGCCCTGTGGGAGTTAGGCCCTCTCTCTCCATGGGAGAGCCAGGGTTCACCCCACCACCCCAGCCAGAAGCAGGAGCAGATGGAGGTCACCAGGGAAACCTCAGCCCTGGCAATCGGGCACCTCCCTGGGGACAGATTGAAGCAGGGCCAGAACACCAATATGTGGGCGAGGGTCAGGATATGGGCTCAGAGAAAGCCCCAGGATGACTCCACAGGGCGTGGGGAAGGGCTAAGGCTCAGGATTCCCCTGAGCTCCTGTAGGTAGCTGGAGACCGGACCAGCAGTGGCCTTGATGGGACAGGGATGGATGCTTGAAATGGCAACCTAGGATCTAGGCAGGGTGGGGGAAACCCAGGGGGTTCAGGTGGGGACACTGGTGTGGGAGGTGCCTCAGGGTCCTGGCAATAGTCACCAGCAACTCTCTGTGTCTACATTCAGACAAAGGCAGGTGCTTGTGTGCAAGCACCCAGTCTCTGATTACAAACCAGACCTCAGAAGTACAACAGAGGACTTAGAAGTAATGATATGGTGGGGAAATCATCTTATACTACTATTTAGTCCCATCTCTCTTCCCTCCCTCCCTGGGAAGCACCTATTTTGACTGTGAGAGTAATATAATGGGCTTATGTTCGAAGGAAGAGACACCTTTAGTGTCTGTGTGCTTTTTAGATAGCTTACACATAAAAGCTTGTGATTCAAGGAGCTAACTGTCTAGCTGAGATAGGCAGTACCAGAGGATGCAGCATTAAACCGAGAGATGAGATAGCATGCAGTAATGCAAAGGGAGACAAGCAAAATCCTCTTGGTTAGTGTATGCTGTGGGTACAGATGCTGCAGCTTTAAGCTTAACTTCCCAGGTTTCTCCTCATATATGCTGATGGACAAATCTGGCACTGCAGTGACAGCAGAGGTTGTGCAGGCAATGGAGCACTGCGCTGGCTGAGAGGACCTGAACCGTAACTATGAGACTACTATGCCCAGCGGAAGAGCACTACAAAAGCACTGTTAGCAAAAGTTCAGGCATCTCAAATAGGAAGATGAATAAGAATTGATATTTGGTAAAATATTATGACTGCAAAGTTGCATTGAAGAAGACAAGGACCGTGGGGCAAAGAGTTAAAATAGAAAGAGTCCAGGAGAGTAGGCTGAGGTATTTGATATAGAAGGATCTCTCACAGACCGAAGCAGAAGACTGCAGATCCCTGGATGTCTGGCTTACAGACAGGACAGAGTCACTTGCAAACAGTAGATTTTGTGGCTGGCTGTCAAAATGAGTATCAGCTTTGCTAGAGAAGGAAAGTAGGGTTCAGTGAGAAAAAGGAAAGCTGCAGCAGATGTTGTTATGAGGATGACTTGATAGTTAAGTACATGGGGTGGGAAACAAAGGAGGAAAGAGTGGAAAAATCACGAGGGGTACAGTCTCCCTTGGAGCTATGAGAAGCAGCATGATGGCGCCCACAGCTAAAACCAGAGCAGAGCACAGTAGATAAGACAGGCTGGGGAAGCTGGCTAGAGAACATCACTGTATTTAAAATGTAAAGAAAAAAAAAGACAGCTGTAACTGCACTTTTGACAGTTGATTTAACAGCTCACTTTTAATTATATTTTGTCATTTGAAATGAAATGTATTCCCTTGAAATGTTTTATCCACATAGCTCTTAGCCTTCCTTCCAATTATATTGCACCCATCATCTTAAAGATTAACAAGCTTTAATGAACTCTATAGTTGCTAATTCATCTCCCTTTTATTTTGACAGTGTGACTTTTGTTTACAATTAGTACAGCTAACAATATGCAGGGTCATGTGGGTCAAAAGAAGAATGTTTCTATTCAACACAGTAAGAAAACAAATGAGTCCTTTCCTCTGGAGTGCTTGTTAGTTTTGTTTTGTTTTGTGTTTTTCTGTTTTTAATGAAGAAAAATCTCCCAGATATAGATCATCGAGTGGGACTTTATCAAACTTGAGCACGTGATTCCAAAACATACCTTTGAAAACTTCCCTTCACTACTCCCTACCTTTGGAAGTACCTTAGCTTCATAGGTACTGCAGATTTTTACTGGTTTCTTAAGTAAGACCGATGTCATCATCCAGAATACATTTGTTTTACCTACAGATCCTCCATGAGTACATTTTTAACTCATTACTTAGTTTCAAATAGATTTGAAAGTGGAACAACAGTCTTAAATATATTAAATTCCACAAGCTTGATGAAAATAAACAACTGTATAGAGTAGTAAGACTGTAATTAGGGTGCCCACTGTGATAAAGCCTGCAGCATGAGCTTAATCCTTATTAGACACTGAAGTCTCTATGAGAGAGAAGGAGGGAATCACAAATCCCAGCTGTGGTCTCAGAAATTGCAAGTCAGAACTCATATTCTGTAAGAGTAGATAAACTAAGAAGAAAAAAAGGGCTTTTTGTACCATTGCTTGCAGAATTTCTCATTTTACTCTATTTTTAGTTTAGTTAATTATTTTCATTCTGAAAATCCCTAAAGACTCTGTTTGATCCCTCTGTTTTAAAAGAGATGAGCAACTCATATCCAACACGACATCAAACCCAGTGGAAACTTTCCCTCTGAAGAGTCATCCACAGGGCAGCCTGACCAGCCTTTGGGGGCCATGGGCAGCCAGACTGGGCTCCCTGGGGAGGCCGGTCCAGCTGTGGCCTCCTTCAGAACAGCTCTGAGAACACCTGCCCCCTCTTCCTCTTAGTGTACCGACTTTGCTTGTGATTTCTGTGCTCATCTACCAAGTGGTCAACTGATCACTGCTCAATTCTGCTTTGCCTGAAAGGCCCTCTGAAATCCTCTAACCCTCAGGCCCAGGGGCAAGGCCAGAGATGCCTCTGGGGCGGTGCCAGTGTGCACTGAACAAGTTCAGAGATGATGTAATAGACTGAATACAATGCTGTACGCTATACTAGTTCAGAGACTAGCTTGGGATGACAAACACCTCACTTTAGCCCTTGTTTTAGGGCGTTGGATTAAACCATACTGGAAACCAGGCCTCTCTTCTCACAGTTGAACGTTTTTTTCCTTAAACTATGGAGTCTATAATCAAATTTATAATATAATCTATAAATCTATAATATAATAAAATTTGCTTTTTAAATATGTTTCATCAACCCCTTCTTCCTGGTTCCTGTACCTATCTTGCATTATTTTAATACAGTGATAATTCCAACATAGGAGCTGCTTAGCATCCTTTTTCATGTTAGCCTACAGCTTCCTAGTTTTGTCTTTGCGTGAGGAATGAGGAGGATAGTAAGTAATAAGAATTACTTTGGCAGTGGAATTGAGATCCTGCTTAGGCCTTGGGAAGAAAGAAAGTACAGATGTCGATCTTCAAGAGAGTTCTGGTGGCAACTACTGCCTGAGGGACAGGACTTAAGACTTATTGTTGTCATTAGCTGCATGTGTCAATTAGCTCTAGGCATCTTCCTGCCCAGCATGCTGGCTATTTGTGAGCCCATTTTGCATATGAGAATGCCTGTGTGACACATGGTTTTTTGGGGCCATTGGACTCCAGGCTGGGGAAATGTCACTTTGCATCATGCCATCATGCCATTAGGGTGTAGTTGTTGTACAGGGCACTCCATGGCCATCTGAGTCTCTATTGTGCCTTGTTGGATCTGGATCTGTTGTTTACCCACTGCAGTGCAGAAGCATTGTAGCTCGTACTAGTTTGCCCTCTTTCTCAATGCTACTTAAAATTTTGGAGATAGCTGGGCAAAACTTTTCATGGTATTGCCCTTCATGATGATGATGTAAAAGATCACCAATACCAGCAACCTTTAAGGTTGCATAAGAGGTCTGGAATCTCAGAAGGAGAAGGAAGTTAAGAGTTCAGCACCATGAGATCTGGCTTTTGGTCCATTATATTTTGAACCTAACTTTTAGTCTTAGTCGTTGACCACCTGTGTTTCCATGAATTAAATTGTGTATTCTGAAACTCCAAATTCTGTCAGTCTTTATAGTCGTATAATGAATTTAAATCTCCTGTAATTCAACCTGAAGACCTAAAAATAGACTTTGCTTTGGGCTGCCTTTCATCTTCAGCAATTACACTGTCTGTGGCTAACTGCTGTCTGCCTATTTACATTTTTACCTCTGAGTATAATCAAGTAGGTACCATGTTCTGGCTTTATTATTGTTTCTGCTGGTGTTCTGCATTTCTATGCATGGAAGAGTCTTCCCTCTAGTACAAATGGTAACTGCATCTTTTTCCCTGCTACATGATGACCATTCAAGAATGCATGGGTCATACAATTCTACGACATCACCTCATAGGTCACACATGTGTAGAGGCTCTGTAAACTACTGAGCTCCTTCAGTTCCAGCAGGAGCCCTGGTAATAAAATTTGACTAGGAAAGGGAGCTGGCACTTCAACAAAGAGCCCCAGAGTGAATAATGATCACAAGCAGCACAAGTATGTGGCTTTTCAAACCTCTTCTCGGTAATGTGAGAGGCTGATGAATGTAATCTTTTTCTCTTTAATGTTCAACTATCCTTGGCATAAAAATCTTCTCTGGTCTATGGCGTCATGGAGGTGTCTGACTCAGAACAGTGAGTGGCATGAAAAATGTGATGTTCACAACTTCTTTATTTTGTGCATTCATGCAGAGGAGATACTTTTAGATTCCTCTGGTGGATGGTAAAATCTAAATATAAAACAGTTCCTGTCTTTGATAAAGTCAAATATCAGACTCCTGAACTGAGATCAGACTCCACAGAAGAACATTTAGATGTAGGCACATGCAACTTTGTTTGTTGTAAGTTTTCTCCCAGGAAAAAGGAGATGATCAGTGATTTCAAACAGAGCATAGATTTTAATTGCTCAGTTATTTGCCAGGAGGTAGTAGTCACTAATATGTGACTGCACTATACAAATTACTTCTGTAAAATAAACTGGTATTTTTACAGGAATGTGAATGAGATGCTCAAACTGCATTTGAATAGAATTATAGCAGCTGACTCCTTAAATCCCTTGTGAAAAGCAAGGTCATAGCCCATTACCACTGTAGCAGAGCATGTTGGGAACACTAAGGATTGGGATTTTTTTTGAGAACCTGAATACCGCTAAGTTTGAGCCATTTTCCATTCTGTGACAGCAAAACAGATTAATTGTCTTTTAGGCTCCATTTTCAGTATGTTTGTCACCAGATTGTGTGGATAGGATCATAATCCTTCTATTCAACTGAACTGTAGCTCATTGCATGACCTTTTCAACAAATGTATTTTAATTAGCTGTATGCTCACCTTCTTCCTACTGCTGAAAGCAGGAAAAATTGATTACTGACAATATGAAGTATTATACATTTAACCTTTTAGGCTGCGAATTTGGACTGGAATGAAACCAATCTGTAAGGACAGCTACCAATATTTTACAGGTCAACCTGTGGTTGTACCCTCAGGTGTATATAGTGCACATCTCTGGAGCCACAAAACTTCTGCAGTTATTAAATAGTCTTTGGAGTGTTTTGGTCTTCTCTGATTCTTCTCTTTCCCCTTTTCTACAGCAGCCTTGAGCTCTGCATCTAAAGGGCACAACAAGGTCCCCTGGCATGTGATCTGTGCAGGGGTGAGGCACTCCTGAAAAGGATTATCCCTTGCAAGAATGTCTAATTCCAACCCACTGGTAATGTACAGCCAGGCCCAGAGTCAGCTTCTGGTCAGGAAGATGGCTGATTAGAGCAACAGTACTTCAGGACACACTCCAAACAGAACTAATTTGTCTTTTTACAAAAACGGGTGGGAAAGCCAGAGGAAAGGCCATGTTCTACTGCAGAAGCGCTGGCCAAATGCTTCCTCTTTAATCTGTAGCTTTAAAAGGCTTCAAAGGCTTCTCAGAAGGATGTTGTTAGCTCCCTATGCGCTGATGTATTTTGTATATTTGGCCATGGCTGTCTACCAATACCCTCACTAGAGGATAGTGGGTCTTTTGCACCTATGCTGCTGAACAGAGTAACCTGCTGGAAGGGACCCTGGAGTGAGTCACAAGCAGCCAGGGATACTGTTAACTGTTTCACTCCAGAATTGCTGTTTTGATACTGGGTCATCATATCACCTCTCTGACTTTCCCTCCCACCATTTAGCTGCTTTGGCAGTTCATAACTTAGGCTCTCGCAGGAGGTAGGTAGCTTTACCTGTATGTCTGCATGCTGCCTAGCAAAATGTTGCTGCACACAATATACCCATTGTGGTGCAAATGCATTGTCAGTGCTAATCCAGGAGAAAGGAGGGAGGACACCAGAGTGGTTCAAAGAGAGAGTTCATATGAAAAATACAGCATTACATAAGAGGGGTCTTTTCTTCAGTTCTCTGCACTTCCACACCTTGAGCTACTGTACCAGAGCCTGGTACAGTACTGTACCACTGGCTGCTTGGCAGTTTGGTAGCTGTGCTGTGGCCAGGCTGAGCTGGGAGGAGAGCTGCCAGCCCACACACTGGGGCAGGCAGTGCAGACAAGGCACTACATGCAGCCCTGGACAAGCACGGAAAATGAGGTACTTGCAGCTGTGGTTGCTGAAAGTACATATTTGGACCCCAGTAGAGGGGACTGTGAATAACTTCTGGTTTTCAGGAAACATAAGTGACAACCTATCAACCCCAGCAATTGGTTTCAATCAGTTTATAGTGGTTACATTATCAAAGCTATGTTCAAAAGGAAAAGGGCAGGAAACATAATGCTTCAGTGATACTGTCATTTGCTAGATTCCCTTAATAAGCCAGCTGTGAACAGATGAAATTGCTTTGTGAACCTGCTGCATGAAGCACACATTCCTTGTAGCTTTCTCATGCAGAGGAATAGCTGCTGAGGTTAGAAAATGTCCTGTGGAACAGCAGAACAATTCTGCCACCAATACCCCAAGTTAAGGTAACTCTTTTGGAAGGGTGCGAAGGAGGATTGCATGCAATGAGATCATTCTGACCTCTCTCTAGCCAGACACACACACCTATAGCAGTGATGAGGGCAGGAAGGTAAGCTGCATAGGGAAGAACAAAATAAGTGCCAGTTTGATATACGAGTACATACCAAGTTTTAAGCCTGACTCCTGCCCTTTTCTGTGTGTAATAAATGAAATGACCTTCCAGTTAAAGTGTAAGAGATTGAAAAAGACAAAGCAGAGCAGCAAGGCCCTTTTTCCCAGTGTATACTCACATTAGAATTCTGCTCTCACACTCTTGCAAAGGAAAACTGTAGCTTGAAGAGAAAACAACATAGCATTAAGCCATCCTGGTGTCAAATATTGTAAAAGAAAACAGTTAACGACACTGCATTCTCATTACCAGCTCTGGGTATAATAGCCTCTCTCCCTCATACCAAACAGGATTTCTTAGCGCTCTTTTGTGCTTAAGTCTCTAGCTTGGCAATTCCAGCCAGCCCAGTGCTCATAAACTGTAACTCCTTTGTCATTCCCAGGTATTTTCTGTGGGTTTTGCTTTTATTGTGACCTGAAATTATTTTATGACTGAGTTCTATTGTTGTTTTGTGTACAGTGTATAATGAAACACCTTTATCTGCATCTTTTGGTTCTTTCTTTTATTCTCTCAGCTTAATGACATTACTGTGAGCACCATTGGGACTGTTATGCAGATGTGCTTCCTACCAGAGAAGTTGCTGCTTCAGGATAAGCCATTACTTTTTGTTGCCCCCACAGGCCTGGGAAAGATAGCTATTACACATAACTTTCTGTGACTGTTACCTCATGAAAAATATGTTATATGTCAAATTAACTTCTCAGCACAAGTCTCAGCTAATCATACCCAGGACATCTTCCTAACGAAACTCGAAGGGTATCCAGAGTTTTAATTAAAATCAAATATGTAATTGTGCTTAGCTTACTCCTCAGAGATTATCCACAAAATATTATGAAATGCTTTCCTTCCGTTTCTGACAGAATAAATGAAAGCTGATTTGTTTCTCTATGTAATGTTTATTACTGGGGTAACCACACTTTAATTGATGTT
The DNA here is from genome assembly GCF_003945725.1 of Corapipo altera. Taxonomy (NCBI): domain Eukaryota; kingdom Metazoa; phylum Chordata; class Aves; order Passeriformes; family Pipridae; genus Corapipo; species Corapipo altera. The sequence goes on along the minus strand of NW_020884873.1, from coordinate 21,063,912 downwards.
GACAAATATTCTGATTTATGTGGTATATAGAACAGCACATAGTCCAGAAAGCACATCTGTTTAACTTCACCATCTTAGCCATTTTTGCTTTAGAAAGGTGAATCAGCTGCCTATCCCTGGATATTCTTCAGTCTAAAGCACATTAAAGGGAATCACCAGATTGAGTCCCAACTAGTAAAGAGAGCCATCTGTTAGGGAAAGATCTGAGCAGTAGGCTATATATGGTACTCACCAACACATAGAGGGCAAAAAGATCAACTGGAAGAATGGGAGCACCCAGGGGATTATATCTAGAAAATGGTTATCTCTTCAGTATCTAAATCATGCATTGTTAATTCATCACATGGCAGACAAACAAGTCAAACATTAATTGGCAAGATAAAAGGGAGCTCATACCATGTTCTTCACTTTTCAATACGGAGAGCATAGTTTGCCAGACAGCCTAGAGAAACCTCAAATTTTGTATTTGCAAGCACCAGAAATGAGATCCATGGGCAATATCACACGTCAATGAATGCAAAAATAAATTAATAAAAAAAATTAAGAGAAAGTACTGGAAGTCAGTGCAAGCGTGAGTCTTTACTGGTGCTAAAACTTACTGTAGTAGTTGTAGCTTCCCTGCGCAAACAAAACTAAGAATTTGACTCAGCTGTAACATAAATGAACTACATAAAGAATACATTTTTATCCACACTGGCATTTGATAAATGTTATTATGACAACTGACAGACTCTAGTGAATGGAGAAATGTATCCTACCAACAATACAAAGGACTATAAAATGCCATGAGACTACTTACTGAGGGGTTCACAAGTCATGATCATTTTAATCTCTGGGTAGTCAAGATAAAGCCACTTGCTCCATATATTTTTGTTTTATATTTGTATTTTTCTATAGGCTGTGTTTTCAAAGTCCATCATTAAAAAGACTGTTAAGGTACTCTACATAGAAGTTTTGGAATAACTAGACATCCAAAAATGATCACTCCCAATCCTGACAAGGTCACCATAAACTCTCTGAGGCAGATGCATTATTTTAGCCCACACTAAAATAAGAATTTTCTCTCAAATGAGAAAAATTCTCAGGAGAGGACTGTTGTCAATTTATCAAAGTACATATGCAAGAGCAGAACAGATTCTAGCAAACTGCTAGTTCAACACAGTAATGGTAAAACTTGTCAATTTTTGATTACTAGCATTTGGGTTTTCCAGTTCATAAAAGTGCTTGAAAAGTCCACCTGTTTGGGTGATGGATTGCAGTGGATCAACTATGAAATGAGTGAGAACACATAGATTCTGAAAATTGTAATATACATCTAGTAAAACTGTTAAATATTTTGAAAAAGTGCCTCTCATGCTCTTTTCATATCTGCTTCTGAGCCAAAAGCTGCTGAAGCACCTGCAATGTGGTGTTTCAAAACCATGTGAAAGAAATGTACTTTTCTAAGTGATAAACACCAACTACCCAGTTTGGACTAGAAGAGGTTTCTTCCCTGATTATGCTTGGGATCATTCTGGATTATTTGTTAGAGGCCAGGATCATAGTAGTACAACTGGTAGGGTAGTTTCCCAGGCCTCTCAACTGAAGCAGATAGTGAACACTGCAGAAATATTTACTCACAGTAAGCAAATCCTTAATATATGCATCTACAAGCACTTCATGGGAATGAAATCAAACTGTATTTCTAGTTGACTGCAAATACTTGTGAAAGCAAAGAACAGAGAAACTATTTTTGTAATAAAGGTCATTTTTTGTATTTTATTGACTTTTTAACTGCTAAACATATGGGGCTAAATTGGAAGCCCCAGCACAAAGCATGTTGTGTTTATGTAATAATCAACACAATCTAGTGTTCTAAAAGCCCATGATAGAATAACACAGCACTTAACTTGATCCACACGGTGTCGGTGGCTCTCGTCTTGAGGTGGGTGCTGTGAAAGTTAGATGTGTCAAAACAACTGGAAAAATGCAGTCTAGCTATTAAGAGAATGCTGTGGATGAACATGGCACTAGGGAAACCCCCCCAAAATATCTCCAATGCAGATACTCAGGGGTAAGGTCCAAGAGTAAGCCTGCACAGGGTGCAGGACTCTCCTGGGGGCACAGAAATACTGGAGTAAGATGAAGAAAGCCAAATGAATATAGGTCCATCTGGACAGTCATCAACCGAGACCAGGGAAGAGAGAGACGGTGGCCCCAGAGGAGGGGACAGGAGAGAGTTGGTCATGGTTTTCAGTCCCGATGCCCCAAGCTTAACTGAGAGTATTACTTTTAAAAATATACAAGACTCCAAAAGTTTTGCCAATGAACTTTTGCAGAGCCTTTCATTCTTAATACCTTAAAATAGCCTAAAGAAAAGAAACCACACACTTTTCTCAGGAGATACTTTTAATTTTAGAAGGAAATAAGGATCTTGGCAAAAGTTTAAAAGGGGTAACATACAACCAAGTAGTGCATTCCTCAAAGTACTGACCCAGCACACGCCAAACCACATAACTTAGCAGAATCCACCCACTGGTTTTGTGTTACCCAAAACAAGTAAGTAAGAAAAGACCAAAGAAAGAAAATTATTAAGAGAAGAAACAGGAGTAAAGAAAGAGAGAGAAAAGTGATTAACAAAAGATATTAAGAGAAAAATAACTACCACCGAAGAGTCTCATGGAAGTCTGGCTGCACATAGCGATGGCACCTCCCTAGTGAAAAGGCAAGCTGGAGCCCACGTGCTCCTGTATTTATGTGCCTTGGCCCTCTGTGGCCAATCCTCCCAGACCGGACCCCTGGCACTGAGCACTGCGTGCCTCCAGGCGGGTGTGAGGGGTGATGTAGTCAATCAGAGACTGAGTCAAAGGTTACAGGGGGTGTGGTGTGGGCAGCTCCCAGGCTGCCCTTTTGACTGACAGCTGCTCCATGCAGGCTCCATGAGCTCTGCCATGTGATTTCCCAGGCTGCCATGTGTGTTCTATGCACCCTTCCACAAACAAACGCTTCAGTTAGTTCCAACCCAAAATAATGTAATAATACTTTTACTGATCCACTGTCTCACAGGTGCATGATGTACCTTCAGTGTAATAAGGACTGCCAAACTGCCTGATTAAAGAGACACTTAAGCTACATTAAACACAAAGCAACTTCTTAGTCTAGTCTAGTCTACAAAGTAATCAGCTAAAGGAGAACCCAACCTGGATCTGTCAGTGTGATTCAGCCAGTGATTATTTAATGAAGTATTTGATCAAATGACTCAAACTTTCAGGCAGTTTGTCAACTGACTGAAAATGAACACCAGAGGTCTGACTACATTCCTGAAGTCACATGCTGAATTAAACAGTCAAATACCTAAAGGGTCTAACAGTGCACAGTGTGCTCTCAAAAATGAGATTTCTTTCATCCTTCATGCCAAAGATTGGCCTTCCCTTCTTTCAACTGATAAGTGAGGAAGGACACCCTGCAATTCTTTGCCTGTGTCTGCTTGGTTTGTAACTTGTCCAAACTCTCACTGCTGAAGGGCAGTGAGGGGAAGACAAGGGCTGCAGTGTACCCTCTTCTGTGTCAGTCAAAATACTCTGACCTGGAACATGAGATGGGGGAGGATGCTCTTCAGGGGCTGGAGAAAAAACTTCATCTCTTTCTGTGGAGCTTTTCTTGTGCTGCCTCTGTCTCAGAGCAGATTATATTTCCTCACCTGCTGGAGTAAATGTGGGTTGAGTGATTTCCGTAGTTTGATTACAGCTTTTGCTCTGAAGTTCTTTGCTGAGCTCTTTCACCATGCCTTGGTGACCACATTTAATTAATTCCTGAAATGAAGAGGGATGTCTTTGCCAAGTAACTTCACTCACAGACAGGGTCTTTTCAGGGTGTACACTCAGGCCCCTGAGTAGAAACTTAGCTGCCTGCAGCAGTATTCTCCACAGAGCATGTAGATAGGTTGCACTGTTAAGCACATCGCTTCATCATGCCTGCTTCAGTAATATGAAGTGCTGTACTGAAAGGCAAGGAGCAAACTAGCACCTTTTCATGTTTGTCTGCATGGCCCTCTGGTGAGCAAAGGGAACTCCAGATACAAGTTCTCCCTGGAGAGTTAGTGATTAACACAAACCTTCCCTGTGTTTCCTCCAAGACAGGGATGAATTAAAAAACCATGCTTATGAGCATCACTGGTCCCATCAGGCACTGCTGGAGCTGATGCATGTTGCTGGCCCCAAGATGCAGCCTTAGGAGAGATCAGAATATAGAGAGAAGCTTTGTGGCAGATTTCCCAACATGCAGAAATTCAAAAAGATACTCTGTGAACTGAAAATGAAACATATCTGTCTTTGGGGAAAGGCTTTCCCAAGGGCTTCTCCATATTCCTATGTATTTGTTTTGTGCTCAGCTTCAAGCAGAAAACAGCTTGCAGGAATCCTCCAAACTCCCAATCCCTCATTTCCTTCAATGCAAGGAAATTGCTTGAGAATCCATGGCTGTCCAGATGTTCCATAGCAAGGAAAGATGACCTCCTCTGAGTACTGCAGGCAGTTCCCTTGCCAAAGAAAAGCCATGCACAAATGGCATCCTGTTGGTATTTCTGTAGGGCTCCCTCACCCAGTGGGTTTTAGAACATATCTTACTCATCTAGATGAGTTACCACTTCCGTTTATTCCAGTCAAAAGGCCTAAGTTAAAATGGAAATGAATGTGTTTATTAACTTCCCTTTCATTTATACTTGTTAGCTTTTCTCTTATGCACAGTGTATATTATAATGAATTAAAAAATAATAATAGCTAATCACAGCCTGGCAGGGATTTTTAATGGATTTAATTTTTCTCTATCATGCTTACATGTAATCTGTACCGTTCAGTGTTTTATGGGCTTGTTATCACTCTAGTAGTGTTTGCAGTGTGTGCCTGGAGTGCTTGCAGAATAATTGCAGGAATTACAAATTCCCCCAAGACCAACAGGTGCTGGTTGCCGTTCTCAAGACAGGCAGCACATGTCCTGTGTCTGAATGGCTGGTTTAGCATGATTCACATCATAGGGGTTTTGTCTTTCCCACAACCACTTTGAGGGAAGGGAGCATTTAATGGAATGCCTTACATCACATAATTGGTTGGTGTCCTGGAAACAGCACTCAGGCTCAGCCCTTGAACTGCCCTTGTTGTGCTGAAGCTGACAGACTCTGCATGCTTTTTGTCAGAATGAAAGGTGGCTACCTTTCATCACGTTGTGACATATTGCATAAAAATTATAACATTATTACATGTGAAATAGTAGAACCTGAACACTGACCTATGTGGGCATGAGTGATGTATGTGTCAGCTGTGGAAGAGATCAGGACAGACTGGAGTTCATCATTCTACCCACACAGGTCCTGCCACTGTCGTGGAGCAGGGGGACAGTATTTAACTTCTTTTTATAAAGCAGGAATCCATTGTAATGCTCCAAAATATTGAGGATAGTTGGTCCATGCAGTGCAGGAAGCACTGTTGCTATGGTAACCAGTTCTGTATCCTTTCTCATGTGTTTCAGAAATAAAAAACTATATATGTGTGTGTGCATTATTTTTATTAGACTATTGTACCTTCAGAAAGCATTGCTCAGCTTTTTACCTCAGAATCAACAGTTTAATTTCAGGCTGGGTGGGTATCAAAATGATAATCATTATTATTCCAGGTGTTTTTTTGGTGGCCTTTGTGAATTTACTGATGCTTCCAGCTCAACAGATAGTGACAGGTGTCTACACTATTATTGTCTACTACAATTAGCACTAATTGGTACCTCTATTGGCAGTGGAGGTTGGCTAGGGATTTAATCGAGATGAGAGATGAACATGCTTTCTCTGTTCTACCCTTCTTTCCCCAAACAGAGAGGAAAATACACCTGAAATAAGTCCTCATGGTCAAAGTAAAGAGAGAAAGTTTCAATATTTATTACTTGGTTTGTTCCTGAGTGGTGGCTTAATGGAAGTATTCAATCTCTGAGACTTCCAATTTGGCACTTTTCAGGTGAAATTTTCATTACTAGCCTAATTTTTTCCAGGTGCACTTCTGCAGCTGCTGTGTATTGTGCCATAATTTAGCACCTGCAGTTCTTTCGAACAAGAATTTCCAACCAGGAAAACAAAGGTTGGGTCCAGCCTTGATTTAAATAAATAAAATTTTAAAAAGCAACCCCATCATGAAAAGAGCAACAACAATATGCTTTTAAAGAAGGTTTAATCAAGCAAAAGCATTAGCAATACAATACTCTTTGTTGATAAGCATTAACAAAAAGAGGAAGGAGTCTCCATCTATTGCATTTTAAATGTTCATTTTCTTAATTGTTACTTCTCTTTGTAGAAGAATCTCCCCCATTTGTTAATTTGTTTCTTTTCTTGTTATGCCTGACAGACAGCTCTAACCATGTTAAATTGTTTGCTTGTGATAGGGGAAAGAGGTTTTTTTATTTATGCCTGTGAAGTTAGTTGAAAATCTTAGAAACGTGAAATTTATAGCAAGTTCAAAACAGGTGAATTACACTCCAAGTAAGTGTTGGCAGCTCTTTATCTTTTCCTTGTTTTCCATATTTAATTCCACCCTTGAAAGATGGAATATGCATCATTTCCCCATCGTCTCTCTCTGGTTCACACTGAGTGAAGTGTTTTGAATTAATTATGTTAAATTATTAATAGCTCAAGATTTGAAAACATTACAGGATTTGAGTAATGTTTTATCAGGCAGTAGCTGTATGATAATTCTGACGTTTTCATATGGTAGAGTACACTTCCAGCTGATAGGTAAAAATTATGACTATATGCTGAAAGCACTGAATTCAGTTCATTGTGAAGCATAATGAGATAATGAACATTGAAGCTGCGTATTAGAAAAAAAACTTCTGTTAATGAATAGACTCCAGGAGAAACAATGAAGACAGCATTTCTTAGGTCATGTAAAATGAACTGTACAGATATATAGAATACAAACCAGCTCCATATTGGTAGGTATGTGAATGACATAAGAAGCCTTTTCTGCATCCAATTCATGTGATTCTCTGATAACAAATAGTATCTGATGTATTGCCTCTATCTGTCAGTAATTAACTGATGGCTAAGTTACAGTCCATTTGTCAGGAAAAATGGAAAATACTGTTAACACTAGGCCCTCAAAACATGGCTTTGAGCTGCTAGAATTACTCTAGCATAAAGGGCCAAATACAAAGTTTATCTTCTGTTAAATCTCCCTGACACTTTAACTAGGGCTGTAAAATAAATGGTCATCTAAATCAAACTGTATTAATTTCAAGTATTATTTGGACCCATTTTATGGCACTACAACCATCAAACAGCATTTAAGGGAGGCGAGACAGCTGACAAAAGACCCTAGAATTAGTTCTATAATTATTTGCACAGGGAAAATGGCTTCTCTCCACAGTCAGATCACAGTGTAGTTCTTGATACATTTCACCAGCCTCACGTAATAAACCCTGCAGAGGAATTAAAGAGCCAAGAAATATAGGTTAGACTCACAAGACAGATGCCGGCACTTAGTGCTCATTTCAGCACCCCCAGCATGTGCAGACTGCCTCCCCTGCTCTGAGTCTGGCTCCCTGAATGCCCATGCCTACCTCCTGGGAGCTGAGGGCCCAGGCTCAGGACACTCCTCCACCCAGACAGGGGTTTATGCCATTTCTCAAGAGAGCTGAGAAATGCCTACCCAAGGCATTTTCCTGGGGTTGGCACAGTTCCTGTTTCTTGTATTAAGCAGTAAGCCATTAGATGGGCTTATGAGGAAAGAGAGCAGAGGGGTGCCTAACTCTCCTTTAAAAAGTGGGATTTTGCCTTGCTCTGATACTTGCAGTCTCCTGGAGGACAAGGTCCTTGTATAGAAGCATTGGCAGGTGGTGGCTCTGAACCTGTTTTTCTCATTATATGGAGAAGCCTCAAGCATCCAGCTTGGGGTTGTGGTTTCCTTAAGAAGGTAGAGTGCCTAAAAGCTGTGTCGCATGATCTAAATCTTACTGGTGGATCTAGACCCATCTGAATAACAAGCCTTAGTGTAAGAGACAAAATATTTATACATCTGTACTTGTATACCTAATCATAAAGGATTGTGTTTCCTAAGGTATGTAGACATCTGTTGAGTCATGTAACTGCTAAAGTGATTTTCAAATGTACCTTAGTAGCTTTGACAGCCAGTTCTTATTTCAAAGAGTTATTTAGACAGCCAGCAAGATTTTCAAAGCATTTATCTATTTCTCTGAGTATTGTACATCTACTGAAAACCCAGCTCACGGTGTTTTGCAGGGAGAAGCATGATGCTATTAATATACATCTATAACATTAAAACACCTATTCACTGACCATTTTATAATGTATTCTATAAGTCTTGGCATCTGATTCAGTGTTTGCAAGGACTCGTAAAGGACTGGGCTGCATCTCCAAAAACAGCAAATGTTTTACTCCTCTTCTAACCAATAGGTTTTCAGGTTGCTTTACCACTTTCGCTCTTGGTAGCTGGCATTTCAACACTGCCTCCTGTCCTTGCATTGCCAGATCCTCCCATGTCTTAGGTGTGTTAGACATTTCCCAGGGACTAAGCACAAATCCAGCCTGAAAAAAAGTTGAACAAATATCTTTCGACTCCTTAGTTTACACAGTACCCACAGTTGAGCACACTGTTCTTTTTCTGACTCCCCAACCAAGCCTACAATTAAAATTTGTTGTCATAGTACTTGCAGAAATACAGGGTGTCATATCTCAGCTCTCTTCCCTTTGTGTTGTTACTTCACAGTGTTACAAGTGTTCATGGTGTAATCAGGGTACAGGCAGGCAGAACTGGAGCAATTTGCTCTGTAGCTACCTTTACTTGAAGTTATCACTGTCTTGTAATTAGCTGGAGTGAATGCATCTCCCCAGCAGCACACTGTGCACCACAACATGCTTTGGAACAAGGTCCAGGACTAGAAATAAAAGCATTTTATTCGGGGTGCCAAAGAGCCTACTGTAGGTGCAACACCAAAATTCGCTTATTATAGTCCTTCTTGCCTAATTAATTCCATTGATACATTCAAGTTCATCAGAGTTTTGTTGACAGTCTTTAACAAAGGCTTTTTCTTTTCCTTTTTTTTCTTAGTTTAAACTGGAATAGTTTTATTAGCTTGTTTACTTCAGAACAACGTGCCACCTTTGATTAAATTCCATGTGGATTTATAACTATGTCCTCCCCATGTTTCTGTGACCTTTACGGCACATCTGATAAAAATAAAAGGTCATGGATTCCAAAAGACTTGGTTCTAATAATAATGTCAGGCAGGCTCCCCTGAAAGTGTGTGATTTCCCTTCTTTCTTCTCTTCTTTTCTTCTTCCTCCCTCTCTCTCTCTTTTGCTGCTTTTTCAAAGTAAGATGAAAATTAACATGAATAAAATTAATGATTTAATTTTGCAGGAGAAAGAAGAGGGTTTATAGTGCTCCGCTGGGGAAAAGGGCTTTTGTCTTTGTTGATGACCTAAACATGCCTGCCAAGGAGAAATATGGTGCCCAGCCTCCCATTGAACTGCTGCAGCAATGGATTGACCACGGCTACTGGTTTGACAGGTGCAATAAATATTAATTAGTGTGCTTGGCTACAGAGGAGTAATGATATACACTGTTTCTCTGAAGCGTTAAATTGTAGTGTTAGTCTTTTATAATTCCTCATCTTCTCAGTCACAACAGGAAAACACTCTGAGTTACACGACTCCCTGTATAGGAAAAGAAATAAAGGCTTATATGTTGCTGTGAATTACAGCACGAGAAAGCCAAACCTTATGGGAGAAAGGCACAACATGCGTTTTCATGTTTTTGAGAAAACATCAGTATTTAAGCCAGCACAAACCACTTTCAAATAAATTTTTGGTTCTTAGTTGTTAAGGATTGAAACAAAATAATTTATCTTTCAGCAAATGACTTTGAGGTCGAAATGCAGTTGAAGTAGCTTTTCTAACACACGGTCGGTGTTTAGAGGAACAGTGTGTAATAGACTCAGACACTTTTCTGCATGATTCATATTAATACTGATTGCTAGAAAGACTTCAAATTCTCAGTTGTTTATGTCTCATATATATGAACATAAAAGGTTTCTGTTGTTTAAGAGTGAGCCTACTTCATCTGCTGCTTTAAAAAAAAGTATCTAAATTTGAACAGAAAAAGTAAAATAACACCTAGCCATGGAGGCTCCTTTACAATGCTCAAATATTAGAAAAATGTAACCATACTTTATGACAGACTTAATTTATACACCTAAAGTATAAAGCAGCTGCACTTTTACCAAAATAATAGGCCATTAATTAAGAACTGATATTTCTTGTATAATTTATTATTGTTATAGTTCATAATTATGTTTAAACCACTCATTAGACACATTACTGTACTGAAAATATTGTTTTCTAGTAATGCATATTTAACATTGTTTTGCAGCTTTACATGGCAGTCTCAGCCTGTGATCCCTCAGTGCTTTTCAGAGAGCGGCATAAAAGTTGGCAGGTACTGTCTGCATTTCAGTTGGAACACCTACCTTTATCTTTACTCTGACCAAATAAAATAAAGGCTTCTGCCCGTTTTCAAGTCTGATGTTTTCTCAAAAGTATAGAATGTTTCTTAATATTTTCAAAGTGAATTTGCACTTGAAGCTTAAAGCATTAGGTAGAACCTTTTTACCACTTTATACTGAACCTGAGAAAGAGTGATTGAAATGCATGGAATTTTCCTGCTCCAAAATCCCTCATTGTCTGAAAGTACAGCAGAGGTTTTATTCTTTTAGGAACAATAAGGCTTTTCATTGTCAGAAATATTCATCCTACCCTACCCTCTGTATGAACCATGAGATGGGAAGAAGCAGATGGGGACAATGAGAAAACAAACTCGTGCCATTTGAAATACAAAGGTTTTGCTCCTTTATATACTCAGAATTACTTGTGCTTGTGAGTGCAGCTTGTCACTTGTCAGCCTGTCTGGATGAGCAATATACACAGAAAGAACAATTTGAGCAAGATGGTCTTTGCTGGATAAACAACAAAGCATTAGTTACCTGGAAGGCAGGAAGACTGGCATGTTTTTTCCCCAAATGACAGTCTATAACAAGCAAATATTTGCTGATAATGTCTGACAATATAGCCACAGGAAGAAGCAGATGAGGTAATTCTAGGTAGTGTCCTTTACTGTCAGAGGGATCCATGGCTTTCTAAGGTGATTAAACTGTTGGTGGTAAAGCCATTGAGGATGCTAAATAGGAAAGATTTGCTCACAAAAGACTCACTACTGCCTCAGAGGCTGCTTTCTGTCACACTATGTGCAAGGTAACTGCAGACAACAAGAAAGGTTTCTGATTTCATGCAGGTAAGAAGTCCCAAGAAAATCATGCCCTTGTGTTTGGATTATCTGTCAGCCCCTGCTCCCTAAGAACTTGTGAACCAGTTTTGACACAGCAATTGCAGTCTCAGAGATGTCAAAGCATCTTAAACACATGAGGTATGACGCCATTGGAGGAAGGATGGGAGTGGTGCAAGTGTTGTGTGTGGTGGGGTATTAGGCTGGTAGGCCTATGGGCGTCATGCTATGTAGAGCTGGATGAAGGGGTGAAAGGACCCTTGGTTTCCCAGTCCATGAAACAAATAATTTTTATTCTAGTAAATATTCAAGACAGCTTTGCAACTACTTGCCTGGACATTCTGCTTCATGGCATATTTTCATTTCTCTACCAGTCTAAGCTTTTCTGTAAGTTTCAGTCCCCTCCAGACTGCTGGAGCCCAACATACCAAGCTCTGTGCTCAGACTGCCTTGAGCATGCCCCCATACCTACATCAGAGGGAAAAGCAGATGGAGTAAACTCATTCATAGCAGAATTATACCACATGGAGAGTCCTCAATTACCTGTTGGATGTGAGTAGCTCCATCACCTTTGCACTACCCACGCTGAGTGAAGGAGCACAAGCCAGGAGATAATATCTGACTCCTGGAATAGCTCCATCTGGCAGAAGGCTACAGTTGAGACTCCTTTGGGGAAGCTCTCTTCATGACATAAGTAACATGGCAGCCTTTGAAGGGGAGAGTGGACTGCTAGAAGGGATTAACAAGCACGATTCACTTTCTTACAGCTAAAGGTGTCATGAACTTTAATCTTCTTTCTGGGAATTTGTTTAAAACCTGCTGCAAACCGCACAGGTATACTTGTGTTTACTTGTCTAGGCTTATTTGTTTACATCTGTGTGTATCACATTCAAGTCTATTAGGGGTTTGTCTTGAATATGCTAATGAAATGCTTAGACAAACATGTAGATGCCCTGTGCAAATGAGGTGTAGGAGGGGGAATCACACTGCAGTAATGGGGGAAAGAAGATCTAAGCTTAGTTTTGGATGAGGAAGCCTTGCTGGCTGGAGCCACATGTATTGCCAGCAGAAGACGTGTGTAGTCCACAGGAGAAGCAGAATAAATGTGATTCTGAGAAGTAACATCATCATTTTGTATCCACAGCACATTCATCCATGTGTTCATTGGTACATCTGTTGTATACCTAGGTCTTTGTACTCCAGCAAGTCTTAAGTTATATAAGCTGTTGCACATCTGCATCTAATAGACCATATGTTACAAAATGGCTCTGAGGTGACAAAATAAGGATGTGTTCAACATGAAACAGAAAACTTAACTGTATTAGGAGTGGAGAAATGGATGGGACATGTGGTAATGAAAAGAAACAAATCCCGCCTTAAGATACCTACTGTGAGGTGGGTAGCTTTTCCCATGATAACAGACCCCTGTTATTTCCTGATGCAAGGAAAGAAATATTGCATGTGTGAATATCTCTCTCTCTTACTTTTTCTTTCATTTGTCTTCATCCCCATACATGGGCCTTGATTGCCTTATTTACCAGTACTGTCCCTCACAAAAGACTGTATTAAAAAGATTAAATTTAAATGCAGTACAGCTCAGTCTGGGTTTTTTTCAGAAGCAGGTCCTACAACCAGTGGTTGGCCAGATAGTCTTGTATCCTCAATTTATATCACTTTAAAACTATGGCTTTTCACTCATACAGTTCTAGTGGTTGATGAGAAACTTAGTGGATGTGTTTCTTAGATGGATCAGTCCTGATTTTGGAAATGTTTTTCATTAAGCATGAATTGAACTTGGTGTGAAGGAATGTGTAATTGGAGAATTTTATAAAGAAACATGAGATGTGTTCACTGGGTCCTTTGTAGATCATATGGGTGGTTGAATTACTGGGATATTTGACTCAACCAATATGAGGCAGTCACATTCACCTCCAAGCAGAGTAAGAATCTTCCATGGCAGGCAAAAGGATGAACTTCAAGTCTTCTTGGGGATGACCAAACAAAAGCGTGTCAGCCAGACGAAGATGACAGAAGGCTTTCGTCACCACACTTCTTCCATCCAGGCATCCCAAAAGACCTAGAAGATACTACAAAACTGAGAAAGGTCAGAATTCTGGCATATTTTGTGTGCTATTTTCTCTCCCTGTAAGTATCACACGTGTATCCTGGATTAATCAAGAACCAGCTGTTCATCTGTCCACTCCTTGGTTCTAATCATTTTGAGGAGAAAGAAACATGCACATAATGTATATATTTATATCTCTTTCTCTGTGTATATATATATGTATATGTCTAGAAATATAGTTAATATAACATCATACAATAGCAAGTAGATCTGTGGATGTTTATGACTTTTTATGTAGATATGAACACAGTAGGGAAGCAGTCCATCGTGTGGGACTTTCCATCATAACAGCTCTTGATCAAATCAGGATATTTTCTCTCATTTATCTCAATAGGAGAAGTCTTTGCCCCCTCCATGCCCACCTCTCAAGAATCCTGTGAATTTGTCTGAAAACTGCAGCAGTTTAACCCCGAGGTCGCTGCAATCTGTTAATTTTGGTAAGGGATGAAAAAATCCTAACTCACTAGCTGTGCTGGGTGAGGACAAGAGGTCTAGAGCATTGCAGTTTGCATTACAGACCTGTGTGACTGTACTCAGAAGAGTCAGAAGCTCTGCTGTGGTGTCAGGGCTAAGCCTAAGGGCTGACTGCCTGGGCTACCCCTACTGATGCTCATGAGAAGTAGCTTGAAGCCACCAGAAGGGCATTCACAGCAACATGGGCTTTACGAGCTGCAAATCCTGCCTGAAAATCTGTGCAAATGCTTAGTTGTCTGTGCCATTCTGTTGTCTGTGCTGCTTCTGCTGCCCCAATTAAACAGTGTTACCCGATATTAACTTATTTAATATGTTCAAACATACCTCTGGAGACAGTAGTCACAGTAGTGTCTGTGGAAGAAAACAATCACAAGGATGTACACATTTGGGTTTGAGGTTTTAGTTCTGCTAATGAACAAAAAAATACCATGAAATGTGGAAAACTTGGGTGGAGATTGACTGACTTCTCTGCAACTTTTCATCTTCTGCATCCTACCTCTATACCCATTGCTTCTCTGTTCCTAACCTGCCAGTTTTCCCCCTTGTTTTCTTTTATACCTCTCTTTTTTAAAATGAACCTCGTCACACTTTTTCAGTCTTAATCAGAATATTTCATACTCTTCTCTCTCATGTGGTTCTAGAATATTTCATGCTCTTCTCTCTCATGTGGTTCTGAGACATCATAGATGTGAAACCAACAACATTTGGTCCCTGACAATTGTCCCTACCCACTCCAGGCCAAACTCAAAGTGTTCGACCCCAGTGTGGACAGAGAAAATAAGTTGAGCTACCTAAGAAAGGACTGTTGCAAATGGTTTGTGTTCTCTGTAGGGCACAGAAGAAGAAGAAAAGGAATCTTCCCCTTTCTGCTCACATAATAGATAGTATGAATCTTTCTACAGCAATAAAATATTTCAACAGCCTCTGAAGATGCCTTACAGAGTGCATAATTTATTATTTCTTCATACAGTCATACTTATCATGAGATTATGAAGTTAAATTTATTTATATCATATTTTGAAAATTGCCAGAGCCAACTGTGTAGGCTATTTATACTTGGTCTATTAATGAGAGAACTCACTTGGAAGGAATAAAAATAAGAAAAGAAAAATATCTTTCAGTCCTTTCTTGGATTCTAGATTTTGAAGAGTATTTACACATAGAAAAGTTTCAGGGTTTCAACCCTTTTAATCCCTATCATCTAACATGTTGTTTTAGAAGTGTGGGATGGAAGAGAGTGTACCATTCTTCTGTTGAGCACAATTTCCCCCTGAGAAAGCTGGTTCAAACTGTGTAAATGACAGGAACAGGGAAACAAGATTCAGAAGAAACTTCTTTCTTTCTCTTCATTTGCAGCTTGACACCACCCTTGCAAAATCTCTGTGTACACAGAACTATAATGAAAACAAATGCATCTCTGTGGATTCCTTAATTGCTGACTTAGAGGAGGTTTGAATGTACCTGTCCATTCCTCCCTACCATGATAGAGTTTATATAGTCTCTATGAGATTTAGATGTGTGTTCTTCTTCTGTCCCTCTTCTCAGTGGCCTTATCACAAACAAATCCTTCCCTTCGTGATGCAAGATGACACCTTTTGTGCTGTCCTGGTCAATTCTCCAGATAGTTACCAGGCAGTTACTGACTGTTTCTTTACCTCAGAGGCAGCACCCAAAGGAGCTCTTGGTCCTTCACATAATCAGTGCAAAACTGGGCAAGGATCCTAGCTGTATTTCTCTCTCTTCTTCTCTCGCTCTCAATTTCTTTCAGTTTCTGTAACATATTATACCCACCAGTCTTTGAATGATATTAAGGCCTATGATATTTTACCATCCCTCCATAGTTTAAAAACACAGACTCCTGGAGGTCATTGATGAATGAACAGAGTTTAAAAGTTATGTATAAAATCCAAAAGGCTTGTCTTTGAAATGATGGTTTTAGAAGTGTTAGTCTAGCATTTTGTATTTCCATTTCTATTCCTTACATCAGTGCTCTTGGAAAACAGCGTATACCTTTAACAAAAAATCGAGATATGCAAGCAAGATCATTTCTTCAGCCCTATCAATTATTTTAGTTCTATTACTCACCGAACAAGACTGTCAGTGTCAGACATTTTTAACAGCAAAAAAAAGTACTTACCAAGAAATTAAGGCGTTTTTTCTAGAAATAGTAACCATTCTGTGATTTGAAAGAAATTAAAACAAATACTAATAAACAACAGAAAACACTACAATGAATAGCTGGGACATTTTTAATAATTTTTTTCCTACTGAAAAGTGCTGAAACATAATTAATTTGGGGGTTTTAATTCTTATTTTATTCTATATAATTTTTTAAACAAAATGCTCTATATTTACTTACTCTGTTGTTGCTCTAGTAATACCTGCTGTTTTGTTTCTTAGTCAGAACTGCTTGCAAACTTAATAGCATAATTATTTATATATAACCGTCATGCAACTCACGCTTTGAGTCAGAGCCTTGTTTACCTTCTCCAGTGAGTTTTCATCTTCAGCTTGTGAACATTTCAGAGACAAAGAAGAGGGCTGACTGTGGAGAAAGGTTACATTTTGGTAACTTATTTTTAAAATGAAGCATTCTTGGTCAGATGGTAGCCAGCTTAAAAAAGTCAGTCCACTTATAGCTTCATAACACAGTGGGGGATTTAAACGAGTCTTCCTAAGAACAAAGGAGCCCACTGGGAAGCCATGAAGAAGATGAGACACAAAGAAGCTGTGGATACCCCATCCCTGGAAGTGTTCAAGGCCAAGGCTGGATGGGCCTTCAAGCAACCTGGTCTAGTGAAAGGTGCCTCTGCCCACTGCAGGGACGGTGAGACCAGATGATATTTAAGGTCACTTCTAATCCAAACCATTCTGTGATTCTATGGAGGACAGGTTTATTTAATAGCCCAAGAAGAGAAGGAGCCCCAGGGATGGAAGAAAAGATGCTTTCTGAGTGCTTTAAAGAGTCTGTTACATTAGATTGGTAAGGAAACTGAATCAGAAAGAAGCAGGTAGGAGTTAGACATTTTAGTGTATATTTATTTCTTGTGCAACTTCGATATGTCAGAGTAGTGGGGTTAGAAACTTCTGCAAAGCCTGTTGGATTTTTTGATTATTGCATATTTGTGGGGAATTGCATGGCAAATCAAAGGCTTGAACACTGATGAAGTCATGGGTAAAGCAATGAAGAGGCGATCAGTGGCACTGAGAGCATGGCAATCACACCCCTTGCCCCTGTCTCTGTAAGGGGCAAAAGGGAGCCTGTGCAGAGGAGGCCTGACAAGGAATCAGAAGACATGGAGTTTCCAAGCACAGCCGAAGCGGGAATCAACATTTATATTCTTTTTATACGAGAATTCTCCCCAACTGTTAATAGTCATTTGCAGGGGGAAAACAGCTGTCCAACTGACAACTGGGAATCTTGTGTCTCAGTGAAGAAAATTACATTGCTTTCTCACCCCCACTCAGATTTTGCTGCCCATCTCTCACTGACCTCTACCTTTAGCCCTGCTAGGTTGGGGTGACACTCAGACTGTCAGGCAGCACCATGTTTTGAAGCACAGCAGCGATTCTCTGTCTTCTGCTTTTTTTCATGCCTAAACAGAGCCATATGATTGTCTCACAGCAAGCCATAAAGAAGCTGAACCACCAGATGGACTGGTCTAGCACCAGACATGCTGCACTTTTCTAAGGCTCAGACTTCATCAACTTCTGTCCCCATCCCAGCTCTGCCCTCCCAGCGTAGTAGCTTTACGAAATGCAATGAAAATGTAATGAGGCTTTCAAGCCTTCTGACACCGCAGTCCAGGCTCTTTCCTTGCCCACTGCACATTTTCAGTTGAAATTCAACAGCATTTTTTTGGAGAACAGAGTTCCGGATCTGTGACATGGACATGTTTTGATAACTTGAGAAGAGCAACACATTGCTGCTGTGGCAGGGGGTAGAAGGGGAGACAAAAGAAAGAATTGCTCTGAGGAAAGAGACAAGTGAGTTGACAAAATTGCCACCAGGGCTGTTTAAACAAAATAAAAGAAACAAGCAAAACAAAAACAAGGGATAAAGAACTGATTTTCAAGAGGGAGAATGCAAATTGTTAGTAAACCAGAAACTAAGTCTCTGTTCTGTTATTTTGGTGTAGCCATGGGCAGTGATGATGGCAAAGGTACCAAAACAAAGTTCCAGAGGAAGGAGTCAGCTCCAGTTTAGGAGCAGAGGGAAAGGGGGCTGCTGGGCTAGTGCAAACATGGCTGCATGTACAACTGGTACTGTATGTTACAAAAGAATGGCCTTTATTGGGAGTATAGTGCCCATCTTGGAGGACACACATGGGTGAAGCAAATTCTCCTGGAATGGTGGGTCTACCTGTCTGAAGGCGGGCAGGAGTATGGGAGAAAGCAATTTATTCCTTCAATGTTTTTGCTCTGTCTGATTGGCAGACCAGAAATTAGGCCTGTTCCAGCAATTTCTCTGAGAATGAAAATCTTAATTTGCTGTTTGTTAAATACTTAACTAAAGTCTGAGATCATTATTTTAAACTCAAACTGCCAGAATAAACACTGTCAGGAATCCATCTGCGTTAGAGAATAGTTCTTCCTGATAACAGCGGAGATGCAGTTACCTTTTATTACCAGGCTGCGAAAAGCTCACCCCCCAGCCCAGCCCCCCTCTTTCATTTCCAGTAAACAGCATCCCCTGTCCATATTCTGGGCTATGACTCTATTCTGCATTCTGAGGCACTCTTAGTAGCAGAGGGATAGTATTGGGTGCTTTAGGTTCTCCATTAAAGAGAGTTTGAGGAGAGAGAGCAGGCAAATTCGTTGGTTTGGGGTTTTGGAAAGGAGATTAAAGAAAAATTAAGTCATTTTTGGGTTTGATGTAGGAAGACAGGGCTGTGGTACTAGTCGAGGTCATGCTCTTGGTTGCAGCTATGGCCCCTCCTGGTGGTGGAAGACATACCTGTCTCCTTGTCCTTTTTTTCGTGTAATCTCCGCAGATGACTTCCCTACTGAAAACAAGGCAAGTATCTTTCCAAGAGGAGCTGACTGAGCATTTTGATGCAGAGTTTGACACTTTTCTGAAATCATATCCAAGCTTAAAACCTTAGTAACTATGTATCTTGTCTTCCCTGCCCATATTGACAGAAATATGAGTCAAATCCTGTGCCAAGGATTTGCACCCCAAGGAAGTAAACAGGACTTTTGCATTTGTGCAGAAGGAAGAAAACAGTACTATGATTATATTATTTTTCCAATAAAGATAACAAAAAGCCTCATAGGTATTCATTAAAATAATTTCTCAAAGGTTTTCAGGGTTCTAAGCCATGTATTACATAAGCCATTTCCTATGTTCAGTTCATAACCAATGTCAGGTTAATGTGCTGTTCTATATCCAAAAGTAACTAAGAGCAAGTGTTTTGATGGGAAGGAATACGATTTTCACTGTAGGCAAATGCAGCATTCCCTGCTAATCTCTTAGCTAACTTGATATATAGCCCTTTTCAGGAAAAGGAAATTGTCGCTAAATTGTTGCCTTGTTTTACCCTTCAGTGGGAATAAAATTGGCCTATAAGAATGAAAAATTTTAATACATCTCTATTATAATATGATCTCCTAATTGGTATTGATCTTCCCTGTGGTACCTGAAATGTGAGAAATTATTTCAGCAGTATTTGAGGTAACACATGGGGAACAGAGAAAAAGATTGACACCAAAGACAGTGGTGAGGGTAGGGGTAGGGACTGGCAGCATGTATGGCTTCAGCAGCAAATAAGGAAAATTGGTTTTATAAGGGGAGCAAGTACAAAACAGTCTGAGATTGAAACTGATGTGATAAATAGTTTTAATAGGAGAGAAATGGGAAAAAAATATGGAGTAAGGGAAAAAAATTTAACAGTCTTTAGAGAAGGAAGGACATCTTTTTAGTGCGCTAGCTGGGTCAACAAGCTTCAAGAATGGATTTAGCTGAGAATGTAGCTCGTGTCCAGCAAGATCCAATGAGGTGTAACACACTGTTGGCAGGTCAGAGGTTCTGGAAAGAAACCAGTGCCAGAACCCTGCCAAGGAACACCTCCGCAGGTGGCAGTGTCCTACAGAGAGGTAAGATTAAAGGAATTCCTGAGCTTAGTTGAAGCACATCTTGGCATTTTTGTTTGGTTTGTCTTGCCTCCCCTTTGGTTTATGAAGTTCAAAATATCCTAAACTCCATTGTGCCAAACAAGTAGAAACACTCTCCTCTAATGCAAGCAGTGCTTGACAACCCAACGGGCTGCATGCAAGATAATGTTGTCTGCTAATAATACAACCCCAAATGTATTTATCTTGCAACAGAGCACCAGGTAAGTAATTAATTAAAGAGCTGATACATACTGGCTTTCTTGAAATAGAGAACAGCATTATTTCTGAAACATAAGATTTGTAATTTAGTGAAGATATTCAGCATTCTGTGGAAAACCTGGTTAATCACAGTTTTTCAAAAGTCTAGTCCAATCCTTGTAAACAGAACAAGGTAATAATGAGGCTCTCTGTCACTGTGTCATAATAGGACACAGAGGGCAAAACTTCATTACACTCTTTTGACTCACCTTCCATCAATGTGAGTGAGATAAACACAGGGATCCAAAATACTCCATCAGTTTCCAGATGTGTTATTTAGTTGGTTGGTGTAAAGTTCTTCATTCTTCTTCTGTAACTGTGGAGGGAAACCACTGAGACAGTAGAACCCTCAAACCTAAGCAAAGTGGACTGTATGTGCAGGCCTTATTCAACTTGAATGAGGGACATTTTTTTCCTGTTTAACCTTATTTGTATGTATTATTTATCCGCATTCTCTGGCAGTTATGGAGCTACGTGAAAGCCCAGCTAGTCGCTGAGGTTTTTTTCTGAAACCTTTCTGAGCTGAATTTGGGCACAGCCTGAAGTGACATAGAATAAATTCAGTTCTCATACTTCACTGCATATTCATCAGCATTAGGACATGAAAGGTCTGAATTATTTCTCTTCTTTGCTAGGTAAACTTTAAAATCTCTGCATTATTTCCAACTGATGTGAATGTACAGGGAGGGGAAGGAGTTTTGGCATACACACTCGAAAAAGGAGAAATCATATTCTATAAAGAGTCAGAATTATACATCTCTTTGTCTTGGATGGGGGTTTTTTGTTTGCTTTTTTTTTTTTTTTTTTAAATGTCCCTGGGCTGCACTCAGTTAAAGTGCTTATTTGAGACCTAATTTTCATTTGCAGGACAACTGTCGCACTTTTTTTTTTCTTCCACAATCAATGCATTCCCTGGCTATGCAAGCCCTTGATTTGGGGCTTTGACATCCAGCCAATAGAGGGAGCACTAGTTTAATTATAAACCCAATTTCCATCATTGCCAACGTTGCTGCTGGCTGCACAGATAAGAAGGTCATTATGGAAAAGCTATGCAAGCCTTTTCCCCAAAGAACTGGTGGATTACAAAACCATTGCCAATGGTACAAAAAGGAAACCTAGTGAGGAATCATTTTCAAGCCACTACGTGGGTGTGACACAAAAAAAGGGACACACACTCACACTCACACAAGTATGAAGCATTACCCACTAAAACAAAAGGCACCTCCCAGCGAGTTCAGCTGCTACCCGTGAACAAGCAGAGCCCCCTGAGCCAGTGCAACCCTGTATTGAATCTGGGGCCATCTGTCACCTCATACATTAGAATTGGTTAAAAAATGATGAAATTCTTTGCAAAGAGTCCTGCTGGTGAATTTTGGCATTTTTTTCAATGAGGATTTAATTGCAAATCTTATTTATCCAGTCTACAGATCTGTCACTCTCTATCTACATGGTAATATGGCAGTAAAGTGTGACTGTGAGCTGGAAAACCGAACTGAGACAAATGAAGTTTCGCATCCTTCTTTTTTTTCTTCTTTATAAAAAAGTTCTTTAGTATTGTTTTGACAGGCAGTTGTTCTCAGAGATTTGATCTCCCTTCATATTTTTTCATGTTCAGGATTTATTTACCTGCATATTTAACTCAGGTTTATTCTTTCCATATTTCTGAAGAAGAAATTAAATCAGTACATATATATATATATATATATATATATATATATACTAAAAACTGTGGTTGCATGAAATTGAGAACTTTTAATAAGGCAAATTCTCAGGTCCTGAATTCTACCAAGGAAATGAATAGGGATACTTTTCACAGAGGAGCCCCAAACTGCAGAGAGAGAAAAATGGTTATGTCAAAAGACCCCTGTGGATGCTCATCTCTGCTTGCCTGGCTTTTTTTTTTTTTTTTTTTTTTTTTTTTTTTGTAGTGCAGGCCACAAAATAACCTGAGTAGGAGAGCAAGGCCCTGAGATAATAAGACAACTGCAAATGTCCAAGGCTGAGCAAAAGTTAGGTTTTATTTGGATTTTCATTCTTTCAGAAAAACCTACCCTCCTGCTGATTAAAGGCTTATATCTCTGGCTTCTCTAGTGTATCTTTTCCAATCTTTCCTGTCTGTAAAATTCTGGCAGAGGCCTTAAAAATACCTGGAAAATAAAGAAACGAGAAGGAAAATTGGGGAAGATGCAAACAGAGGTTTGATAATATAGGAAGAAATGCCTAAGAACAATGAAAATAGCAGAGAAAGCCTCGGGTGGATTAGAAAGATAAAGTAGTCTGTCAGCATGCTAAAGTTTTATTTCCTTTTATCGCTTACTTTTTCAAATTGATTCCCGTCCTCTTGTGTTTTGATTGCATCCATGTTTAGTCTGTTGACTGACCTGACTTATATCTTCTCTGGCTTGATTGTCTAGAAATATGATCAAAGGGCAGATGTTTTTAATTCTGGAAAGTTTTCTTTCACACGTTTATCACTCTCCTTGGAGGCCAAGGACACAGGAAATGCAGGCTACATCCAAGCTCACTTTATCAACAAAGGATTCCTAAGAACTGCACACACTTATAAACAAGATTTGGCTGAACTCTTGACTGACAGGCTAGAGCTGCTGTTTGATATCAGTGTATCCAGTTTCCTACTGATAAGCCTGAGCTCTAATGTAGTGCTTTGAAATGTCAATATAGATGTACTTTTAATTTTATTGTTTTTTTAATTTTTAAAATGTTCTCTTATTCCATTTCTCACCTTGCTTCTATTCCATTACAGTTTTGGGCAACAACATACATGAATAACCAAGCTGTGGCTGCTGTTTATGTAAATCTTCTTACACCTTCCAGAAGGGATTTTTCAGCATACTTCTGGGCAGCATGTTCAGTTTGAAATAGCTAAATGTAATCCATGTATTTTTGTGACTCTGTAAAGATGTAAGTAGAAATCTGTATTTGCCAGGAAAAAAAACAGGGGAGGAGGAGGGTGGTGGCAAGAAGATTAGTAAGTGGAACAGGTTGCTCGTAAGGTGCTTGTCTATATTCCTAGATCTGAGCACACTTAAAGGGATGAAATGGCAATGCAGTTTAGAAGTTCATCTGAAGTTATGCTTCCCCAGCACATGGAGGACTGGGTGGCTGAGGGTGTCCATTGCATTTTCTTGTACTTAGGAAATAGTCAAAATCAAGGAAGGTCGAAGTTATGCACATGGTCTTTCAGTTTTATGCACCAATGCAATAGAAAGAAAGAACACCAGAAACTGAGGCTAGACTAGAACAAGCACTGCTGAACACTGAGGACAGATGTGAAAACATACACTTTTGTGCCAGTCACCCTTACCTCTCCTTACTTCCTACTGTCAAAGTCTTGGTACTTTCTTTGCAGGAAAACAAACTTAAATGAGTGTGGACCTTAGAATGAGCACTAAGAGAGACTTTAAAAAATCCAGCCATAGCTTGCAAATATCTCGGATTAAGAAAAGCCTCTGTATTTGAAAAGGTTGTACAGTTACATGGAAATCATTTGATATTTTGGAATTTGAAGATTGCAAGCTTCTTAAAAACACATTACATTGATGTATTTTTTAGGAAGCAGTGCAGTCCCTAGAGTGCCCACCAGTTAACTTTGTAATATGACTGAAAAATGTTATGAAGAAGACAAGAACTCCACCTCTTGCCAAATGTGGACTTTCCAAGCTGCTTTCAGTTTGTGTTCTAGCAATCATTTCTAACTAGCCTTGTAATTTTTACTTCTGTAGGGCTGCCTCGTGAATTATCCTTGTACCACTAATGGCTAGTGTGAGAGGTTAGCACTCACATACACTGTTTTGTTCTTTGCCACCTTGTCTGAACTCTGCCATTTCAATGGGCAGACAGCAGTAGAAAGTTTTTGATCAAACTGAAAATCCTCACATTTTATTGGAGCCTGTTTTGTGAAAGCTGAGGGAACAGGCTGAGAAGTTAATACACCCACTTATCATCTAATCTTGACACTGGCTCACACAAAAGTACAAGTGAATAAAACTGCATCACTTTCTGCTAGTTTCTGGAGGGTTTGAGATCATGGGTCCTGGGATTTGCTTTGACGCTCTGGCTGTCGCTAGCATACTTGTGTGATTATTGTACATAATATTGATTTTGAAAGATTCATATTCTCTGTGGTTTTTATTGATTGGTAAGGAGTGATTTTATTGAAGGCAGAACAAGTACCTCAAGCTACTGAAGGGATATGAAAGTTAATGCAACTATGAGTACAGGAATTCTGTTGGGTCCCTTGTGATAAAGTTGTAGACAGTCAAAGGTGGTAGAGAGGGAACTTCCTTCCACACTATGAAGGTAATGAGAAAATCGGCTAATGATTTCAGGCAATTCTTCAAAGCCTTGGAGCTTCTAAAAGTAAAAATATTATGAAATATGCACTGACTCTTCTTTCTTTTGCTTGTTTGATTTTTAATTTGATGAGTCTAAAATATGTTCAGGTAAATGAAATCCTGCCTTTGGAACATATATTGTACAATGCAAAGTCAAAATTGCTAATGGTATTGTAGAAATGAGGTATTCAATCTAGCTCCCTGTAAACCTAATTTCATTTCACAAGTAATTACTGCTAGTCGGAGACGGAAACAGTAACCCATTCATTTACTGTATAATAATAAACAAAGTCTATATTTGATGTTATTCAGAACTTGCTTTGAACTGTTAAATGGCCAACAGTTACCATGCAACAGAAAGGCTGTAACTTCCCTGCAGTACTTGTTTTAAAGGGAAAGAAATTATTTGATTTTAACTTAGTGATGTTACCTGTGAAACATTCAGCTAAACATGTGAACTGTGAAATACCCTCCCCTGCTGAGGACCGAGAGTCAGCAAACACTGCAACCATGCAGCCACTTTCAGCCATGTGTGAAAAAAAGCCTCTTCAGCTCTCTCAAGAGTGTGTGTTCAGTAGTTAAACCAGTTAAAATAGGAGAGAGAGATCATCTCATTTTTGGTAGTCCTTGCAATGGAGCTTAGCATCACACAGTGATGCAGGAAGAGACCGGCAACATGAGGAAAAAAATATATCTGAAGAGAAACTCATGTCTTTAGGCAAGCTCACTGCTGAGAAATGAAAGCAGGCACGTGCAGTTTGTAAAGAGAGCTCCTTTTGATGAATGAATAATGGGGCAACATCAAAAGCACATTCCTTGAAATTATGGAGCAACTGAAATGAGTTCCTGCATTTGGGAGATTTCATGATATTCAAGAGAGGTTTTTTATGGAAAGTGAGTGATATGGTATTCATAATTCACTAGTGATGAACTACGTTCTACTGAAGATAGTGGGCCCTCATTTCGCCATCAAACTGCTGACCATAGAATAATAGAATGGTCTGGGTTGGAAGTGGCCTTCAAAGATCAACTAGTCCAACACCACTGCCATGAAAGGGACATCTTTCACCAGATCAGGTACATAAAGCCCCATCCAACCTGGCCTAGAACACTTCCAGGGATGCAGCATCCACAGCTTCTCTGGGCAACCTATTCCAGCATCCCAACACCCTCACAGTAAAAAATTTCTTCCTTATATCCTATCTAAATCAAGTTTCTTGCAGTTTAAAAACATTACCTCTTATCCTGTCCCTGCAGGCCTTGGTAAAAAGTCTCCCTCAGTCTTTTCGTATTGAATGGCTGTAACAAAAATCTCCCCAGAGCCTGCTTTTCCTTAGGCTGAACAATCCCAACTCTCAGGCTTTTTACATGGGAGAGATGTTCCAGTTCTCTGATTATTTTCACGGCCTTCCTCTGGAGCCACTCCAACAGGTCCATGTCTTTTTTGTGCTGGGGATCCCAGAGCTGGACGCAATACTCGAGGTAGGGTCTTACAAGAGCAGAGGAGAGGAACAGATCCCCCTCCCTCAACCTGCTGGTCACACTTCTTTTGATGAAGCCCAGGGTAGCATGGGCTTTCTGTTCTGCAAGTGTGTATTACTTGCTCATATCAGCAACATTAACAATGGAGAAGGTGTTGCAAAGCTGTGATTCTTTTTTTCTGAGATTTAAATGGGCTTATTCCCCAAACTTATTTTCTCTGATATTTTCTTTTCTCACCTCCTTCAAATCTTGCTTCTTTTATAACTCTGCTTTTTCCTCTCCATTCATCACCTCTCCAACAACCTGGCCTCCTTTAAAGAATGGGGTCTCATTTCTTCTGCTTCTGTAATGTAGTAGCATTTTGTGCTTGTAAGGGGAGCATTTCTCTGCAATGAAAAGTTGACAGATACAGGCAGTCTGAACTGCAGATATACATTGATGTAGCTGTTGCTCATCCTAGTGGCTTGATGAGCTATCCCAGGTGATAGCTCTGGGATTATATATCACTGGGGCTTTTGGCAAGGTGATAACTATGAAAATTATACCATTCTTCTACTCGTACCTTAAGTCCTTTATCTCATCCAGGATATGGGGGAAACAGGGCGGACCAATGACTAGAAATCCACCACCAGTATTGCCATAGAGATTAAAGGTTGTCACAGGTTTGCAAAAAGGCAGTTCCTTGAAGTTAACTATAGTTTCAGCTGTGTTCTTGACTTTGTTGGCTTGGGTAAGAGTGACAGTGAAATTCTCTGGGAGTCTATCACTGGATTATTAGGACCTTCTGGAAGATGCTCAGTCACCCATGCAACCATAGAGCTAGGAGGACACATCAGCTCATCCAGCAAAGTCACACAGCAAAAACGTAGTAAGACATGCAGTAGGGCTTAGCAGGGAGCCTTCAGCTTTTGAAGTGCTGCTGAAAAGCCAAGTCAATCTTATCGGTCCACAGGTAGATATGCCTTGTCTCACATGGAGCTTCTCATCCTTTTCTTTGGAGTTTGCCAGGTAGGCCTTAGAAATGGTCTTGGAAAAGTGCCCAGGATGTGGTAACTATCTCCACATGAGTATGTCAGACTCAGTGACTCAGATGAATTCACTTGCTTTCTTCTCTTTTTGGAGAAAAAAAAAGAAAAAATAAAGAAAAGTGTTCTTAAATCCCCAAATAAAATGTCTCAGAAAGACAGTGTAGAACTATGGAAAAAGAAACAGGAACACACCAAAGCTGAAGCTGAACACAAAACCAGTAAAGGGGAGTAAGAAGGGCCTGTGTCGGCACAACAGAAAAGGCTGACAGTGGGGTACATGGTACTTCCAGGGTGACACCACTGATAAAGAAGAAATTCAATTTACTGCTCAAGGTTTATTACAGACCTAGTCTTCTTTCCTTCTAGGTATGTCAACACCGCAAAATGGGAAGGGCGATTACTGGAAGCTGCATTATTTTATTAAAGTGTTTCACCCAACTTAATACACTCGTTTTCAGAAGCAAATTAATGGCTCCATCCGAAATTTTTCATTTTGCACAAGCTCAAGGTTCATTTGCATGGGTTAGCTGGTAACATCCGTGCTCGTGGTGATTAAATCCTAGCTGTAAAACCCCTGCCATTATGGTACACTGTAGCGCTCGTAATTGTGTCTGGGTGCACGTGTCAAGAGCAGTCTCAGGCATGTCCATGTACTTTTTCATCCTTTTATTGATTCCTTTGCACCTAAAAAGCCATAGCTGCTTCCATTTCAGGAGATGTACTATAGTTCTTCTTTTAAAACAGTATGACACAGTTCAGTAGCTGAAATGTGCCACAGAGCTGGGACTGCTAGATAGCTTGTTTTTAATTTTCTCCACAGGAAAGAGTAATGTGTAACTTCTCAGCAGAGTAACTGTCACAAAGAAAGAGGATAGAATAAAAGGCATATTTTGGCTCATGTCAAGATAAAACTGAACAAAAAACCCCCCCCTTTCTTGCAGTTCTGCCTGTATAACTCTGAAACTGAATTTATATCAAGATTTCCAGTTTGAATGAGAAACCAGCCTCAAACACTCATTGGAGATATTGGAACAATTCAATCCTTCCAAGAATTTCACTGTTTTGTTTCCTATATTTTGATTCAAATACATCTCTAATTAATATTGTAAAAGATTCCTGTAGAGAAATCCAATCTCAGCAAAGAGTGCTGATGCAAGCACAGGGAAGAATAGCTAATTGGGGAAAAACTTCATTACACTTCTACATTTTGCAAACTGCTTTTCACCAATACCTGGGTGGCAGACTTAGCACTTGTGTGCAATGGCTAGAGGGGCATTCTGAAGCAATAGGGACTTGACCTCATTGCTTTATTTGCTAAAACTGTTTTAACAGCTGCTTTTAGATATCCTGCTAGCATTGGAAGTAGTGTGTTCTGTTTAATTAAAATCTCCTAAAAACTTACATGACAGGATTCTCTGAAAGAAAAAAAAAAAAGAGAAAAAAAAGAAAAAAATGAACTGGTGAATTAATTAACTAAACTAGAAGGTCAGTTTTAAAATCCTGCTGCAGCCTAATTAAATCCTAGACACTGACATTTTTGGCTAAAGATTGCAACCATAGTAATTAGTGTTGCAGGAAATTTTCATATGCCATTGTGCCAAATGAATGAGAGTATTTCATAATTGTTCCTATAGGACTTCTTGCAAATAGCTGGGAGGGACACGATCCTATTGGAGGAAGAATGCAAAGGCATCATAGTACTTTCATTCCAGTAATAGAGGCTCTCCAGGTCAGTAGTGTGAAGAAGGAAGAAGTCTGATACATGTTAGGAATATTATAAATTATTGTTATAGTGGTCTCTCCTTCTTATTTCCTATTTAAAGAAACAACCACTGTTTAAATAAATGGGGCAAGCAGCAAGTCAAAAGGCTGTAGATAAATACATGCTGAATATGCAATTAAAAATCATCATAGTAAACAATTTTATACGATAAAACAAAAAATTATGCTAATTATTTTATTTGCATATAGTTAACTATGCAGAGAGACGTCTTTTTTTTTTTTTAATCATTGGCTTTTTCAAGACTGCTAAGGATTTGTTAAATGTCAGGCAGTAAAATTAAAATGTCAGTATATGACATAAGGGTCAAGTAGACTTAATAAACCTGAACTATATCATTCCACATTTATTTCCAGATTTGCCTTTTCTACTGAAAAATGTGGTGAAAATGTGGTAAAAATATGAAATGTTTTTTAACAGTCCATGTGGCTTTTGAATACAATAGACTGAGCTATTCAGACCTTTCTCTTAGAACATTGTGCAAACTTCACTCAAAGGGAAAAAGACTGCTCCCTTCCTGAGGGGCACTGCTACAGGAGGATGATTTGTATAGCTTTTTCTTTAATAAATGTCTCTTCAAAGAAAATTAAAATGACAGAATAAGAAAATTACCAATTTACCATATAATTAAAATGAGTAAAAGATAAATGACTGTTTCAAATGAGAAGCAAAAAGATAATCTTGCTGTGCAGAAGGACCAGCCTGAAGAACTGGGCACCCCAGACTCATGGACCTTGCATGTGTGCCTGAAATGATGCTCTCAGATGGGTCAGCTTAATCTTCCTGTTCCAGGGCACTGCTCATTCCTATTATGCCCCTCTTTTATTCTCCACAAAAGTGTCATGATTAGCACTTGGAAAAATAGTTGACAGTTTTCTTTGTGGTCAGCTAAACTGCAAAATCCTCAGCAGTGCCGCATCATATGAGCAAGGAGAGAAACTTTCAGAGTGTCTCCAAGCCCTGCTGGCCTAATGTCTTCAAGTCTCTGCAGTCAGTCTGCAGTTTCTTCTTTCAAAGACTAATGTGATGGTCTGTGACTGACTGTGGCAATCAAAGAGCATTCAGGTGCATGTAGAGAACAATTTTCTGGTTGATCTGTTCTTTCAGGTGAACTCATTCAGTGAAGTGACATTTCATACTTCTCTTAGAAAATTTTGGTATTTTTTTATTTTATTTCAAGTGGAGAATGCGTTTTTCAAGATATTGTTTCAGGCTCTACGCAAACTTAAGTCCTCTCACAGTAAAACTTGATGTGAGACTGAATAGCAGGTGGGTATAACCTGGAGTCACAATGGCAGAATTCTGGGCACATATGGTCTTATAAAATTCGTCATCTGTAAAGTGTGCTTGGGCAAGTGTGTTCCATCTCCTGGGTGACCCAAGTTTTACACAGGATCTTGAAGTTTTGGGAGATTCACACAAGGCCCATTCCATGGCATTGCCCAATCCATAGTCTAGGAGCTACACTAACGATCTTCCTACACAGACAGTCTCCAGAGAGGTTTGGCTTTGAGGATGCTCCTGCTAAAGTGATGGGCTTGCTTCTACTGGGAGAAAGGTAGTTTAGGATAAAAAAAGGTGTGTTCCAATGCTAAATATCATACAAACCTACATCTAAGTAGAAATAAAGTTGACAGGCCTGCGTAGATTTACAAATATAGTGGCACATGTTTTTTCTGGGTACATCAGCATTGGTTTTCCCTTGAGGGAACTTACTTCAGCAATTATCTCCCCCAACAACTCATGAGACACGTGCCCATCACATCTGCTAGGTAGATGGGGTGTTATCCTTACAAAAAGAAAAAGAAACACTAAGCTGTAAGAAAATTTGCTCTTGTGGTATCAGAATGAGTTGTTGACCACAATAAATCATGCAGTTTCCCAATAAGGCCATCTTTTGTTTTTTATATCATTATGGTAACAGCTTTGTCCTCTTCTAGAAATAACCCTCCAGGCTTTTTAGATGTTCAGGTGGGGGGAGGGGGGGGTGGGGGCTATTCTTTCCCTATACTTATCCCCAAGAATTGGACTCCTGCATTTCTGCTAACATTTCAACTACAGGACAAAATCTCAACAAAAGTGAGCTTGTGATCCACAGGGACACAAAAGTCAAACTCAGGAACAAATTTGTAGCAATTTGTAGATATTTTTTTGCAGGGGAAAATGTTGCTGTTAAGTCAATTTAGCTGTCTGTGGAGACACCATCACTGGAATTAGTTTGTGTCAGCCAGTTAGCAATATTTGATTAGGGCACAAAGCAAGGGAATTTTTTAATAGATCTGCTGTACAGCACTAGGATAGGTACCTCACAACTCTGGGGTTTATTTCCTCAGCCCTAAATAGCAACACTCATGCTAAGCAATCCCTGCATCATACAGAGTATGTATATGATGAGGGTACCTATACTGTTTTATAGGCTTTGAAGTCAGGGAAGAGAAAAAGAGAAGACTATGAAACAGCTTTCACATGCACAGTTTGTCCTTTTGCAGCTTTCAGAGCACCACAATACATTTTCACAAAAGACCCATTTGTATAAAGCTGTCTGAACACATTTTCAGCACAAGTGTATATCTAACGCATGGTTGGTGCAGTCTGGATTTCGAGTACGTATTAAGAACAGCAACAACCTTTCAATATCTTCAAATAGCAGCGGGATGCTGGATAATTTACATTGTGCCTCATGCAGGTAGGCATATAATCCAGCACCCCGAAACTGTGCCTGCCACACACCAAGTACTAAGAACTTCCTTGTGTTTGTAGCATATTTGAGAGAAGAGACTGGTAAACTCACTGAGCAACAGTGCTTTTCTTGAGACAGAGTTCATCCTCTCCAAAGTCTTCAGAACAGATGAAGCTGAGCTAGTCATCAAGAAACCCTCTAATCTCTATCATTGCTTAGGTTTTCACGTTAGTCATTGTGACAGCTTTTCCCCCTTGTTGTCAGGGGAAGAAAGCAGTGGTTGGCTCTCTCTGGTGAGACTGGAGCCATTTATGGCAGGCTGAATTTTTCCAAGTTAGTATTCAGGAGTCATACACAGTCAGTGAATGGAGACTCAATCTCAAAAAGGTGTTACGAAGGGCCTGGCACAATGTGGGGCTTATGTTGTGTTCCTCTTGGCTGATTGTCAAACAAGGGTAGAGCTACCCAATACCAAAATGTATTAATGTGAGGAGGAATACAAAAATAAACCAGCTACTTACGGCACTAACTATTACAGGCAGAGAAATAATACAATAAATCACTGAAATGAAGAAAAGTGGCAAGAGGCACTGAAAACTGAGAGATATTTTGTCACTAAATTGCAGCATTAATAGCCCTTTGAAGCTTCACATTTAAATTGCCTATTTCTGACACTCAAAATGCACATTAGGAAAATGATGCTTATTTTATAGTTACTCATTAAAAGGAAGGGGATAAATAAGATGGAGTTTTAAACTATAAATCTCTTTCATAACGAACAACCAATAAGAACATGTAGGGAAGACAAATAAATGGATAGTGAAAGAATGATTTTTAAAATGCTTTTGTAATCTGGGGTGTAAATGAGCAACTGTCTCATCTGATCTAGGATGAGTCATTTTTAGATCTGAGTATGATCATGAATGCAGGAGATACTCATATGTTACTTGATAATGATGAAGAACTCGAAATAATAGAAAAGGTTATTTCTTTTCCCTTGTAATAATTCAGGCATTGTGCAATTATACTATTTGTCTCTTCTTTACATAACTGCAATGCTACATGTATTTCCCCACCTACAGATACATCAACTTTCCCCAAATAACAAGGCATAACTTCAGATTACTTCGTATATCCTGGATGACAAATTCAAGGGAAGAAGCAGAAGGAACTTACACATCACTGTGGCATTTAGTCTTACTGGAAAGGTCTTTTATGATCACCCGTGTAACTTCCCAGCACTCATTAATGGCTGCCCAGTAGCCTGCTGCTGATTGACTATTTGCATAGCATCGACATTTATCTAAGCTTTATACATTTTTTAAGACTGCAAAGTTACAGCTCATTTGCAGTGCTTCAGGATTTGAGTATTAAACAAAAATGCAAATACAGCAGTAAGCCCTTAATGAGATGTATCCAGCTCATTTTTTTCAGCATTAACTCCATTCTTTATCTTGTTTGAGCATCCACAGTATAAACTATTCATCAGCTCCAAAACTTCATTTTATTATATCATCAGCTGCTGCCATATATTTTACAAGCTTAAATTCTAATTTTATCCACAATAAGAATAATAATGATGTTTCAAACTGGCATGTATTGTCCAAAGGAAAATAGCTCAAATACTATAGCAAACCATCTTTTCCCTGCACCTCGTAGAGTTACCGAGCCAAAATGCAATGTTACATGCTTCTGGATTTGTGATACTTGACTGCAACTTTGCAATGACTTGAAAGATGATAAAGTCACAAGGTAAGGGAAATGCCAGCTCCACACACTTGTGGCCATAAAAGGAGGTCTGCTTGACTCAATTTAAATACCCTGAAGAAAATTCCTACTTTTGGAGGTATATGAGCATACATCACATTTTAGCTCCTAATTTTAATCTTCTAAAACAAACGGTATAAACTAAACCTTTGCCTCCAAGAAGAGGAAACATAATTCTCTACTTAGTACTGCAGCGTGGAGAAAACCCTCAGGTCTTGGCCACCGAATCACTTGCAATGGAACCTGTGTCTTACCCTTGGAGTTCTGATTAGC
Organism: Corapipo altera; assembly: GCF_003945725.1. Taxonomy (NCBI): domain Eukaryota; kingdom Metazoa; phylum Chordata; class Aves; order Passeriformes; family Pipridae; genus Corapipo; species Corapipo altera. The sequence continues at coordinate 21,030,261 of NW_020884873.1, read as the reverse complement.
TTCCAGGTATGCAGCAGCTCTTCCTCAGAACCATTGGAGATGTCCTTCACTTCCCTCATTTTTGGGCTGGATTGCATGGGTAAGGAGAAGGGAAGAAAGGGAAATACTTTCAGTACTAGTATTTATTTTTTTAGTACTTGTGTTTATTTTGTTGTCTCTACTAACATGCTAACTGTCGCGGAGAGAAGAGTATGAGGTTCTGGTCACCCATAAATACAGTTTGTCAGGACCATCAGGGGTCACATCCTCTCCCCAGCACTGCACACAGCACCCATGTTTTTTCATTCCTTTGATAGCTGCATGAGAATTATGGTATCCATAACGTAGTTTGCTGCCACTGCCACAGACTCACCTGTGCTCAGAAGGATGATGACAAATCCTTCATGTCTGGCTTTCTCAGCATTTGCTCTGGGATTATGTGGTCTGCAACAACAACTATTAATCTCTCCACCAGCTTTGGGAGATCAGGTCTGTCTCTGATCGTATTGATGGCCCCTATTCCACTATTTTTTCACCCCCCCAAAAAAAATGAAAAACAAGCTGCAGAGCCAAAAAAAGACCTGAGTTTCATGAATGCTTCTATTGCAACAACACCACCAGTTAAGCCTCTATGCCAAACTCAACTCCACTGTGAGCTACAGAAACCCTTATTTTTTCCTCAGAAATGGTGCCCACATTCATTACAGTTAGGTTTCAGCTTAAGTTTTAAAAAGCTGCAGTCTTGTTCCTCCTGTTCCCTCTGTGCCTCATGCTTTAATCTGTGAGTTTGTATGTACTGCAGTTTTGATGAACAGGCTACACTGTGTGGGGTGCATATTGCTCTGTGTGCCTCATAGAAAATTTCTATTCACATTCATTACAAGCAAAAGCTATAAGGCTCTGTAGGTTTTTCTTTGCAATTTTAAAACATGGTCGTGTAAGTTACTGAATTTTATACCCAGGTTGGCTTTGATGGTTAACAAGTTGATTTGGGATACAGAGCCCAAAACTTTGTCACTGTGACAACTTTCAAAGCATCATTGGTATATTGCTTGGGAAAGAACAAGGTTTTGCAATATTGATTTGTTGGTCTTAAAATTCTCAAGACAAAGACTTCATTGATGCATCAACAATAAAGTTGATAATATAATTCATATGCTAATATAATAATATAACAAATATTATAACATAAGTAATACAATAAATATGATAATAACACAATCTTAGGGGTTTTAATGTCCTACATTTTCTTGGGATGCTACAGTGTTTCTGAATTTTCACAGTGGAAAATTTTATAAGTGGCTTGTCTTTATTGTTTGTTCGTTTGCACTAAAGAATTATCAGCTTCACAAACTTCTTTGTAGCTCCCAGTGGAACTAGCACAATTATAAAGTTGTACCAATTTGCCTTCTTAGCAGAAGGTATCTATTGGAAGAAAACTAATCTCTACATTAAATTCCCTCACGAACAAACAAATCGTTTTAATTGGCTGTGTAATGAGACAGCCTTTTGTAAAATAAGTACTTGGAAAGTGTAAAAGTGGATCTCCTAAGTTCTGCACAGGTTGAGCATGACAGCAAAACTAATTGCAAGAAATGCAGTGTGACTGTGTTTCAGCTTTTGAAATGTAGATCATTCGTGTATTGCTTTTCATTATCTGTTTAGCTGGTTTTAATAATTTATCAGACTCTAAATTCCTGCTATTTTACAAGATTATGTACTTGGTTTCTTTTTTGCTTAACAGAAAATGGCAAAATTATATACTGCAGCTATTGGTCAGCTTCATTTTTAAATTATTTATATTTCACCAAATCCTTAAACATAGCTGATTTTAAACAGACAACATTGGATTTCTAAGACATTATGTTTAGAATGCTCAATTCTACTGCAAGCTTTCCTTTCCATAGATGACCTTACTATTTGTGCCAACCACTGTCTTTCTGGTAGCAGAGCAGGGACAGCTCTTAGCTTTGAGGTTGTGGGATCCAAACCATTTTGCAAAATCTTTCTTATCCCCTCCTTGTGGTAAGCATGGCTGATGCACATGCCAGCATCCAGCCCACAGCACAGCAGAAGCGTAAGCACAAACACAGTGGCAAATTCCCCAGCTATTCCCAAGGTTACAGGTGTGGGCACGTTCATGCATGTTTATTCGTTGGACTGAATAAAAGGAGGATTTTAGGATATAAATAGAAGGCCTCAAAAACTCATCTGTCCTGTGATTTTGTTGATGAGGTAAGTAGTAAGAATTTCTTGTATAGCTATGTGCTTCAGCTGTCCTTTTCATGGGAAGCTGAACAAAGTAGACAGGCTTAGTGTTGTAAAAGAAGTTCAAAAAATGCATTTCAGAGCTCTTGTGCATTTGTGTGCCTGTGTGGCAGGTAGCTCTTACTGGGGACTTTTTTGGTAGTCCTCAAGCTCCTAATCATGTGGGAACTTGGTTGGACCTCAAAAAGAGGTCACAGAAGAAAGTCAGAAGGGTCCTTACCGAATGTAAGGAAACATTTTATCTGTTTTCCAAAATTTAACCACTAAATATTTTTTTGTCTTGTTAGGGTTGTCTTTCTAATGAAAAACTCTACTGTTGTTTTGTACACTTTTACTCCCTTAAACTTTGATTGCATAAAGCATATCCAAACACACTCACATATCTACTAATGTTGAGATCCCCACCAGTTAAAAGGTATCAGCACCAGGTCTGCAGTGGGTAAGCATGGTTTCAGAAGACATGACCACAAAAAAATATCTCTGAGGTAAAGGCTTAGAAATGTCTAAATAATGAAAATGTGTCAATGGAATTTAAAATGGAGTTGTAATTTTAATGCAGTATTCCATTCAATTTTTATAAGGTATCTTAAGCTATCACATTTCTCTTTTCATTATGAACAATGTATCAGAATTTTTGTAACTTCCACTTTACTATATAATTTTTGATACTTTCTATACTCACTTTTAATACCTAGAAGATATCACCCCTACTTGGACTTTTTGCCTTCTCAAGGAGCTGCTGTATAACAGAAGAGCAGAAAGTAGAAAAGCCGTATTTGAATCAAGATCTTTCAGGTAGATCTTTAAGATCTTCCACTTCAGTGGAACTGATCCACTGAGACACATATGAACACATATAGCTGTAAGCACACAAATGGTCCCATTAACATGAAAGAGAAGCAGATGGTATTCATGTCCAAGTTGATGTCAACAACAAATTGTTATTTTTCTGTGAATATTTTAGTGCTATGTAAGAATTGGGATTACCTGCTTCATACTGGTGCAGGAACTGGCTTGAAGACAAGAAAAAAAATGGGGGGAAAAAAACCCAACAACAAAAAAGCACCACTACTGTAATCTTCATTAGCACCTTTTAAATAGACCAGTCAGAGTTTAGGTGGGCCATAGAAATGAGCAACTTTTCTGCCTTTGAAATTGCTTCAGGGTCAGTCGGCAGCACACTTCTGGGTTAGTCAGGGTGCTACCTTTGCTGCATTTCACTGGTACCTTTGGTGCATTTGTTTAGGGGTGAAGGAAAGTCAAAGTTTCCATTGTAGTGTCTTTCAAAGGCACTGTGTTCACCAACATTAAATATCTCTCCACTTTTATTTCAAAAGTAAGTACCTATTCCTGTGGTAACTAAATGCAATACCAGTAGTCATACTTAGCATTCAGCTGACACTTGCCTTGACACTTGACCTCACGTCTCCAAGCGTCCAAGGTTTATTCCTCTCCTTTAAATTCACCACACATCTCAAAGCCTTTTGAAAAACCTCAGCTAATCTTCTTGCTTGACAAATGCATCCTTTTTCCTTCAGGAATGGTTAGATACAAGTATGAATTTTACATTAAAGCTGAGAGATTGTTTGACCCATACTAATACAGAGTTGCTGTCTTGCTTCTGAAGCTGAAGCTGTACCCTGACTGATGCTGGCATGGAGAAGCCTGGGTAACCAGGACACGTCTTGGCTCTGAAAGATCCCAATGGAGCATCAGTTCCTGTTGCAGCCACAGTGTTTCAGAAGAGAAAGAAATCTAGGAACTGGTATCCCAATCTCTGTTTTGTACGAAATTACATTTACAAGGCATTTGGATTTGTTTTCATGAATCAGATACATTTGAATTATTTACAGAATGTGCTAGCTTCAAAGAACCTAATTAGAGTAGAGTAGCGTGTTTTAGGACCTGAAGAGGAAAGCTCTGCTCCTGTAAGTAATTACTGCTCTAATGAACAAACTCAGGAGAGTGAAATGCATTAACAGATTCTGTGGGATCAGTCCACAGAACATATTTTCAAGTGCAAGGAGCATGGCAGTGTAATAGCTATGAAATTCTAAAAATATTAGTGGCAAAAGAAATAAAAGCAGTAAAACTTTATAGTGTAATATAGTCTATTCAATGTCAAAGAGGCAAGGGGGTTTTTTCCAGCGTGAATTAATACAAACCCAGTATTTACTCACCTACAATGGAATTCAAATATTTGCAGAAAATACTGTATTTTAATTTTACATCAAAATGCATAACACTTAACCTTTGTGCTGCTGACACACTTCTTATCTCAAGTTCTTTGTCTTCCTATCAGTAGTCACAAACTCTGCCATAAACCTTAAGGACTTTCATATTCCATAATTCAATTTATATCGGCTTCAGTTACTATAGGAAGTGTCCTTACGAAAATGACATCCAAACATTCCCCACATATTTCTGCACCATAAACTCCATATGAATTCACTCATTTTTAAAGTTAATTCAAGATTCTTTGATCAAGAGTGGATATTCAGCCTGATAGCTTTAAGTTAAACTGTGTTATTCCTGTGCTTTAGGTATCATTGCTGACTGTAAAAACTGTAGAATAAAAACTTAACTGAAAATTCTCCAGGGAAGTGTTTGAGACAGAATGTGGTATGTTCGTGTGTGCCTCTATTGCCTCTACTCTGGTGACAAAAAGAAAAGTATGTAATTTTTTCAGTAAACTGAATGCTTATCTTTCAAAAGTCTCACAGGGAATGGTTATTTATAGAACTCAGTTGCCATTTTAAAATGGGTAGGGTTTTTTTTTGTTGTTTTTGACTGCCACCAATAGTAAGTATTCCAGGCAGCAAATCAGATCCTGTAATGAGTATTTTACTACTTTCATTGTTGTTGCTGTTTTAGACAGTGATCTTGCTCTTCTGTTGAGATACTAAGGCTGAAATTTGGACCAGTTTTGGTCATTTAAAAACACTAGTCCTAAACTTATCAGGTCTGTAAAATATAGCTATATTGGTGATGGAAAACCCTTCACCTGTGGACAGCTGTAAACGTTTTTACTTATTGCTGTTCTTAAATCCCTGCAGGGTGAAAGAGTAATGAAAGATGTTATAGCTCTCCTGTCCCCCTTTTTTTCTTTATTTGTGGCGTGTCTGACCTCTACCTCAGCCCTTCAGTTATGATTTTACTGTGCACCACTTACTACGCACAGGTAACATCAGCCTACCTTGTAATCTCCCAATCAAAATCTAAGGACCTTCTGTATGTCAGGGATATTCTGCTATTAAACCCCAACATTATTAGTTTTTCTTTCCTTTTGACAATAGAAATAGAAACGTGTTGGGGAGAGAAATTCCTCAATTGTAGGGATTTTTTTGCAGGGCAGATCTGAGCCTTCTGAACCTTATCCTATTTTTAACAGTTTGCTACAAATAGAGAAGAAGTGGCTTGGCTGGTTGCCCAACTGTTCAAATCCAACTTAAACATACATTCACTGGCTTTGTCTAGACTAGGATCTATAGGGGGTTCATTTGCAAATGTTTGCTCACACTTTCTAGCCTGTGTGAAAATTCAGACACTTTAAGGCAGATTGCCTGTAACAAATACTGATCTGACCTAGCTACTATGGCCCAGATGTCCATGGCCACGGTCAGCCACAGAAGCAGTGGCAGTGAGGACATTGGGAATTACTGCTGGGCAGAGCTTCTTGTTCCTATGCTACTGAAAGCATCATATCAGTGGATTTCTCTCCCTCTGAGTACAGCATTAGCTCAAGGTACCACTAATGTGATCCAAACTAAGCCCGCAGACACTGCTCTGAGGCAGAGGAAGAGCATGGTAACCTCTGCACATGCCTTAACCAGCAAAAATTCTTCGTGTGGTGGCTGTTTGATTAGCCTAGCAAAATCTATAGACCTTGGCCATGGTACTCTCTGAGGCAGAATTGCAGAGCTGTACCTGTAGCACATATTTGGGAAAAGGAAACCCTCAAAGAACAAGGGGGTACACATGCGCGGCTGGGGAGGACAATCAGGAAAAGTGCCCATGATCCTCTGTCTCGCAGTGTGCATGATCCTCAGGAATTCATTTAGGCACCCTTCACACAGAGCCAGACTTCAGGTCTCCTGAAAGTTACATTCAAAGCCTGCAGATACCCAGCTTGTAGAAACTCTAGATGTTGAGCTGAAAGTCAGTTACCATGTTTTACTGCGAGTTTCTGGTCTTTCTCTTGAAAACATGGTCCAGTTATTAAATTATTATCACAGGGGCTTGCTCCTAAATATTACAGGCTGTTTACAGTCTCCAACCACTACCACTGTCCTTAGGATCCTAGTACATGGAAACAGGCTTAGTGAGAATGGTGTATAAGGTTTTTCTTCCTTATGAAGAATCTCACTGATATAAGTGGCAAGATGTTTATCACTGCCATGAAGAAACCCTCCTGCGAAAGAGAAAATTGCTTACTGATTGTCAAAGCTGGAGGAACAGAGAGAGATAGATCTATAGAGGACTGAACAAAGGTACAGGCCAGCCCTCAGATAGATTGTGTTCTTCTCCATTTTGAAAGCCACATTCGTTATTTGTGGATTTCAAACAGTTATGTAGTGGGACATTCTCTTGAACAGTGTTTACCTGAGTTTTAAAATACAACCTTCATTACATATTAGAGCTCAGTAATATTTACAAACACAAGTGTCTGCATTGCTTCACCTCCGACCTAACCTTCAAGCTGTTGAAGTGGAAATTAGTTTTTGTTCTTATTGCTGTTTTTAACTTGGCATAATTTTTGCAAATGATACTTACTGGACTTGTTGACTACATAGTACACGTTCACTCCAGAACAGAAAGCATGGGCTAAACAAAAGGAGGAGAGGGGGAACCATTGTTTCCTTGACAGACATAATTGTTATTCCAACAGGAAATTTTTGCTCAGCCTCTGCTTTGAACAGGTGGATGGATTCATTGAATACCAGCTAATAAAAAAAAAAAAAAAGTACATGATTCTGACTCCTTACCTTTAATTAATTATTTTTTTAAAATATTGTAACATAAGGCTTGAGTTGATAACTAAGACACATGATTAAGTGTTGAAATATTACACTTTTCTGCTTTGCAAATATATTTGAAATGTTAGCACCCAGTGAAGTATGCAGTCATCTTATTGAAACAAGATCTGAGGTGCATTCTGAAAGATTTTTTGCCTAACGACCTGATGTTTAAGCAGGTGCAGCTTCCCCATTGTGTGGATGGAGTTTGCCATACACTACAGTTTTGAGTTATTGACATTAAAGGACAGGTGGAATAAGCTTATCTTGTCTTAATTGGAATATAATACTCTCTTGTTAGAAAGCAAAGCAACCGCCTTGGCATCACAGGCACAGAAATCATCACAACCTTCTGCTGCCCAGTAAGCTTAGGAAGCTTCTGATTTCTTCTTTTCTTGCCTTTTTATCAGGTATTTAGAACAGAAAGCTCATATTATGTTTCTTTCTCTCCTAGTCCTGGTGATTTTTAGCACATTTTTTCTTCCATGGGCTGGGATGCCTGAGCTCTTTTCTGGAAGAAAAAAGTAATCATTGTCCCTTGGTGACTATTCAGGTGTGTCTGCAGCTTGTTTTGCTATACCCAGGATAACTTGACCTGAAATGCTGGGCAAACTCTTGAAATACTTCTTCTCAGAATTAAGAATCCACTGGTGGTGTTTAATTTATGCAGAGGTTTTTATGTACAGATATTTTTTCTTCTTATAACAATGATATCTGAAAGATGATAAATGGTTTGAGTGTGAAGAATGTGACTGATTCATGGGATTTGGGTCCTTCCCTTCTCCACTCATTTCCCATTTGACTTTTGAGCAAGTCATTTACATATTTTTGCATCATTTTCCCTGTGCACATAAAGGAGAATTTACAGATACTTCAGAATAATTCATTAATAACACTGATATTTCCTGTCTTCACCTGTATTGTTCCATTGGGATAGAGACCCTGTGCCTACAGACTAACTGGCAGGAGAAACTCTTCTACAATTAGGGCTCTTTAAGTGTTTCTAAGTATTCGATTAATGAAAGCTGGTTTGCCTAAACTCTCCCACCGCACACATGGATGTGACACATGCTCTGGCAATAAGACACCTCAGAAAGCTGGTGATTCTCCAGCTGTCACTCATCATTAATCCATCTCTGTTCCACTTTGAACTTGCTTTCCAATAGTAAGTAGGGAGACCCCTTCCCATTTATAGCAACTGCAGACTACAGACACACATTTCCACTTTCCATATTACAACTGTAATGGTCAACCACTTCTGCAGTGCTGTGTGCTATGTTCTCCACATGAGGATGGAGAAAACTCAGTGTTTCTTTGGACTTCTTCAACACCTTCTTTGGCCCTTTGGCAATTAATGATGGCTTGAAAGCTTGCTAGAAAATGCAGTTCTTTAGCACTGCAGCACTTCTTCATTTAGTACTTTGCAAGTGAGTTGTAAAAATTTGCCCTGGAGACAAGGAAATGCAAATATAAATTAGATGGAGCACTAATAACATTACATTACCAAACAATACAAACCGTTTTGGACACCCCACAGAGAAGAAATCCATGCATTCCTTTCTGAATCATCTTTATGGAAATTTCTGTAAACGTGGCATTATTAAAAGAGAGTAGCAATTATTTCCTTCTTTGGTTCATCAGTTGCAGGAAGGGGGGGAATCGGCAGGGGAATTAATTTTGTTTTCTTCCCTTTTCGTCTCTTTTTCTTCCCTTTTTTTTCTCTTTTTCTTCCATGTCTTTCTTGGAGAGGTCTCACATGACACAAGCCAACACCACAGAAGCCTCTGCTGGTAGAAGAGAGCAAGAATCATGGAAGTAGTGGTCAGCATCATTAGAGATGGGGCTCCATAGGTGGAAGTAGTTGAGAGAGTAGCAGAAGCAGAGAAGGTTTGAGCTAACAAGGCTACTCAGGAAGCCAAAGCTATTAAGATATGTTGACATAACATTTGCAAGCTTCACAGGGGCCATCATTATAAATTAGATTTAGTATTGATCAGACAGTTCAGCATCAGGGCTGGAGGAAAACTGGACAGAGAGTTCTTTACAAAACTGGCACTTCAGATACTGCCTTCTGAATTAACACAGAAGAGCAGAAATCCTCATGTGCTGTGTGACCTGTGACTGCTGTCCTCTTCCTAGGGACAGGCAGAAAGTTGCAGTCGCTTGGAGTTGGTATAATCTTTCTAAATTGCAGCTGCAGTCATAGCAAGGACATTAAAAACATGCCTGTGAGATGCAGTTCAATCCAACACGTCTGCAAATGCTAGCAGTTCCTTGCTAATGAGGCCTACTGGAGATTTTGCAAGCGTATCATTCAGGATGAAAACCAGCTGGCTGTGTGTTACGAGGTGTGCCGGGGAAGGGATCTGGTGATTTAACACATGGTGAGAAAGCAGCTTGTGAGGCTCATTAGATCAGTGGGCATTCCGGCCTTATACTTCAAATTATATGCCCTCTCTTCTAACATTCACCTTTTACTGTACAACACCCACGCCTTCCTCTTTTTTTTTCTCTTTTGTCTCTTTTTTTCCCTCCTTTTGTTCCAGCAGTGCATTTTTCTGCTTTTCCAGTAAGCACCGTCAGAACAGAAAATACCCGAGGTTTATAGGGAAACCACAGGTAATTCGCTCAGCAGAAAGTTTCTTTGTCCAAAATGAAGGTTTTGCTGTCGTCTCTATCAATTGGCAGTGTTCAAATTCCCAAAGAAAATTGCTGCTGGCAGTTTGATAAGCACGCAGGAACTGGGTGCTATCACCATGCCAAACCCTGAATAACACACACCTGGCAGGGGGAGATGATGGTGATCCATCACATCCCATTCTGACTGCCCAGCAGCCACATAACTGTCCTGTGGTGTTGAGTCTGGTGAAACCTTTTTCCCCCTGTCTGACTGACTTGAGTTCCACATCTCCAAGGTGTGTGCAGAAGTGGGATGGTACTCTCTCAGCTTGCTCCCTCCTCATGTAAGTAAAGAGTGACATTGTCCCAGGTGCGAGCTCCACACCTTCTCCCCAGTGGCAGAGTTTCTGGGTGGTTGTCCTTGGCAACTCACTACACAGACTGTAGGTCTTGTTGGTTCCACTTCTAATACTGTCCAACACACAGGGTCTTTGGGGATCCCAGATACCATGCCAGCTGTGTAGGGGTTGCATTTTGTGTTCACAGTGTCCCCCTGCATATCCAGCCCTCCATGGCTTGCTCTTCTCACCTCTTCCCAACTACAGACACAGAACAGGGCCCCTCTGGCGCTGAGCAGATGTTCATGGTCTCCCAGGAAGAACTGGCAATGGCCTTTCCTTATACCTCTCCCCTCAACCTTCTGGATTGCTGCCTCCACACACACATCCCCTACTTTAAAATGTTTGATGTCCATTAGCAGCCAGGCATCACTGTTTGCTCTCAGGCAACCATGAGCTGCTACTGGGTCCCTGGAACCAGCTGCTGTTAAAACAGGGATACCCCAGATGTTGCATCACCATTTAGTGATTAACACTTAATGAAGTGCAACTTCCCATTTCCTTGCCAGTGAGGAGACATGAAGGTCCACAGACAGCAAGAATCTGCTGAGCTTAGCCCTGATTCCTGGGCACCTTGACAATCCACAGCCACTCCCTTCCATCCGTTCCTCCAACCTCTGCTTCCAGAAGAAAGCATCTTCCCAGAGTCACTTCCAGCTCTCACATCTCTGGTGGGGACAGAAAAATGGGAAACGTCCTTCTGAAGACACATAGAGGACACCAGGACTGCTCTGGAGACCTAAGGGGTAGCTTGAAAGTAAATTAAAACTTTTAATTAAGAGAGATGGACTCTCTGCCAGTCCCTACAGCATCTGGTTTCAATGACCCTTACCGGGTATTTTTAAGCATCCCTTGGCTTCAGAGACATGTGGAGTGTGTGGCTGGCACACTCGCAGCCATGGCTGGGAGCCAGGAAGGAGACCAGCAGAGGGGCACAGGACAGCCACCTCCTTGAAGGAATTGAAGCAGAGTAAGTCAGTCATCTCCCTCAGCCCACAAGCCATGGCACTGAATTTCAGCTGAGTAGCAAGGGGACAAAGGCCAGCAGAGGGAGAGGGTCTGCCGACGTCCTCCCACCTTTGCATTGTGGTGCCATGAATGGCGATGCTCAAGTTCCCTAGCAGAGAGACTACCAGGAGAAAGAGGCTCTTTAAGTGAGACCATTCAAGCCTCTGTGTCTCATCTCTTCACCCACAGTGCCCCAGTAAGGAGCAGAGACTGCCCATAAATCGCAGCTTAAATCCATGATACCTCTACATTAAACTGTCATCAAATGGTTACAGGTAAAATAATAAGACGAAAATGAAGGCTGAAGAAGGATTTTTATTGCTTTTAAAAGGTCTCCTTTGCAAGTTGCTTACCTTTTATTTCAAAGACGGTGCTGAAGAGTATTAAGAAGGCGGGGGGAAATACAGCCCCCACATCTGAAGTGGGGAAAAAACAATACTTTAATCACCACTCCTATTTATAATATAGTCTTTCTTACATTTTTTTTCCGGGTGTTTTATTCAGTACATCTTTTGTAACCATTTCTCTACTGATTTTCTGGAATATTATACTAAATGTCAAAATGTCTCTTTGGGCTCATAAAATGATGCCATAATAAAGCATCATTTTAACTTAGAATGGGTAAAACAACCTATAAAATAAAATGGAACATTTTGACATTAATTGAGGAAGTTACCTGCTTTTTCAGTTTCAGCAGATTCATGTCAACATTAAAGAAAAAATAAATTAGGTTACAGTTTATTACAACATGCAATGACCTTTAAGTAATTTTATAGCACTTTATGGTTCTGCTGCAGTCTTCTAATCTGCATTGTGTCTGAAGGAAATGATAAGCAGACTTTTTTGTTCCTCCAAAGTTCTGTTGATTTGAATCCCTACACACCAAACATCATTCCTGCTGCAGCCAAGTGAGTCAGTTTATAGTACAGTTATTTCAGTCTTGTAATGTCTTCCTGATGTCTTTTTTTATTTTACATTTATAAACTTTCGAGACTTTCAGACCTTTTTTATTGCCAACTAAATCTGAATAAAAACTGAATGTGGCCACTACAGCATTCAGACATGTTCCTCTAACTTTGTACACCAGCAGATAGTTCTGCTAGAAACTGTGCATAATTGTCCATCAAAAGACTTTCTTGTACTAGCTGCCGTTTACAGAATTAATGAACCTTCAAGGTAAGTTTATACTGGCAGTCTTGATGCATGTTAACAAAATGCCCAACACCACACAAGCACATACACAGAGACACACACCGGGAGGGTTTTTTTAGAAAGGCTACAAAATTATTTTAGAAAGTCAGAAAGACACCTTGTGAGCTTGCCTAAATGGGTTTTGTAATACTTCCTTTTCAAAGGAGAGAGAAATGCATTAACCAAATGCTTCTAGCTGAAATTAAAATGTCCATGATACATTGCTTGAGTATAATAAATTCACTCTTTCTGTTTTTCCTGTGATCTAGTTATAACTGCCTTAGAATATAAAAGAAGATACATGATTTAAATTACAGAGGTCAGAATTGAACATTTTTGATAGTTCAATAAAAAGGAAAAGAAAAAAAACCTCAAAGCAAAGAAACCAGCAATCCAAAAGCCAGCAAGGGACTGATGCTGCTGCCTTCTTGGTATGGACTGGTAATGGCTCCTAAGCCAGAGGAAACCTCAGCTGACTGCTTAGATCAGTTTTCTTCTCAGCATATATCTGATCATTTTTCTCCATGCATTACAGCTATTATTATAAAGCATTGTAATTTTCATTGTCATACAACTAAGAGAAAATATTTCTAAAGCTTAGCAGTAAGAACACGTAATAGTTTAGATTCTATTGTCATCTTTAATCTGCTAAAGAGTTTAATTCCTTTTGTTATAATGAAAATACTGTATTTCTGTTATCATTGCCAGAGAATTCTGGTGGAAATTATAAGTTTTCTCAGACAAAGTTGTGTTTGAATATTTCTCTGATGAGGTGAAAGGTCAATTTGCTTATAGTTTCCATGCTTCATTAAAATTCAGCTTCTGTGCTGTGTAATGTGGGTAATATTAATTTTCTAAACATTGATGTACAGCAGCTGCTAACTAATTTCCATAATGGTTGTTCTATTCTAAGGGCATTAAACCTGAAACAAGGTGGATCCAAATGGAAAAAAATGTAGATGATTACTGGCCATCTGCCAAAAAGATGCTTAGGGACGTAAAATTTCTGGAATCACTGGAGCTTCATTTTGATCAAATATTCATATTCTGAGCCATGTGTCAAAAATTTTACTGTTTAAAGACAAGGAGGTTGTGGAGGGGAATATTGACACCATTCTTCACATACAAGTTTGCTTTCAGACTTCTTATATAAAGGAGAATATGTTGTTAAAGTAGAATGGAGTTAACATTAGGAACATTAACATGTGTTCAAAGGAATTTGCAAAAGAAATGAAGACACGAATTTCTTCCCTTGGGAAAAGGGAGAGTGGGGGAAGAGAGGTCATAGAAATGCACTCAGCTTTGAAGTCAAGAATAACCATATGCATGACCATTTGGGAAATGTTTCATGTATTTTCATTTCCACAGAATCATTGTACTGATGCCAGTATACAGAACTATGTTTTTTAACTGAGGGAGTCTCAGTCCTATCTTAATAGATTCACATGCTCAGGTGGAATCCCAGGTTTGGGTGTCTGAACTGGTAAACCAGCCAACACCTTCTGATTGCATCCTCTCCATGATCCTTTACTGCTCTGCTCCGCTCCCAAAACACCTCCTTCTAGGAGAAATTGCCTACTGCATCCCATTCAGTGTCACCTGCATGTTGCCAAATAGCTCACAGATCTACTTGTGATCAGCAGTGAGTTTCTCTAGCAGACTATTTCTGTATTCCTGAGAATTTCACAAAACACCTCTCATTTCCTCTAGTGGATTTGATAAGTGATCTTGCTCGAACACACGTCGACTCACAAGGTACACAGAGTGTGGTTGTTCAATTTGTCTTCATTACTGCTCCAGTTTGACTGCACGTCTTGGTTATATGGTGCCACATTTGATGGAGGTATTTGGGTCCATCCCTAGATGACAGCAATGTCATTCCCAAGGCTTATGGGCTTGGGTCTGTCAGAGAGAGAACCCAATTTCAACATCAGACCATGGGCAGAAATAAAGTTTTATACATGGTCCTGAATGTTCTAAACTACCAAGGGTTTGCATGTGGGAAATGTCAAATACAGCTCAACAGTGGTCTATTTTTAGCCTTTAATTTCCTTCCTGTCCAGGCTCCCCTGATTTCATCCTTTCTCCCCCCCGCCTTATCCTCATACCAGCAATGATTAGGTCAGTCACTGATAGGATTTTGCTGTGTGTAACCCATAGTGAGCAATTTTTCATGAACATCAGAAACAGCTACCCAGCCTGTCTGGCAACTGCACTGGCCACTTCTGAATATTTCTGTGGCCTTCTACTTTCCTTGTCAATGCCTTTCCCTGCACATGTGCAGACCTAATAAGAAGCTGCTCCACTGATGATCTTTTTCTTTAGCTTGGACAGACCTATGTGTGGCAGTGCAAAACATAGCCTTTATACTCTCAACTCTTAATGGCATGTCTAGCAGTGACAATCTCTCTCTGCTGATGCAATGCATGCCAGCAAAATCCCCGTGACAAATACTTTAAAAAGGTATTCTTTGTTCTTTGTGCTCTGGTTTTAAAACATTAAAATCCCAAGCTGCATGCAACAATGCATCTAAGCCACATCCCTCTGGTCTAAAGTAAGATTAAATCAAGGCAAGAACCATGTGATATTTCAGTTTCTAGTAGTCTTAGTGACTTAGCTTAGTGGCTTCCTAAGCTGAAAACTGAGTTTGCACCTTTGTCATTAATAGCCTTTGATGAATGTTTCTTTTTTAACGTATCTAACTGCCTTGTCAACTGCTTTATACTACAGCCCCAGTGAAATGAAATGGAAAAGGCAGATTAATAAGACTACTCACTCTTTTTTTTTTTTACATTGATATTATTTGAACGGAGTTGTATCACTTTTTTTTATTATTATTTTTCAGAATACATAATTTCTGAAATTAAGAGAATCGTAATAATTCCCAGCAAAAAATTTAGTATTTTAGAAAATGTAAACATTGTTGTAAATAAGGGCTATCAACAAGAGGGAAAAAAGCACGAACTTCTTAGCTTTAAATAGAGCACTGTAATGAAAGATTATCATGTAGAAAATTAATGACTGTTTTACCAAGCTTAACTGATTTTCTCTTTGTGCCATTAGAGTGGCCATTTGATTTTAACACTGCTAAGAGTGTCACATAAATAAACATACCTGTTGGGATGAGCCTAAAGAAAGGGCAATGAACAGGCAGGACTGGGAACACTGCTCTCAATCTGCATACCCATTGCTCTCTAAAGATACAGAGGACTTGGGGACTGGTCCGAATTGGCCCTTAATTCACCTGCTCTCCTCCTGGGGAGAGACAAGTCCAGAAATAATGCCTCAAATTTATAGGTAGGAAAAGTGAATTTTTAATGTTTCTCACAGGAAAATAAGGATGAGCTTCACAGGCACTATTTTGGCAGAGAAATAACAAGCTGGGAATGCCAGTACCCTTTACGAAAGCTATGCTCGAAGCAAAGGTGTTACCAACAGGGACCGAGAAGATGGTTTTGTGTTCTCCATTAAAAGCGTTGTTATGGTGCTCTCTGTTCTGTTACACATTTTATTAGGATAATAATTTCAGTAAACTACATCTAGCTTTCCTGAGGGTGGTCTCCTCAGGTTAAACAGGCTGTCTAAAAATATCTCCCTTTTTTTTTTAAATGTTCCTCCTTTTATCTTCCTTTTGATGGCTTTTCATTTGAATTATTTCCTTTTTTTTTTAAAGATTACATTAGGACGTTTTTCTCCCTTAATTCTATAATCTCTTCAACTCTAGTTTCCTTTGTACTTTGTGCTTTTATACCCTTTTCTTCTCAAGTCCTTTTCATGTTTCCTCCCTTTTGTTTTTCCCTGGGAGCCTTTATTGTGATTTTATCCTTTGTTTTTATTCTTGAGCTGTACAGTAGGAAGCAATGCTAAGAAAATTGAAAAGGAAAAAGCTGCATAAGCCAATGTAGTAAAGAACAGTCATATACTGAGCCACAGAACAACTTACAAATGAAGGCACAGTGGTGAAGCCCATATACTTTGGTCTCTGTGGTGCAACACTCATGAAAAATAAAAGTGACATTTCCTTTAAAAAAAAAAAAGGCAAGCAATAAACAAATAAAACCCCCACACCTGTGTGTGACTATGACTTTGCTCTAAAAATGGCCTGGAAATGGACCTCTTTCCGATGAGAATCTGAGCTAAATCCCCCATGCATTGATATAAATCTATTTTTAAGGCGCAGATGTGAGAGAAATTGCCTGGAGACTCCTACCAAGTGATCAGAACCTGACAGTGATGGATTTTTTCTTGTGCTGGAAGATGACTTACTGTTTTATGAGTTAACAACTTATTGTTTAAATGCTTTAATGCTGATTTATGCCAACATTGCCAGCTATGTATAAAGAGGTATAAAACCAGCAATCTTTTATATTAATCACATTCCTGGGAAAGTCTCTTTTCAACTGAGGAGACAAACATGGCCACTTAATATTGGGAATTTGGTAGATTTTTGCCACTATTAAACTGAAACATCTCTTTGCGCATCAAATCCCTTCCTCCTATTTCACTTTTCCATATTGCAACTGGAACCGAAGAAAAATGGAAGTTTAAAGAGGAGGACTAAGAAGCAGTTCCTAGGGATGAGTGCTGCATGGAGCTGAGTGTTCATGCAGGTTCCCAACTTTGCCCATTGTGCAGTCACAAATGGAAGTTGAGGACACCCAGCACCTGCCCAGAGCACTGACATCAGGATCTCACTATGTCTGATTTCCTTATCGTGGCTAACAGAAAGACCTTGTTTTCTTTCTTGCTCTTTGTTTTAGTGCCCCTCCCTATGAATTGCTCCACTAGTGCTGTTGGTTCCCACCAAGCCCAGAACCATGGGCAGGTCCATCCTCCACTTTGCTTTTGGCAGAGCTACTCCTTCACTCCGGTAGACTGTGAAAGCCTTTATATCAGAGCTTATTTTGAAGTTTTGATAGCATCAAGTATCCTTAAGACATATATGAAAATAATCTCACTGTTTCAAAATGACTTGGTGCAAAACTGTCAGTTGAAGCTATGAACAGGAAAGAGGAAAGAACAGGGTTGGGTTGTGGGGTAAAGTCAGTTCAAGCGTTTTCTCATCAGTGTTTAAACCATAAAGGCCAGGCAGGTTCTAGATACATCTAATGCAATAGGCAGGAGGCCTGGACTGGAATTCACCTTCTGATGTCTAGAGTCACTCACCAGCCTCAGTACCAGCACTTGTAGCCAGCAAGGCAATGTCAAGGTAGAGCCAGTGGCTTGAGCTGCAGCTCGGTCTGAGGCTTTTAACCACTCTGCTGCTCACCCCTTTTTGAACCAGGCCACTGTGGGAGGCCAAAGACACCAAATGTCCAAAAAAATGTCAAAATTACTTTCACTATGGAGGTGTGGGGAGGATGTGATTAGCCAGCTGCATCCAACTGTTCTACAAAAATGTGCCCCCCAGCCAAAATTCATAAATAACAATACAAGTTAAAATTTTTCCATCAGAAACTCTGGCATAATGATGCTGTCATAAATTTTTATGGAGACATAACCAGAGATGATGAGGTCTTGGGTTATGATGTTTATTAAAATGTTTATTGGAACCTTGTGGTACAGTAACAAATGATATCATAAAAAAATTGGGCTGTTTCTAATCAGAAAAACAACACACAACTGGGATATCTGAAGCAGATACATTTCTTTTTTTTCTTTCAATTTCTATTCCATAAAAAGCTGCCAATATCTTTCCAAAATTCTTCAATCACTCTGAATTTAAAGCAGTGTACTAACAAGGACGTCCTTTCTCCTATCCCATACATATTTCACCAGCTATTTTGTAGTTATTTTGGTCTACTTCTGAGGTGATGCATCCCTGTCTATTTAATATGTCTTAATATTTTATTCAGTCTGTGGCATCCTAATTTATTTTTTATTTGAGCTAGGTGTTTAGAGAGTTAAATTCAACATTTCTGAGGATCACATGGTCAGTCATAAAATCTTGCAACCCTGCTTTCTGTGAGTCATAGTCCCCCAGCTATACCCTGTTCTTTTTGAGATGCAGGTCCACCTTAGCACGTCTAACTCTGAAGATGTTACCAATGTCCTCTGTGTTGGGCTGTCACATTTCTTCTCTCTGCTTTCCTGTTTTCCTTCTCACAATCCTTTGCTCATCCTGTCTGCCGAGACTGTAAATACTTCTTTGCAGTGACTTTCACGGACAGAGCTTCTGTCAGCTTAGCAGGGCTGGCATCATGGCACTGTGGGGCTGGTTCATGGCTGACAGCTCCAGTTTGCTCCCTGTGGCTTCTAAGCAAGAGCTTGGGCTGGCAGAGTGTGGGCAGAACTAAGACATCAGAGGGTGAAAATAGGAATACTTTGCTCAGAGGTCAGAAATGCCAAAAAGTGCACAGGTAAATCCAGTGTGAAAAGGGACTACCAGATGCAGTGTAGGGACTGTGTGGAAAGGCATGTCTTGGTTGGAGAAGGGAGGTATTGGGAACCAGGAATGGGAAATGTCTGGGGAGAAGGGAGACAAGGAAAAGGGCTGAATGGTGCAGAGGTCTGGAAAGTTTCAGTGGTTCGGGGAGGTTTGGGGAGACTATAGAAGACTTTTGGTGGTGCTAGGTGATGGTAGAGGTTGGCTGGCTCCTCCTCCCTTCTCCCTATGAATCTGTGCTCTCACACAAATGGCACGGGGAAGGAGAGGGAAGGTAAAGACATGGAGATTGGCTTTGCAACAAGCCTGTCTCTCTCCCCACCCTGGAGAAATCTTCCCCAGCACCATGCTCTGACCCCAACCACAGGACAGTGGCACATGCAGCTGTGTAGAGAGAGAGATGTCTGCTCTGGGGATAGGTCAGGTGGCTCAGACAGCCAATCCCCACCTGTTCCAGGAGAAAGAACAGGCTAAAACAGGCAGTAGCGCTACAGCTGTGCCAGCCTGGGCCAATCACAGTTTTACAGCCACTGATAGTAAGGTACCCAAGACAGGTATCTGCTCTGCCTGTGCCTGAATTTTGCCCAGCTGATCTCAAGGTGAGAGGATGATTCAAAGCAATAAACTGTGTATGTGTATCTACATGTAATAAGGGATATCTTTTAGCTTTGGAGACTGGCAATTGAACTGGGGAAAATCACTTTAAATAACATGAGATGTGGAAGCATATTTGATCTATTTATCAGCATTTAATCTAAACCTATTTATATCTGTTTCTGAACATCTACAGATGCAGAATTGAGGTTTAGAATGAATGGTGGTTTAGGCTGAGCATATTCGTCCTAAAAAAACTCATCTTCTACACAAACAACGCCTTCAAAATTCAAATCTGTGGAAAGAAGATTCATGCTCACCCCAGCATGAAGGAATGCTGAAGCTGCTGTCACACGCACTGTCACATCTCCAGCCACAGTCTTGCACGGGTACACAGTGCTCATTTTTCAGCCACAACTTCTACAGTTTCCTGCCTAACACAAGCTGTGAAAGGGAATATCTCCCTTTGACATGCAGATTTTCTGTTTACACAGGTAGCTTTTATCTTGGAGACCCGGAGCTCCATCCTCATCAGAATTTTATAAATCTTGCTAAGATTTTTTCATTATCATTCTGTCTTAATAGTTATATGAATAATACAATGCAGGTTGCTACAAGCTTCATTCAAATTTGTTGCAACATGTAATAGTTTGCAGCACGTAATAGCTATTATAACATACAACAAAACTTCCACAGTTTTTCTTTTTTGTTTTTTTCTAAGAGTCTGGAAGATATTACTGAGTTCTCACAGGTTTGAGCACTGGCACAATAGTCTTCAGTGGGGATTTTGCTGGTTAATCCTTGCAGAGATCGGCATGTGGTGACGGGCTGAGCATGAAAAGAAGGACATTGGAGAAAGTTTAGATGCTAAAGGCCTTTTTTTCCTGGCATACAACAATTTCATATTCTTAAATTGTTACTGTTAACTTGATGATGGAAAGGTATGATCCTGACCTATGGAAAATTGCTTTTCTTGTGCTGTGTCAGACAAAGCTCACTTGAACCTCCATTGCATTCAAATACAAACACATCAAAAATTTTCTGTTGCAATGCCTACCTGCTAAAGGTTGCCTTTGGCCAGGAGTCAGCTCTAGCATGAGTAGAGAAGATTTACAAGACTCAAACTGAAACTCGCCTAAAAGGCAGCACCTTGTAACTGAGCAGAGAGGCCAAAACCACCAACCTGTCCATAGAGGAGATGTTTGATTATTCTTATTTGAACAACACAGTAGTTAACCAGGAGGCTGAGGGCTGGTCCAGAGATACCATGTGAATACGTCATTAAAAGCAAAAACTTTGATATTACTTGTTTTTAGCATTGCAGATAGGAAGACTTGGGCAATCATAGCGACATTTGCCCATGTTATTCTACAAATATTTCCTCACTACCACAATTCATTCATATCCATAATTTATTTCCCTCTGCAACAAAAAAAACAAAACCAGCCTTTTTTCATAAAGTGGAGGCAGGGACATAACTTGCAAAAACAGAAAAAGGACAAAGTTTTATGCTGGCTCCAAGACACGAAGCAAGGCCAGATCTTGCAGAGGAAATGGATTGCTGGGGATGTGGCAAGGGGCTCCCCAGTGTAGGTGATGTGGGAAGAGGCATGGGTGAGACAGACAGGACTAAGAGCTATGTTCAAGACGGTCTAGAGGGGAGGAAGTATAATCAGTGTTAATTAATTATGCTGTGTTTATTTTTACTCTGTTATTCAGTGCCCCAGGTGTTTTAGCAGTGGAGAGGGAGGGCACACTAATAAATTGGTATTGCTACTTATTATTGTGTACTAATTTGTAGCAGCAGTTTGCGGCTTTTTTTTTTTTTTAAGGAAGTCAATAAGGATAATATTCCTCAAAGGTGTTTTCCAGATAAGAAGGCAGTTTATCAGTACTCCCAAATTTCAGCCAGCTGTCATTAAGTGAGTCTCCTCTGCTTGTGAAGGGCTTTGTAGCTGGGTCAGGGCTGCTGGCGCTGGCTGCAGGGTTGCTAAGGGAACCGCTCTGTCCTGAGATTCTTCTTATGCATCAAACTTTCATCTTGCAAAATTTCTGTAGGCAAATCACTGTGAGATGAATGCTAATGTGCTACACAACTGGGACAAGTGGGCTGAGGTATCTGGAAGGACTGAGTCATATTTGTTTGATTTCATTTTCATATTAGGTGTGTGTACAGATGCATATCTAAGAGGACATAAATATATGGTATTACACATGCATTTCTACTTCTGATATACTGTACTACAGGGATTGTCTTTAATAATATTTGAGTTGGGGGTACACCTAGGGTTTTATGGAAGCTGTCATGCCAAAAACAAAGTCAATATAAAGGTTACAAGAACAACCTTAATTTTGATAGGCTTTGGATCAGGCTGAAGTGCATGCAGTCTCACTGAAGCATTTCTCTCTCTCAAATAGGAGGTAATAGTCACTCAGACAAGCAATACAGATTGAACTGCACAGTTCTTAGAGCTGAAAAAATTTGGACATGAATTTGAAACAAACCTACCCTAAAGAAAGAGGCAGTAAGTCCTTTCACGTGTGCAGAGAGTAGATTGCATATCTCTTTTTCAGGTCTCACCTTACCAGAGAGGTCCATAAATAGTCTAACCCACTGCACACAATATATCTGTCTCAAAAAGTAGAAGGGTTGAGTCAACTCTGCTGGAATTTAAACCTTTGTTTCCAGGTTGTCTAGATATTTCAGCATTGATACTTAGACTTACACCTCTGGCTTAGTTCATTATACAGCTTATTGTGAACTCTGATCTATAGTGAAACTGTCGAAAGTAAAAATCCAGAACAGTTCCAATGATGGTACTGGCTTCAAGCAAGAGTATAACTAGTTTATAAACAACCACAAAAGTTACTTAATTTAGTGTACTTTAGCTGTTCTTTGCACTAATCCTTTTTTCAATGCAATACTCAAGTTTCACAGAAGCTTTCATCTTAAATTAGTCTTACATTGAAATGACA
The DNA here is from genome assembly GCF_003945725.1 of Corapipo altera. Lineage (NCBI taxonomy): Eukaryota > Metazoa > Chordata > Aves > Passeriformes > Pipridae > Corapipo > Corapipo altera. The sequence continues at coordinate 21,007,828 of NW_020884873.1, read as the reverse complement.
TGTTTATGACATGGGATACAGTCCATCAAAAGAGGACTGTGATTCCTTTTTGGCCTCAGAAGTTCCCTTGTATTTTCAGCAACTAGCTAATAGGCTGATTTAAAATCAGTAAAAAATTAAAAGTTAAATATTTAAAAAGATTTCTTATCAACCAAGATCACTAGCCCTAAAGAATGCAGGCTTGACAGACCACCTGACTATTATAAATTGCTCAGCTCTGCAATTCCAGGAGCACAGAAATCTGCTACAACATAGTCTTGTTTGTATTTGTACTGAGGAGTCTGAGATTGATACAGTTCATAAAGACAAACAGATAACTTTCAATGGCTGACTTATATCAGCCTTCAGCAGACTGTAGGAAGTAAGTTTTGACCTACTCAGGATTAAGACCTTTACTTCCAATTTGGAGTAAATTAAACTTTTTTTCATATCATCTGGCTCCACTAGAAAATGCAGTTTACAGGCAGAGTCTGGGCATGTGCCTCCACATAGGGAAATGAGTGGTAGTGGAAGAGAGGATTATGCATTTTTCTTTTAAAACATAGTTCCTTGAAATCATGTAATTCAGAAAAGTGGCACTGTTGTTATATCAGGATAATCTATGGACATAAATAGGACAAGGTTTGTAGGGGGAGATAATATCTTTTATTAGACTCAGAAGACTGTTGGAAAAAAGCAGACAGCCTTTCAGCTATAAGAACCATTTTTCAAAGCCAAAATAAAAGCAGAATCTCCAATGTTAAAGGCAACTGAACAGTTGGTCTGAGGTTAACCTGATTACATTAAATAGTTAGACTGGGCGAGAAAGTGATTGGTACCTGTAGAGCATACAGGTGGTGTGAGCAATGAAAAAGTTGATAAGGTCATTAGTTCCTACTGGGTAAAAAGAGAAGAAGACAGGTAATTCATTGTCTGTGAAAGATGGAGGGGCTTGGGGAGGGAATTACAATGTGCTATAAAGCCAATCTCTCTATTTAGTCTGTAATTTTTAGTGTCCATCTGTGGTGTGTATTTTATTTCCCTCACTCCTCTTCTGAAGGTGCTTTGCACATCTCCCTGAATGGATAGGCCTGAGCAGCCACAGATGAAAATGCTATTTTGTGAAAAAAAAAAAAAAATCCTTCTGCTAACTGGAAGCTTCTGTCCTTTACTGATGATCTCTCTGAGTTTTTACAGTGTGTGGTTATTGTGGTTTTACTGCCATGGAAACAGATATCTTCCTCACTGGCCAGTACATAGTGTGTTCTGAGGTGTGTTTGTGCAGGAATCAGAGGTTTTGATGCTTCTGTAGTTGTGCATTTAATGCTATGGACATGAAGATACACTGGCAGGTTTCACATGTGTTGCTCAGATGCAGTATGGTTCACAGAGCCATTACAATTTCGATTGGAAGAGTGCTCAATTAGTCTAGAGTCCTATTTAAGGAAGTGTATGGCAAGCACTAAATCAGACTTTGTGGCTCTGCCTAGCCAAGCAAGTATTGAAAAACTTGCAAAGACAGAAATTCACCATCTCTCTGGGAAGCCTGTTCCACTGTTGTCCTATGCTCCTAATGAGTAAGTAATTTCTGATGTCCACTCTGAATCTTTAAAGCTGTAATTTGCAGCCACTGCATGTTTTTATACCATCTGCTGTCTAGTAGAAGATTGTGGCTCTGTTGGCTTTGTAATTCCCCTTCAAGCTGTTGTAGGCTGCTCTAAGATTCTACCCCTATGGATCCTCTTTTGCAGACCAAACCCAGCTCCTTCAATCTCAATAGGTCATTTGCCTCAGGCTCAAGACTGTCATCAGACAGTTCACTCCACCAAACCTTCCACAGCTTTTAGAGGGTGCATCCTGCACCATCATCCATGTTGCTGGTGAAGATATTGGACGGTATCAACCTCATCATCAAACATTTGAGCTCTCTGCTGCTGGCTGCTGTCATGACTTTGAGACATTGATTACTATCTTTCCAGAGTAGTGACCCAGATGATTTTCAATTCATTTAGAAGTCCATTCATCCAGCCTATTCTTCTTCAGTTTCCAGACAAGAAAGATACAAGCCCACATGGACCACTCATATCCATGTCAACAGTCCTTTCACTGCAGAAAGGAACCAGGTTGTCTCAACACAGAATCATAAAAACATTGGAGGATTTTGGTTGGAAGTGAACTCAAGGCCATGTGGTAGGATCCTGCTCAAGGCTGGGCTGACTTCGACACTGAGATAAGACTGGTCAGGGGCTTGTCCAACTGAGCTTTGAATATTTCTGATGACTCCAGTGACCAAAATTGCCATTTCTATAACATGTACTTTTGCTAAGCACTTTCAGGAAGTCTCTGTCTTCTCTATACTTACCCATTAGATGGTAGAAATCAACAATCAGACTTCCCTGTAGCCTTCCCTTCTCTGGGCTGAACAAACCATGCTCTTCCCAGTCGTCTTGGTGACCCTCCCCAAGAATTACTTTAATATGTCAGTTTTTTCTTTATACTGTGGACATATGGGAGAAACGGAGTGGTCAAACTGGTGTTCCAGATGTGGCCTCACAAGTGTCAAGAAGAGGGAAATCATCACCAGACCACCCTCAATCTGTTAACTGTGATCTTTTAATGCAGTCCAGTACTCAGTCCAAGTTCATCTCCTTAAGTATGATTTGCTTTGATAAATCTGTTGACTGCTCCTGATTACTACCTGTCCTTCATGTGTTCAGAAATGGATGTGCTCTGTTATTTTTCTAAGGACTGAAGTGGTGCTGATTAGCCTGAAGTTACCTAGATCCTCCTTTTGGTCTGTCTTAAAGTAGCCTTTCCCATACTGTCCATCACTAGGTTTTCTTTCCATTCAGAAGTGGATGCACATTTTCTCTGAGTTTCTTTTCACTTCTGATGTGCTTGTAAAACCCTGTCTTATTAGCTTTTATGTTCCTCCCCAGTTGTAACTCCAACTGAGCTTTGGTCTTTCTGGTTTTGTCCCAACATGTCTGAGCAGTACTTTTATACTTTTCCTTTGTTGTCTGGCCTTGTTTCCACTTCTTATGTGCTTTGCATTTTAGCTCATTAAGAAGCTCCTTGCTTAGCCAAATGGGCCTCCTGCCAAAATTCCCAGTCTTCCTGAACAATACCCTAAACAAGTGGTGCATGTTGATCTCCAGGAAACTTGCTTTGGGCAATGAACTTAGTGAGACTGGAGGGGGTAGGGAGAGCAAGATGGAATGTGCTGCGAATTTATTTTCCAATGAAGGAAATAAATTCCAACTTTCTTCAAGCGTGGATGATAATTCAGTATTATTCTCAAGGCTGAGGTGCTGCCCAGGTATCTGCATACAATCAATGTGACTTTTTAAATGAAGAGACTTTATATATGGTAGTGTGGTGGTGTGGTTATATATGGACGCTATTTTTACAGAATGGCTTCATAGGTAATGACCCTTTTCTGGAAGTTTAGGGGCAGATTTGGGTAGATGTTATAAGATTTCCTCAAAGTTGATACACTGGTGTTTCAGGTTCTGAGTGTATACCCCAACCCTTTTGCTTTGTTTTAAATTATGGATTGGTGAATAAATTATTGCAGAGGCAAGTGCACTGATCTTGGTTCTCTGTGTATTCTATCTTGTTCGTGATGCTGCCGGTTGTGACCAGCAAATTAGTGTTTTACAGAAAGTGATTAATGAAGCTGTGGTAGAAATCAATAGGGATTCTAGTTTTTCAATACAGATGACGAAATTTTCTTCAGTCTGTTGGTAACTATTTAGAATCTCTTTTTCACGGTGACTCCTACAGTGTCTTGTGGAGCACACTGTTCTTCCAGCTGTGAAAATGTCTGGAGAAATGTTTGTTACTGAAGGCAAAGTTTGGGGCCCTAAGTTTAAATGCAAGTGCTGGTCTTGGTGTCTAGTATTACTTCTCTCTACAATTTTCTTCTTCCTCTGAATCAAAGAATATAGCTTTGCATAGCTATTTGAACAGCTGCTCCAATCTGCTCCTTCATTCCTGTCTTCTCAAACTTAGCCACTTACAAGGCAAGAATAATAAAATCACAGAATCACAGCATAATTTAGGTTGTGAATTTCTTGAGGTAGTCTATTCCAATCCATTACTCAAAGCAGATTTAACTCAGGATAGCTAAAGGCCTTGTCCAGTTGTTTACTTGTCTCAAATTTTGTCCATTTTCTACAGCTTTCTGAGCAACCTGTCCCACGGTTTTCTACTCTCACTGTAGATCCTTTTCCCCTAATATTCAGTAAAAATTTACATCCTTGCAACTATTATCTATTGCTTCTTACCTGCCACTAAGCACCTCTGAGAAACAGGTTTATACACTTCCCCTAGATAGATGAAGTCTGCACTAAGATCACCAGGCAGCCTTCTTGTCCTCAGACTTGACAAATCCCTTTCTCTCAGCCACTCATACATCATGTGCTCCAGTACCCAAACATCTTGGTAGTCCTTCTCTGTCAGTATCTTTTTCATACTTGAGACTCCAAAACTGGATTCAGTACTGCGGATATGGTCCCACTGGTACTAAGTATGGGGAGACAATAGCTTCCCTTTCTAGCCTTGCTAGCTACACTATTGCTAGCACAGCCTGTATGTGGTTGGTCTTTGAGGGCTCACTGCTGACTCAAGTTCTACTTTGTGTTCAACAAAGTCCACAGGTCCTTCCAGCAAACTTCTCCTGTAAAAAATGAGGCCAAAAAAGGAATTTAGCACCTCAGTCTTTACCATGCCCCCTGTCACTAGGCTTCCTGTTCCACTGAGCCATGGGGTCAGCAGCATTTTCATTTACTTTTTTCTTTTTGTTGCCAACATACATCTATCTGCCTTTCACATCCCTTGCAAGTTTCTGCTCCAGTTGAATTTTCTTAATTCCATTTCTGCAGGCTCCCTATTACTCCTGGGAAGGTGTTTGTATTTCTTCCTTCCATGCCCTTATCTGCTGCACTTAAGCTCAATTGGGAGACTCCTGCTCGTTGATGGTAGTCAGCACCTTCATTTTCTCAATTTTCTCCACATCAGAGTGGTTCTTGTGCTCTCAGGAAGTTGTCCTTGGAAATCAACCAGCTGTTCTAGGCCCCCTTGCCCTCCAGGGCAAATAAATAATAGGACCAACTACTACTTCATAAGAGAAAGTTAAATTACTTTATTGTCCTTTCAGTTGATTGGCATGCAAAAGTAAGAAAGAAATCAGTTTCAGTAGGGCTACAGTCAAGAGATAACATGCTAGAACAGACTTGTGCTTTGAAGAAATCTTTCTCATTGCTTCTAAATCTGATAATTTCAGTCATCAAGCAAGAAAAAATTATATTAATAACTTTCTTTTTGTTTTCGATTTACTTTTATCAAAATACTGTTAATGATCTCTACTAAGAGAAACTGTCTTTCTGTGAAAAGATGCAGTATGGAACTGACAATCAACCAAAAAGCCAAAAGTGATTCTTTCCAGAACATTTTCCAGTTAAGACATCCTAAGTTGAAAACCATCCTCTATAAAACTTCAAAAAATTGCTGCAGGAGAATAAACTATGCTAAGGTTTCTTACTTAAGCAGATTGGTTCTGAAAAGTCTGCTGAGACATGTTTTATTTGCTCTTGCAGTTTTCTCTCCCTTATATTTAAACATAAGTTTTACATTTTGAGTCTCAGTGGCTAGCGAAGATGTTTAAAACATGTTCTAGTTTCACACCTAAAATAATACTCATGCCACTGTATGTAAGACTTGATTTTGCACAGTGAAGCTTGTACAAATTAAGTAATAAGAGTGATAAATTTTAAAATATCTGAAAAATCAGTTCTGAGTATGTTTGTATGTCCAGCTAAATACAAGCAGAATAGAGTCAAGTCCTAGCTCTTCTGTGATGCCATCCCACACCCTTTGTCCAGGACCAGGTTGAAGAATGTGGACAACAGTCCCTGAGGCAATTAACAGATGTCTCATCACATGCGCACACACCAAAGTTTGATTTGTCTTATAGAAGTGAAAATGGTACTCTGTTATAAACCAAACTACTTTTATTTACATTCTTTAGCAATTTTTAAACTTCCTGGGGTAGAGGGAAAATGGGTATTGTGTTTTCTTATAGTTAATAGTTCAACATTTCTTCTGTTTTAAAGTAAACCCAATAAGGGAATTTCAGCTCAGGCTGAAAAAGCTAACAGCCAAAAAGAGAAACCTGTGACATGGGTCTGAGGGTGATTGTAGCCCATGTGAGCAATACAGAGACCCCTTGCACAGCAAGGGCCTTGATTTCATTGCAGTCTGCCCACTCAGTGTTCCTACTTTCTGTCGCTTTCTGTCCTCTTGATTGGAGGAAAATTATGCACAAAAATAAAGAGAAAACCCAGAGATTTCCGGCACTGACTGAGGATGAAAAACCAGTCTTGTAACCTGTCATTAGTTATTCAATTTCCATGTTTGTTGCAGATGACTGATTAATTTCCTTCATTTTTGATAGGAGTATAACAAAAAGAGTGATTCCTTGAGACACCAACATGGACAGCATTGAGACAAATGGAAAAGGGAAAGGTTTCACAGAGAGAAATACAGATTCACCTGGATTTCATTTCAGTCTGCATTAACAATATTTCTATCTCCACTCCTCTTCTGTCCTTTTGACTTGGCGATGCCCTTTCCTCAGTACTAACTTCCTTCTCCCGCTTGAGGGCTGCATGAATCTGCCCAGTCCTGTCACAACAGTGCTGCAGGTGAATGTCTTCTCACTGCATGTTATACCACAAAGTTAGTTCACATCCATTACACCTACACTGTTTAGGAACAGAGTAGAGCTCTTCCATTGAGTATTTCAAGGTCAACAAAGCAATGGTCTGGTGGCAAGAAATTTAAGTTCAGATTTTGATGACCACTTCCTTTTTAGGTTGACTGTCAAAATTATAACAAAGAGAAAAACTTTGAAGAGGGCAGAACAGATGGCATACAGGTTTGCAGACCTCTGCTATGATACTGGTCATAGCTGATATCAAACTATTGTGCCTTAATTGTCTAACATTGCAGAGAGCATATATGCCCAGTCCCAGACCTTGATGGGAACCAGAAATGAAGGCAAAGTATCTCCTCAACCAAAAGACATCTGACTCCATTTTGCATTCTACAAATTAGCGACTCAGTGTCCATCACTACAAGTCTGGGAATGACTCAGTTCCATTAAAAGGTCTTCAAGCAGTTAGCTGCAAAATATAGCTGGCACTAGTTGAAAAGTCCCTGAAATAAGCTAGTTGCTTGACTCTGGCAGTGGCATATTCACTCCCTTGCTATGAGCTCTATGGGTTGTCCTGTCTCTCACATCATTCATCTACTTTTGCTCTTGCAATCCCTCAGCCTGCTCACCTGTGCTGACTCACGGGTGTCAGTGTGGGCACTGACAATCTCATTCAGCCCCATAGCCATTCATTCAAGCTTGCCATGAGCGTGTTACAGATGAGCGTGTTGCAGACCACTTACCTACAGGACAAGCGCAAGAAAGTCCTTGCTAGCAATAGGATAAGTGCTTCTGGGATAGATACCAGGGTTTTTGTCAGCCCATATGTCTTGCAGCAGGATGGAAATAGAAAAAGCACTGAAATTCTTAGCAGCAAGGTGAATGAAGGTCTCTCTTCCCAAGTATCAAGTGATAGAACAAAAGGAAAGGGCCCCAAGTGGCACCAGAGGAGGTTTAGGTTGGATATGAGAAAAAACTTCTTCACTGAGAGAGTTTTCAAACATTGGAACAGGCTGCCTAAGGAAATGATGAAATCATTATCCCTGGAGGTATTAAGAAGACGTGAAGAGTGGTGCTTAGGGAAACGGTTTAGTGGTGGACTTGGAAGTGTTGAGTAACAGTTGGACAGTGCTCTTAAGGGTCTTTTCCAACCTAAACAATTCTATGATTCTATGAATGTAGATGAAGTACCCTTGAAGGCACTGCAGGAAAAACACAGATGATCATCTCCAATGTGCTTGTTGGCCATCACCTGCAATCTTACAAGTGTCTGCCTGAAAGCATCATCACATACCCAAGTGTGCTGAAAATCTGCCAGTGTCTCCATTTTAAGTCAAAGTTACCTGAGTACCTAAGCAAAGGTTTCCAAATGTACTAAAAAACATCATGTGTCAAGAGAAATAAACCTCCGCTTCAGGTCCACTGCACTCGTGAAACAACTCAGCCTTACTCCTCCAGAAGGCCCCAAAAGGTTAGCTGTGGTCTAAGCACTCCTGCTTCACTTGGACCGTGGTGAGTTCAACTGCATTTGCAGCTGTGTCCACCTTTGGAGTAGCAGTCGGTGCTGGACAACTCCCCATCCAGAGAGTGGGAGAGCTCCCAGGGAGGAGCCCAGCCTGTGCACTGCTTCCCTGCAGAGACGCTCTTCAATGAACTTTAGGAGCCACATCTGTCCCCGTTCAGCCATGTAGCTCTCTCTGAGAGCTTCTCTGGGACTTTACACTCAAGCCTTGCTCAATCCATTTGGTGGTCCTTCTCTTACCTTCATCCTTCTCCAGCCATCACCGTCTCTCTCTGTTTCCTCTGCATCTCACACAGAGACTGTTGCAGCATGGAAGGCTGCAAATCCCTCTCACTATACCCACAAGGCATATGCCTTTAGTTTGGCTGCTCTTGCAGCAGAGGCTGACAGTATTTTCAGGCCCTGGCCAGGACAACTTATCTACTCCTCATAACTATCCTCAGTGAAGATTGATGTTTACAGCTGTATGATAATATTGAGCAATGACTGTTCCGCTGCTTCTCATTTCTGCTAAAAAAAAAAAAAAAAAAAAAGGAAAGAAAATTAAGTGAATAGAATGCAAAAAATGTCCCTGCAATGCAAGACAGAATCATAGAATCATTAAAGTTGGAAAAAACTTCTAAGGTCATTGAACCCAACCATTAACCTAGCATCAGCATGTTCACCACTAAACCATGTCCCCAAGAGCCACATCTAGACATTTTTTGGGTGATTCCACCACTTCTCTGGGCAGTTAAATTCTTAAAAAAAACAGAATTTGATTTTCCATATTTACTGAGCCCTGCTATAGATCTAGTGTTCCTGCTTTTTCTAGTACTCAATAAATATATTAGGAATGTAACAACTACAATACTTCTCTATTAAAATGGCCATGCCTTTGTGTATCACAGTTCACCATGTTATTTCTTATGTACAACTGTGGTACAGAACATATCAAAATGGTACAGGAAATTAAAAGTGGTAATGATCAGTGCCACTGTCACACCATTCAATCCTAAATTATGACTAGATGTGTGGTCTTCAAAAGTTTATCCTATATTCAGTCCCTATGATGACTGTTGTGCCTTTCTAGTTAAACTAAACATTTCCTTTTATAAATTAACCCACAAGACAAATTAAAAGATAGGAGAATGCCCTCTGTTAAAGAACAGGTAGATATAAGAAGCAATAACACACTGCACAACGTGGCTAAAATTCTGTGTGTTTGCCTTCAGAAAAGAAGCAAAAAAAATCCAAGTACCTCTCAATTAAAATAATAATAAATTTTGCCATTTATAGTTGTATAAATTCTGAATTTTCTCCACCTTTGATTATTCTCTGGCTTTCACTGTCTGGTATGACTGACACATTGGATATTGATAAAACATCGTCTTCTGGAAAATCAGTTTAGTTGTTCCACAGTGTAAACACATGACAGATTTTGAGATCTTTTATTTGTTTTTCACTAATCTGGTTTCTTTTTAAATAAGACTTTTAAAACCCACATCAGAATATATTAATGAAGGAAATCCAAAACTGCTTTTCAAGCTTGTATGTCATTCTGGGCAAGAGATAATTGCTTTCTGCATGCATTTTGAAGATCACTGCAAAGTGACAGTGACTGGAAGTTCAGAAGAACTATCTTAAACATGCAGGTGAAGAAAAACCAAGATGGTACTCATAGGGACTAAGCAGTGAAGTACTGTTCTCCAGGTGCAGCTCTGTCAGATGCTCCCAGAGGAGAACGCTGGGGGAAAACACTGAACTGAAAAAGTAAGTGATTTACAGCCTCATTCTCATAAAATGAGTGTCATTGTTCTTGCAGGCTAAAAAACTAGAGCAAGTACAATGGGCCACTGAGCTAAAAAATGCAGTACAAAGGAATTTTCATAATCTCGAACAGGAAAATTCTGCAGCTGGGAATATCTTAGTCCTGCAAAGCATTAGACTACCTTTGATATAGGTATCATGTATCTTGAATGAAACGGTACTTCAAAAATACCTTTTTAATGTAGAGAAATGACAGGCAGGACTTGGAGATAAGGGAAACACTAGACTTACTTTTGTGTTGTTTGACCTTCATTTCATTTGCACTTTGTCTGCCATTCTTCTCCTTCTCAATGATTTGGACACTAAAAACCAGTGTAGTGATTAAGACTATTTTGGTATGGTTTGTATCAATTTTTTTTCTCCCTTCTATAATCTGCATGTCTCAGACAACGTCTGCATCCCAAGCAATTACTTCAGTATTGCTTTATTGTATATGTCATTAGGGTTTAAACCGGTGCCATTCATTGAACTGCTGAAATTGGGCTTGGGAAAAAAAAGAAAATATTATCTTGTGTAAAACATATGCACCAAGCAGTAATGATAACCAGAACTACCCTAATCAAATATTTCCCTATGGTCCTTATGGAGCTTCTGCTCCTCAAGTTTCACCAAAATTTTTCCTTTGATTCATTCCTGCAGCCTATCCCTGTTTAGAGTTTCTGCATAACACAACTATTCCTGTTGCTTCAGATCCTGTTGATTTCTTATTAGTGCAGAAGAGCCTTTAAATCTGCCATCACAAATGCTCAATGAGCAACTGATGGTTTTGCAGTTTTAAGATAAATTTTTATTTCAGGTGCCTAAAAACAGAGATGAGTATCTAGTGGGATTTTCAAATGCCCATCATCACCTAGATCTCATAGTTTTTATCATTTTGACTGCATTTTCAGAAGATAGTTTCATCTCTTGGCAGGCCTTCAAGGTCAAGCTGGTATACAAACTGAAAACACAGAAGAGAATTATAATCCATTTTTGCAAAGCTCATGATATTTGAATTTGGAACTTGGATTTAGGCATGGTTAAAAATTAAAACACCTTTGTTCTGTTAAACTATATTGTTTACCTAATAAATCAACTGTGACTTCTGGTTTTAGAAGAAATTTCAATTTTCTTCCAGTTTCTCATAATATCTAACTTCCTGCAGTGCTGCTGCATTGTTCATCCAAACTTACATAAAGCAGCAAAGGGAAACATGAATAATCAGAATAATCAGAACTGTGCTTATTAAATCATTAGAAATTGTCCATCTGCTGATGACAAAGAGCTGATATAACTTGGAAGGTTGAGCTTTAGCATATATCATGAGATAGCTACATTCTGTGAATGTGTATACGTATAACTGGAATTTCTTACAACAATAGAAACAAATCTATGAATAACTTTTTGCCAATTAGGATCAGATATAATGCACAGCTTTCTATAAAGTCTTACAAAGGTACATAAATAATTGTACTGCAGTCTCTTGGCTACTGAAGCAGGCAGGAGAATGAACATTCCTTGGACCATCAGAGCTGTACAACTATAATTGTTCTCTCTGTAGCATGTCAGAGTAGCACCTGGTAAACCCTGGTACTTGACTAATGAATAGCAACCACCTCATTCTATTTCGTACAGAAAATGATCCTGGGCAGAGTTTCAGCTGACAGACCTTTCCCTTGGCATCTCCTGGTGTCAACTACTTTTTCCTCTCCAGCCAGTCAGTGAAGAAACTGTGGAGTTTGGTAGCAATTGAGCACTGAATGAAAGAGATTAATACAATCAAGCATAAAATATCAGTGTAATTGAACACAGTGGTCTAATGTCACTCCTGCACGCAAACATACCCAGTATATGCAATATTTAAGTCTGAAATTCTTTTTAGCTTGGTTTCCTCAGGAAATGAGGAAATATATTTGCTTTTGTAAATTTAGTACATCTTCAGACACATTTCCTCCTCTCTCTCCAAACAACGTTGAACCCTAAAGGCAAAATTTATTTCATAATAATCGTATCTAAGATGGTGATCTCAGAACATTCAACTCTGATAAAAAGAAAGACTTCACTAACAACTTCACTCTTGATTCACTAGTGGTTGAAGTGAACCTATTTCTCCCCATGGAGAGGAGCAACCCCTCCTGTCCACAGGCCTATGGCCTATGGCTCCTTCTCCAGCCCTCTATCAGCATGCCACCAGACCAGAGCTTACCTGGAAACCTCTCCTTTCCAATGGAGTGGGATCACTGATAGTTAAGGGTAAAGATATTCTCAGATCTACTGTGGGAGTTTTCAATAGGCAATTTAATTTTCTGGAAATTTCCAACAAGCGAAAAGATCAGTATGGGACTACTTTCTGCCAAAAGAATGTAGAGTGTAAAAGAAAAACAATTAAGACAGGGTAGAAAATATTGCTATGTTAGACACATTACTCCCAAGCCTCTAGGAGCATGAATATATTTTAAACATGGTATTGCAAAGCACATGTGTAGGAGTTCATCCCTAATATTTCTTTTGCCTCTTGACTGCTCCTTGCATCGTCCTTCAGTTTCCTTGCCCTGTCACAAAATGCAGTGCAGCAAATTGCATCCAGCAACAGTCAGTCAAACTCCAGATGCTAACAGCTACTAATTAGTAAGGGAGAAAGGGAGAACACTGTTTTGCTACCTGTTGCCATAGCATTTAATAGACTCTGCTCCCTCAAACCCCAGTTTCCCATTCCTAGTGCCCCACAGGTGCCATTAGTAGAGAATATTGGTTCCCAAGATGAGGTCTGCAGATCACAGATGAGCTGCAAAGCCGCACTTTGAAAGGTTTCCTAATTGGTAGCACGCCCGTGTTTTCCAAGCTGCCACAGAGAATTAATGCTCCCTCACTAGCTGAGTGAGAGCAGGTATATTCTCCAGCATGCAAAAGGCCCATGTTACGTCCAGCTGCTACTTATTGGTTTGGGGAACTTACAGCAGAGGTGTTCAATAGAGGAATTTCTTGTTGAGCAGTACTATGTTGCTTCAATAACAAGCTGTATCTAGAGGCAGTACGTCAAAACTTTCCCAGTTCTTGTATGAGCTTTCAATACTATCAAACCAGGACAAAACCTGCATGTTGTCCTATACTTTTAAAACACGCTCCATGGCATTTCTGAAGTACAATTACATACAACTACTGTTTGCTCATGCATTCAGGTTTTGACTTTTTGTCTGTGTTTGCTGAACAACCATTTGTACCCAGGGAAAGTACTATTTATCTGAAAGAAGCTTGTTGCTGAAAGTCAAGGTAAACCTGTGTCATGGTTTAAACTCAGCAAGCAACTAATCCCCATGCAGCCACTCACTCATTCCCCCACAAGCTAGGGGAGAGAATAGGAAGAGTAAAAGTGAGAAAACTCATGGGTTGAGATAAAGACAGTTCAATAGATAAGGCAAAAATCGCACTCACAAGCAAAGCAAAACAAGGAATTCATTCACCACTTCTCAAGGGCAGGCAGGTGTTCAGCCATCTCCAGGAAGGCAGGGCTCCATCACATGTAATGGCGACTTGGGAAGACAAGCATCATCACTGTGAATGTCCTCCCTTCCTCCTTCTTCCTCCAGCTTTATATGAGCATGACACTGTATGGTATGGGATATCCCTTTGGTCAGTGAGGTCAGCTGCTCCAGCTGTGCCCCTTCCCAACTCCTTGTGCACCCCCAGACTCCTTGCTGGTGAGGTGGTATCAGAAGCAGAAAAGGCCTTGGCTCTGTGCAAGCACCGGTCAGCAATAGCTAAAACACCCCTGGGTTATCAACACACCAGTACAAATCTAAAACATAGCTTTGTCCAGCGACACCATGAAATCGTTCTTCTACAGAATTGGTTTACATGGAAAAGATTTATACAGTTATGTGCTAGAAAATTCAAAGGCTGGCCTGTTTTCTCTATTCACCAACATTGGTTCCTGTTAATGTTTTCTATACAGAAGATCGAACATACCTATTTCAAAATGCCCATATTAATTACATTTGCACAGTAGCAAGCATTTTGTGAGAAGTATTAGTCACAAAGGATACTAAAAAAGACCAGGAAATCTTTAACAACTTTTATCACCAACAAAAAATGGACATGATCTCATAAAACTGTTCTGTTGTTCTGAAGACATATCCATTATAAACATAACTGCTATAAATGAGGTTCATTATAGTAATCACTCCACAAGAAGCAATTTTCTACTCTAATTTTTCAGTGCATCAAATGCCTAACTTTGCAGACTATGTTTTTATATTCATGGGATCGGGTAAAATTTGCACCACTTCAAAAGAACATCTTTTTAAAAAGTTGTTGAATTTAACATTATCATTCTCTAGAATCCTGCATGAATTTTCCTTCTATATTAAATGGGTAATTGTGGCAAGGAACAGCCTTCCTCTTCCAGTCCCAACAACACAGTTTGTACGTAAAACTGAAGTTTTCCCTGTCACTGTAGACACAGCAGTGTTCTTGGCAGTCACAGCAGAGGACAGAGGGAGTTCCATCTTTCCCCATCTATTCTCAACTCTGGTTTTGTGTTTCCAGTCCCATTTTCTTGCATGATCATTTCACCCACTCCCCTTTGTCTTACTGTAACTATTCCTTCATTATCCCTTCTTCCTGTTCCTCTTCACCAGAGAGCACCTTCATTCACTCCTCTTCTATCAAAAATCCATGGGCCCTGGGGTATTCAAGCTCCTCTCATGCCCTCTGTGGCTTCTCTGATCTCTCGTGACATGTCCTTGCAATTTTGAGGGCACAAATGGTCACTGCATGCTGAAGGAAGCTGAGGCACTGTGAAGCACTTAAGCACAGGAATTTAACAACTTCCTTAAACTCTTTTTATTATTCATCTGATAATAACCCCTGTTTGCCTTCCCCTAATCTCAGACCCAAGTGTCAGCTGTGATAATTCAGGTTTTTAATCCACAGCTCTGATGAAAGGGTTAACTGAGTCCCAAACAGTTACTCAGGAGGAAAGGACACCAATGTTACCTACCTTAATTTCTGAGCTGACAAGAAAACGCTGGAGTTTCAGGGGGTGCCTGGGCTATTACAAGTGAAAATAAGTCCCACTCATCACAGCAGTGAAACCCATTAATGAAAATCTTATGCTGTATCCTTTCACTGTACTGAAAATCTTTTGTAAATATTGTGACTGATGAGCTGTCAAGGAAGAAAGAGAGATTGTCAAACTCACATCAACTCTCCAAATTCCTGTCTGCTGGGAAGCTTTTCAAGATAACGACAAATGGCCACTCTGCATGGAAAACTAGCCTCAGCTGGTATCCCACTCCTGCATTTGGGATGGGGTAAGAGAAGACAGAAAAAAATCACCTTCATAAAGTTCAAGAGCCCTCTTTTACCCATGAAATCCCTGCATTCCTGCTGAAGACTGTGGGTGCAAAATGGTGCTGGCTGACTTAGGCATCAGCCTCATGGGTTTTCAACCCTACTGAGAAGCAATGCAATACAGCTGGAAAAATCTACCAATTCAGAAGATGAGCTTTTTACCAAACCTCTTCATATAGGTAGGTACCACAATGTTAATCCCTTGAAATCTTTCCTCTCAGTAAAGCAATGCTTGTTCCTGCTTCCACCTGATAGGTAATTGCAGAAGTCCTTCTCCTAAACACATAGTCAGGCAATCATCAGTTATCCAGTCTCACAGAGCTGTTTCAATGAATCTAATTACCCTCCTCATGCCAGGAACTCCCACTTCATTGAGAAGTTTAAATTCAGGGGCCAGCCTCCTGTGTGGTAGGTGTGCTGCCATCCCGTTCACTGAGGTTTAAAAAGAAGGTAAACATCCAAAGTTAAGGAAAAAAAATTCTGAAGTATTGTGAGGGGTCATGATATGTTGACACTGAGAAATGAAAATCATTACATTCTCACAGAAGAGAGGAAAACTTTTCATCATCTGTTAATGTAAAGGAAACATTTTCTGCTCCCTGTTTTTTTTCCCTCATGCTGAATATACCAGCTCAGTGCTCAATTAAAATGTTTCACTTACTTCTCCTCACTGCTTAGAAATAAAAGCAATGTGTTGTATCAATTTAAAGGGGGGGAAAAAACAATGCTTGACAAGCACAGGACTAATCAAAATTAGTTCATTAGGCTCCACTCAAATTATGTTTCTTGCTATGCAAGGCAACCAAAGTGGTTTAAGGATTTTGAAATAAAATTGTTGTTTGCTTTTTTTCCCCCCTTCTGATGCAATTTTTCTTTGATAGTTTGGGAACACAGTACTAATTGAAAACCTTTCAGAAGAACTTAGTGCTACTCTACAGCCTGTGAAGCTGAGACAGACATTTAAACAAAGTGAAATGGAACACATCCAGTTGGGGAGAGGCTGTTATTCATTCCAGTAGGGATTTCAAGTACCACATGATCACCCATCTCCAAAATCCTCATTATGTGCCTGAAATATCTGCCAAAGTATGTTTTCCCTATACAAGTTACTAGGAAAGGAAATCAAAGAAATCAGATACTGTTGCTGTTGAAAAATACTTTGTGGAAGAGATAGAAAGGAGAAATTATCCAATAAAGGAATAAAAAAGTTTAAAAATAAAGAAAACTAATAAGTAGCTGGAGACAATTGTTTAGGAGTTATAGAAAAAGGCAGAGAAGAACACCAAAACTAAAAGGTATAACCAGGGTTGTGGTGATGGCAACAAAGCAATGCACACAAAAAGTGTATTCAGTGTTTTGTTGGGGGACCAAAAGAGGAGAGATGCTGTTTAGAAGAACATATGAAAGTGTATTTCATGAAAAGCATCATGGGTTCTTAGAATTAAAGACTATTGACTCTTTCCAGAGGCTGAAAGGCTGAGTTGTTTCCCTGTAGTGTAAGTCCAACAGTTAGGTTTGGAATACATAAGAGACTTTCAAAGGTGAAAATTTGGAGCAGCAATATTGAAAACAGAAAAGCTGTTACTTTTTAAAAGCTGTGTGCGTTTATCATGGTGCTGTGCATCTCATTTGTGTATAAAATAACCCAACACGCAAGGGCAGAGTGTCTGTGCATAATAAGAGAGTGCAGAGGGAGTAGAGACAGAATATCTGTGATTCTTTACCAGATCTGGAAGCACAAAACATATTCCCTCCATTGTCATAGCATCAGAAGCGCAAAGCCTGACTATCCTTACTCTGAAAGCATCTGGGAATTAAAAAAAGGAAGAAAAAAGAAAAGTAAACTGAGTAGAGAAGGAAAGCTTTTTAAAATTATTCCAGTTTTTATTATTTCCAGTTGCTGCGACTAACCCAAGCAAATGCAATTTAGAGACATTTTCCCCTTTAACACATTTTTTAATGTTTATCTGCTATCCTCATCACTATATGGTGTTAATGGGTACACCACCTAGTGTGTTTTATGGTACATTTAAACCAGACATCCGGAGAAATAGCCATCAGAGTACTTATCTCTAACACCTATTGTAAAAACAGACTTAACAAAATGAGAACAAATAACAGTGCTGGCAATTACCCTTATCATGTGTATTCTGGCAAGAAAGGTCAGAAGGTTGTTGGTCTGTATATATATGAACTGATTTTCTCTAATACAGTTTCTCACCTGATTTCCCATAGGTTTTTAGAGGCTTTTTGTTTGAGAGGAAATGGGGAGGGAAAGTTGGGTTAAGCTACAATATGCTGGACAATAATCATGTAATTAATATTAGAATGTGGTCCCCCTACTAGGTAGCCATTTATGTTAACAAAGAGACAAATAACCTGTCAGAGTCTAGAAATTTCAGTAATTTCACAGATTTTACAGATATGTAAGATGTGGACAGAGAAGTCACAGTCTCAGCTTTACTGTCACACCAAACTTCAACAATGAATTTAATATTCTTTTTTGTTATAGATCTGTTCCAGGGAACATAATTTTATTGTTTTCTTTTTTTTTTTTCAGATCGGTTCAGAACAGAGCTCATATCTGTTGTATGCAGCTCCAAGGGTCACAATGCTCAGTAACTCCCGAAGTATAATCATATAGGAACTGAAGTAGTAACTACACAGAAACAGATTAAATCAGTACACAGGTAATTCTCCTTTTCTCACAGTTCAGACCCAACTTTAAGGAACCACTATGAAGATGGCAAAGAGAGCTTTAAAAAAAAGTTGCTGCGGAAGGGGAATCTCAAACCTATCCCACTGGCATCTAAATGATACCAGTGTCAGCAATAGATACCTAGAGCTTAGAGAATGATTGCAAGTCCACAGGAGAGCACCTGAAGAGCAGCACAAAGAAATTCAAACCATTCCAGCCAGTAATTCACTTAATTAGGGGGCCCCTTAAATGCCTCTGGCAAATGAATGCAGCATAAGAATTAAGGAGAGGAGTTAAAAACGTGTGTAAGCCTACAAGGCTATGATCTTATTGGAGTCACTGAGATATGGTGGGATGGCTCCTATCACAGGAGAGTGGGAATGGAGGGATACAGGCTCTTTAGAAAGGATGGGTAAGGGAAATGAGGAGTTGGTGTCATCCTCCATGTCAATGACCAGCTGACATGCCTGGAACTCCACCTGGGGCTGGATGAGAAGCTGATCAAGAGCTTATTGGTCAGGATTAAAGGAAAGGCAAGGACAAGTGAGATAATAAAGAGGGTCTGCTACAGGCCACCTGACCAGGAAGACCAAGGAGATTAGGTTCTCTATAGACAGATAGGAGCAGCCTCACATTCACAAACCTTGGTCCTCATGGGGGATTTCAACCACTCTGAGATCTGTTGAAAGGACAACACAGTAGGTAGAAGCAATCCAGGAGGTTCCTAGATTGCCTTGATGATAACTTCCTTCTCCAATTGATAGAGGATCCACAAGGAGAGGTGCTACGATGGACCTTGTTCTCACCAACAAGGAGGATCTGGTGGGGAATGTGAGGCTCAAGGGCAGCCTGGGCTGCAGTGACCATGAAATGGGGGAGTTTGAGACCCTTAAGGCAATGAGGAGACACACAGGAAGCTCACTACCCTGGATTCAGGAGAGAAGACTTTTGCCTCTGGCGGAATTAAATCTGGCTAAGTACACCAATAGAACAAGAAAAGCTTCTATAGGTGCATCAGTGATGAAAGGAAGACTAGAGCAAATGTGGGCCCTCTCTGGAAGGAGACAGGAGACCTGGTAAGTCAGGATATGTAGAAGGCTGAGGTACTCAATGATTTTTTGCTTCAGTCTTCACCTGCAAGTGCTCCAGCCACATTGCACAAGATGCAGAAGGCAAAGGCAGGGACTGGAAGAATGAAGAACCGCTCTCTGACCATCTAAGGAACCTGAAGGTGTACAAGGCTTTAAAGTGAAAGAGAGTAGATTTAGATTAGGTATTAGGAAGAAATCATTTCCTGTGTGGCAAAACACTGGAATAGGTTGCTCGGAGAAGTTGTGGATGCCCTATCCCTGGAAGTGTTCAAGGCCAGGCTGGATGGGGCTTTGAGCAATCTGGTCTAGTGGATGATGTTCCTGCCCATGGCATGAAGCTCAGAATGAGATGATCTTTAAGATCCCTTCTGAGACAAGCCATTCTATGGTTCTAAGTCCTTTTTCTAAAAACTAAAAGAACAGGTTTTTTTCCAGGGTGACTGTAAGGAAATTAATCTGGATAAATTCAGGAATGAACAGAACAAGTTTGCAAGATGCAAGACTATCTCCCTTACATATGCTCTGTAGTTCTGGAATAAGAATGCCCAGCTCCTGTTTGATATTAACCCAGCTCTGTGTGAAGAAATAATCCAGAATGCTGTCATAGTTAATTTCCCCTGGTAGACATGCCCCAAACAAAAGAAATTATCTTTTCTTATGAATTGGAGGTAAAGAGATAAAAACCAGATGCTTTCCCCGTATATTCTCTTAGAAAACTTAAGCTCTCCACCTAATTCAAGTTTATTTTTCTCTAGAATCTATCTAGAGCACAAATACTTTTCTACATTCATGCTCATATTTCTTTACCTTTTTTTTTAAGAAATATTATGAACATCACAGTGCATTTGCATATTACATGGGCTAAGAAATATCTTACAGTTCCAGGAAAATGGAAACTAGTTCTTAAATATTTCATCAGACTGATGTACAGGCACACAGGGTTTAATTGCAAGTTTGATGAATATGTTGGTAAATTAAAAAACAGACCAAACAAACAAACAAATCCACCCATAACAACAACAAAAACAAACAAACAAACAAACCCAAAGCATAAGTCCCTTCTCAGATGAACTTTGTTTAACATCTACAGTACTCTGAACTTTGGATCTAAAATGGTCTGGAATTTCACTAATGGATTTTTGAAACTTATAATCTATTTTCGTATCCCTTTATACAAACCAAGCAAAATCAGGTTGTTATTACACAGTAGCCTTATTCAGATGACATTCGTGTTTCTTGGCCATTTTTTCCCTTGATTTTACAGAAAAGAGGCAAAGGAATTAGATTAAATTTGGGGAGTATTCTCATCGTTGCGAGGAAACATCCTGGAGGATGAAAGAGCTATTAACATTCTCTCTTCAAGAAGTAGTTGTCCCAGGAGACACATGAGAAACAAGAAATAACAGCAAAGACTGAAAAACAAGTTGATGAAACTAGAGATGGCTGCAGACTTGCAAACAGCTTTTCACACTTTCACAGCTACTGTTTGAATTGAATAGTTTAGACTTGCAAATAGACGGAGAAATCAACTCATTTTTTCTTAAAAAATCCTTCTGAAGAATATATTTCACGTTAAGTCCAATTTTAAAATAAATACCAATGCCTATATTTAGTCTGCAAAATCATACCTAATGTAATATTAAGGAGTTTTGAAGGGACAAACCATGGAAAAATTTGGAACATTATTTTTAACACTTCAGCTGGGATTCGTTGTTTCAGTGCTCACAAGTTTGGTTTCCAATCTTTTGTATAGGACCAGACTGCAGATCACTCAAGCATGTTAATGAGCTTCTCATCTAACCTGGCTTGCATCAATTCCATGTATCAATACTCTTTGGCTTGGTTTATTAATCTTGCATCAGTCGTATTTACAACAGTGAAAAGTCTAATTCATTACACAGAGGATCACTGACATTAAGGATCATTATACATATACAGATGTATTTAAACATACACACCACTAGAGCAGATTTGGGAAATGAAAGAGCTTGTAAGTATTGAGGCCTTTAGCAGACATAAAAATGCAAATATTTCATGAAAAATATTTAAAACCAAGCAATGATTAGACCATATTGGGATTTGTCCTTGGTGAAACCTGCTGCTGCAAGCATCCTGCTATAATTCTTTCTTTCTCTCTTCTCTGCAGGCTGCTGTTGATGTGTAGGTTCAAGTCATAAGCTTCAACATCATTATGAATATTTCCCTTCTCACAAAGGACACTCTCATGTAAGAAATCTTCTCAACATCCAAAAATATTACAAAGAAACAATAATTATGGTTAATTACTCACTCCCAGTACACTTATTTGTGGTCTACAATTTCAGAAGAGTGAATTGAAGACAGGTGCATAAAATAGGCTTAATGAGATCAGAAAATAGTTGCTTTAGCTCTAAATTACTACTTTCGCATGCTATATTTTATTTTTAGAAGGGAATGTATTGCTCTTAAAAGACATAAAATTAGTAGGGCTAGAAACTGAGTTCTTTCATTTCACCCCAGAAGAGGCATAACATACTGCCAGTGGTACTGAAAACTTGCTAATGACATAATATTAATGTTCACTAATACCTGGTGGGGTAAAGTATTACTACTTGGCATTAGCTGTAACAAGCACCGAGTTCCACTGTCTCTCTTACAGAATTCCATTCATCTTCTATATTTAGTGCTTGCTGCTATGGACAAAATTACATCGTTTCTCCTACTATGATTATTTTTCTGTCTCTAACTGAGAAAATTTTCTTTGTTCTGTCTTTTCTTTTGGTCTTATCTCATAAGCAGGGACACCACCCTCTTCTGCTTTTTCCTTCCAAGAAAATCCTTCATTTGGTTTTAAGTTTCTGTCTATCTTCTTGCTCAAACAGGGGTTCTCTTCTTTCATGATACGAAGTTTCCCTTCCTGTTCCATAGCCTCTATAAATACTGTCTTTTTTCTCAAGGCTCCCACCTACAGGCTCTTCCTTTTTGACCTAACAAGGGTGTATTCGTGCTTAATTAGATGCTGCTATTTTTTGGTCTGTGGTTGGCCCAGCCACCTGTGAGAATTTATTCTTTTCCTGCCAAGTTATGAGCAAACAAGCACTGATAAATGAGAACTTTCGTCCTTGAAGGGAGCATCTTGAATAAACTGTAATTAATTGGTGCCTCACTATTGGCTGATGGCCTTTCAAGGGCATTTGAAGAAGAAAGTGAAAAGGAGGATGATAAAGTAAGCCCCCAGACTCATTTAGGAAAGACCCCCTGAGGCATAGCACGCAGGCGCAGGGAAATTCTAAGTACCCATGCATGCGCAGACGAGATACCACTTGCATAACGGAGGGAGGGACTGAAGGCCTCTAGCTGGGTGGTGCTGACCACACCCGCCCAGGTAGACGTCACCAATTAATTGTATAAAAAGCAGAGAGCTCGTGCTAGGAGTGGAATGCAAGCTTCACATCAAAGGACAACGTTGCCTTTTGTGGGGACACCTGCCACCTTGTGAGCCTGCCGACTCTCTGAGGATGCAGACTCTGCTATGGGTAATTCTAGGCATTCTGGGGTTGGTAAGAACTTCATAAGCAACATCTGAATGAGAGGGGGAGTCATACTGAGGGCTTATTTTCTTACTCCTTCCTCTCTCTTGGGTTTTCGTTTTGTTGGCCACCTCTTGGTATAAATATTGTTTTTGTTGAGCTTTCAACAGTGTGTTGTTTCAGTTTCAGCATCCTTCCCTGCTACAGAGGGACAAAGCCTTCAGACTGCACGCCTATGCCTTCCTCTCCTGTCTGGCACCAAGCATAAACCATTGATGTAGAGTGAAGTGATTCCCCTCTGTCTCCTGCCTTTGTTATGCCTCATTTTGCAGGGAGTTTCTATCAGCTAGATGCTAGATCAGACAACATGAAACAAGAGACAGCAGCTGAAAGCAAAAGAGCTTTAACCTCTGTTGGGAGGCTTGCCTTTTAGCTACAGATAATTCCTCCTTGCTTTCCTCATTCTCCTGTTTGAGCACTTCTGCAGCCTCAGGTCAGATCTGCAGATGCAAAAACCTAACCTTTGTCATTGAGCAAAGGCCTGAGACAAAAGCATTTGCTTTGCCTTCTGAGGATAAAAATGTATTTTGATCACAGTTAATCTCAGCCAGACTCAGCAACACTTCCCAGAAGATATAGGACTCTTCAATTTTATCAGCTGTACTGAAATTCTCTTAACTTTTTTTTCTTTTGCATATGTAGTTACTAATAACAGAGATTAACTTTCTTTCCCTTTGGGGAAGGTGCTAACAACTCCTGAAATCACTGGGAAATCATTGCATAGCTGAGTGCCTACTTAGTTTGCTAGAGGTCCCAAGGCTATCTCCTGCTCTAAGGCAAGGATGAAGGATTATAAGATGTAGGAAGTACTGCCTGAAATTCCCTGCCTTGTGTACTGCTGTTGGCCTGGGAGACCAGGTCAACAGGTCTGTGAAGGTATACAATAACCCTTGATTAAAAAAGAAGCAATGAATTACCAGGAAAATTATGATGACTGCAGGCTGGTTTAGTACCTCGAGGTGTGGTCACCCACTCACGGTTACTTGATGTGGCTGCAAGGCTTCCTCATTAATGTTGATGATGGATTATCATTAAAGCTTCATGTGTTTTGTGCAGATATGTATGAGTATGTGTGGGTGTTATTTTTTTCCCTAAGCTAGATTCTCTCTCAGAACAGTAAGCACTTGAGGTATAGTTTTATTACAATGTTCTCTTTTGACTATCTACAATCACCTCATACCTCTGAACTTCATTAGGTAACCACTTAGATTTAGGATGCACTTTTCTCAATTTACCATGCAGAGCTGGTATTTTCTCAAATCTTTATACATAACTGAAATTTCTAGTCTCTTTAAAATTGTATTCTCTCTAGATATAAAAATGTGCCTAGCTTTTGAAGGATCTACCTTCAACATTCAATATTTGATAGATAGAAGAGTCTTATTGCTGGCAGCAAGAACTGTCTCTTTGCCTTGGATATACTCAGGCTTAAGTAATATCTTTCTAATTGCCTTTTTCCTTTAACTTAACTGTGATTGAGGAAAAATTATATGGCATAATTTGGAAAATAGTTTCCTATCTTAATTTCTTAGGGCCAGCCTCTTGGGGCTTAAAGATTACTGGTTAACCAATAGTTTGAATGTGTTAGAAACTCTCAATGCAACAAATAAGGAAGACAGAAATGAATACTGTGTTTCCAGCTGCTTCCTAGATTAATCTAGGGAAAAAAAAAAGTGTAATGTCAATCTGGTTTACCATGCTTGTATGAGTCTATCTGTAACAGATCCTAAAAGATGAACAGCATTATGTAGGTGCAAGCACTGATAACATTTCAGCAGTACTCTCTTAACTCTCATATTATGCAGCTGTGCTAGACCTCCAGTACACTCCTTGACATAGTAACTCATTATTAAACACACATTTTCTCTAAATTTCCCTTGTAAAAGTGAGCCAAATCCAAATTCTTCTGGACAACTTTTCACAATGCATTTTCCAGATATCACTGTCACTTGCTCCTAGTTTCTTCTATCAGCTGTCACAGATAAGCTGGAAATGTGTCCTGTCCTGAAGGTTTCTGCACACGTGGATAAGGATAACAAAGTCTGAAGTATGGGGATTGTCTCATCATGCCCCAGAGGACCCCTTAATGCAGATGTGAATATTCAGGCAGGTGTATTGGGGTCTCACCCCAAATAGCTTTGGGTTTGTGCAGTGCCCAGAGGGAGCTGTAACCCCTGCAAAGCAGCAGCCCTTCCATTCAGGTCCTGCTTCCTGGCAGGCTGGGTAATGATCCATGCTTCACTGCTAAGGCATACCAGAATCCAAAGACAAAAAATATTTAAAGAAATCGAATGTAGACCAAGAAGAAAATTTCCTTATTTACCTTTAAGGTGAGCATCTGAACCCAAGTTTTTCAAAATGCTTTCTGCCTGCACATGAAGCTGTAAGCACTGGTGCCCCAAAGGGAGTGGGGAAACAGAGGGTCATGCATCCACAGATCCCAAGGCCAGGAATAAATACTTCAGCCCACTTCTATTCCTTCATAAAAAAATCAGAGCCAGGCATTTTAAAATTTGGTATTTTATTAGATGATCAATTTTAAACAGCAGCTTGGGCTTGAATTGTCATATACAGGAAAAAAAGGGAATTTTTTTTCTTTCTCCTCCCTGTGCCACTCAAGAGTTGTTTCAAATAGGATTATTTTGTCATTCAAGTTTCAAGGTTAAGATTTGCTCCTATTTATGACTCTAAAGTCCTTCAAACCAGTAAACTATCACAGTAATTCCAGAAATATAATGAAAAAACTGAATTGAGAACTGAGAATCCTGTGGGCCACGAGGAGTGGAATATATTAACATCCACCTCTAAAGGCTTTTCTCGATTGCTTATATATTAAAATATAATAATAATAATAAAAAAATCCTTGAAGCATCTATGTGATTGCGTGTTGGTCTTCTTTTGAGAAACACAAATTACTCCTCATATTTCTTCTCTGCGAGAGTTTGCAGCACAACAAAGGCCCAGTAAACAGTGATGAATGGCTCTTCCTTCTCACTGGGGGAGCAGCTTTGGAGTGCCCACATGCTAATCCTGCCCTTACCTGCCTGAAAGATAAATCATGGGGTGAAATTCTCTGACTTTCAACCCCTCTTCTGGCTGCATGAGCCAATTCTGTTCACATGTGAGTTGTTAAAGCATTTTGTTTTCCTCTTTCATTTTTTGCCTTTGAAGGCAACAACCCATGCCTATTATTAAGACCTGAAGAGAAAATGTTTAAATTAAAGATTGTACAAACATTCATGCAGCAGTGTAATAAGCTCCATTTGGGAGGCAATGTAGCAAGCATATTTTTTATTTGGTTCATTACTTAAAACTAAATAACAATTGCTAGTTTTATTGCTGGAATTTCACAATGCTGGGATTTTCTCTGTTGGCGTTGAAATCTAGTATGGTTTCAATTTTTTTCTTCTTGACATTTTACTCTACTAGTTTAATATTGATCAGCAGATACATATCGTAATCTCTGCTTTCTGCAAGATGTAACAAGCAAGGAAACACATACGAAAAAAAAATACCCTGTGGAGAAAGCCTAACTACACTGGGTTTTATTGTCATTTAAGGCTTGCATTTGAGACTACCACATCATCACCCTGGTTTTATTCCACTTGTTACCTTGAGTGAATTACTTAATGATGGGAGGCAAACCTTTGCTAAAAGGTAATGTGGTAATTATATAGTTAGACCAAAATTCTAGCAAACTGCACTTATCATTTCTGAAAAGGACTGTAAAAGGAAGTGCCATCTTCCAAAGCTGCTATTTTGAAATATGTTAGAAACAGAGTAAAGGACCAATTTTATCACCAACCCATTTGTCTGTCTACATATTTCTATCTCTCTGTTTACTACCCAGAAGCTTATTCCCTTCCAGTCCCCAGTAAGAACACATTTTTTCCCTTAGAAGAGTTTTTTGAATCAAACACTTCTCAAATGTCACAATCTCAAACGTTTAAGCAGAGGCTCTGACAGAGATGGAGTATTACTTTTGCTTGGGTTATGAAATGGAATGCCATGAACAGCTGCCTGGAATAGTCTCTCTTTCATCCAAGATGCTGCAAGTGACCCAAGGACAGTTTGTGCCTTTCATCATTGTCATATATGTGGAAAGTGAAACTTCAACACAAACCAAACTAGCCAGGGGACTGGCATGGAAGAAAATATTTCAGGATCTTTTTATTGCCTTCTTGTTGTCTGGGACCATAGGTAAGAGACGAGGTATGCCCAGCAAAGTTGGGCTCCATTTGGTGCAGAATCTGGCAGGATAGCCAGGGGATGCATGGCGCCAGGAGATGTGGATTGGGTGCCCAGAAGTAACATTTAATTTTTATTTATTTATATTTAATGTGAATTACTTAGCAGGAAGGAGGTGGCTTTTTTTGGGTGGTTTATTCAGAAATGAGAATTCCTGAAACCTTGCAACTTTTGGCAAGTATTCTAGAAGGCTCATGGAGTCCCTCTTACCATTTTTATCTCCTTGTTGATATCTCACTGCTGGTAATCCCGTAAATCTTCTGAAAGAGAAATGGTCTGTTTGTTTTTCCAAAACTTTTGTTCAAATATTGCACTACCAAAATTTCTCAGAATGTGTTCCTTCCCTGAAGCCTTCAGTGGAAAGCACCCTAGAAAGCAGTTTGATGTGTCACAAGAGATCATGTTTTGGGAACTGCTAGAACAAGTGATTTTAGGCAAAGGGAGAATGAGTCAACAAAGGCTATAACTAAGAATTTCTTCTAGCTAAAAGGCAGGCAGGCCAAGAGAGAGACACAGTGCTTCTTTGCCCTAGGAACAGAAAAGTTGTTCCTCACAGGACTTCTCTGGACTGGAAATCACTTCAAAAATGCAAAATCCTCAGCACAGTCCCAGAACAGAACAATTCTTGCTACGAGGAGCTATCAACTTGCTTTGTGAAGAAGAACTTGACATTTGGAATAGTCTATAAACACCTAGAAGAACAAGGTGGGAGTGCAACCAAAAGAACAAACCCATTCTTGTGATGTACAGATGGGGCCTACAGAAACACCAAACGAGAAGGATTGAATAAGTAGGTTACTTCTCTCTCTCACCCTCTCTCCCTCTATCTGTCGATGTTTTTTAACCATCCTGAGCTTTAGAAATGCCAGCTTTTTTAATCTCTGAAACCATCTGTGTAGCTTTTCTCAGTGGTATCCTTTCACTTACATCCTGTGTCATTGGTTTGTCTGCGTCTCCTGATGTTGATAATGTTGTTGGCAGCTTTTCTTGAAGTTTCCTACGAGCATACTTTGAATGACAAAGAGGTGTGCAGGAAGGACAGGCAAAGCAAAGCAGGTACAGAGATGATTTTATACCCTTGTGCATAGAGAACAGGTTTAGTTCTGTCTTGGTCCATTCTTCTTTGGTAGCAAAATTTTTAAACCACAGAAAATTTTGCAAGAATGGGTGTTGTCCTCCCAGCTGCTTCCCCTCTGCCCAGCAGTGAGCTCTTCAGGGAGGAACTCAAAGCGCTGTAGAAGTCTGGCTATTGTAATACCATTTTTGTTTATGCAATTATTTGATAAATCAGTCTTGATGATGCTTTCACAAGCTTCAAAACAAAGGGGCCCTTTAGCTAGCCGCCTGAGACAGGGGATGCTCTTAAAATCAGGGTGGTTTAGCCACCAGCGCACTTGTAGCAAGTGTGGGTAGAGTCCTTCCCAAATCTTCTTTTGCGAAGCCTAGCCATGATGATGAATCCTGACATTCAAATAATACTTCCTGAGCTGCTTCTCTACGTGTCTAGTATTTCTTTTTGCACAAAGTGCCCTGAAGCCACTTAACTGTAGCCCAAAGTCTAAGGGGAATAAAATCCCTTTATTTCCCGTACTTCTCCAGAAATCCACAGTAGCACTTTTCCTTGAAAATAACACATTTTGCTGTTTATGTCTCTCTGGTGCAGAAACTGTGCTGGTTGTATGAGCAGCAGTTGATTCCACAGTTAACCTCTCTCGCTCTTTCTGCCACAGCAGTGGAGTAGGCCTAAAGATAGGAAGCCAGGGAATAGGGTGGTGAAGTAGCTATCAGCTCTAAAAATATATTCTGGTTTGTTCTGTTCTGTTCACACCATGCCATTTCCATGCCATCCAGTCTCTATCATCAGCCCAATGACTTAACTCTTCCCAGTTGATCTCCCTTTACCCCTTGGCAAAATGAGCAAGTCAGACGACAACAGCAGTTGGTCCAGCAACTGTGTCAGGGCTGGGCAGCCTCCTCCAGAGAGGCAATAAAATGGGAATAGTGAAGCTGTCCAGAAGAATTGCTGTGCATCTTTAAAACTGATAATCCCTTTTTCAAAGGATAACAGAGGACAAGACCCCTTCAGAGTCTCTCATCTTGGCACTGGGAGGTGTGTGCACCCATGGAGCAGGACTGGGCTGCCTAAGGCACCAGCTACAGACAGGCAGCAGACAGCAGGTGTTCTGCCCAGTGCCAAGTCTACAGGTAGCCCCTCCACTCACCCTCCCGCCCCTGTAGCACCAGCAGCTAGGACAGATGTTAACTGCTGGCTGTGGATGTTGCTCCAAGCCCATCTCCTTGCTGCTCCTGGCAGGTGTGGAGTGTCATACTGTGTCTCAGCCTGCATTTCCCCTGACAAGAAATAGACATTTCTTTGAGAAACTAATAAACCAGCTCCCTTCTGTCTCTTCAGCTGGCTACATGCGGATGAACACATAGACAGAAAAGGAGAGATTTTACCAATGTTTTCTCCACCTTGGGTATTTCCCAATGTCCTGTGACGTGATGACTGTAAGGAATCTAGGGCTCTTAGGATAGGCAGAAGAACTCCTTGGTCTCCCTCCTGTATGTCTCGCTTCCCATTTTTTCTCCAAGATTTATAATAAATTTTGGAAACTCTTTCTACCTCATTGGCTAGGAAATATGATTATTCTCATATGAATGTCCTACCACAAGGTCTTCAAATTCAGCTGCCCAGGGAAGTCAAGACTGGCTTGCAACAGCAGGGACTCATAAAAGTCCCCTTTTCAATGGCAGAAATTTGGGAAGTGACCCAGGAACTGACACCTCCTAAAATACAGTGCTCTCCTCTGTCCTCAGCAATCCATACACTTAGCAACTTGCTTCCTAAGTCTTACATAAACAGGATAGTTCAAAGTTGCAATTATTGCACAAAGGGGCTGATGCTGTGTCTTCACAGTATTCCATAATGGGAACAAGCTGGTCTCTCTGTCAGACCAAGGGACAAAATAGAGGCCCTGAGACCTTGCTGTTCTGGCATACTTAAGAGTCCTCACAACCCTCCACTGTAAGAAGTCTATGACTGTTTTTCTTGCTTCCCATTCACTCCCACAATCCAGGTTTTTGCAGTGAAAAGATCCAGCTCTCCTCACAGACATCAGAGAGTGCAGTATTTCAACCCTCAAAGTTGCCTCCGTCTGATCTTTCCTGACAATACCATTGTTACAAGCCTCCAGTCGTGTAGTTATCAGCCATGTACTTAATTGGAATGTGCTGGTTTATATCCAGCTTCTATTTGTATGCCTGTCATTGTACTTCCACAACTAACTGTGAACACAAATACTGTTGCTCAGCAGTTAACAAAACCGATTGCACCAGCACAAATTCTTTTTAAAATTCATTAGAAATCAGGATCATTAATGGTTTGCATATTTTTGCACATTTTTGCACAACCTGGAAACCTTTTGCTAGCATAATGTTGTGCTGGGCAAAACAAATCTCATGCAACAGCTTCTGTAACTTTGCTGACTGGTCCTTGAGTCCTTCCCTCCCCCTACAAAACTGTGCTCCTAGCTCTGATGTGGTGTCCCTCTACAAGCAGAGCTGAGGAGACATATTTTTGGGTGGAGAAGGGAGGGAGATGGAGCAGATTCCTGCAAAAGGCAGATATTTGCAGTTGGTTCTTTACAATTATTTCAGCATTAATTCATCTAGTCAAAAAAACCCTGAAAAATACAAGTGCAGAAAAGCAGAACTCTCTGGACCGCCCATCCATAGATAAGCAGCAAAACTTGTCCTGGTTTCATCAGTGCAAACTCACCCTATTGCTGATTGTGGGATACAGACTCTCCTCCGCTGACAGAGTCCAAACTTGGAGCACTTGCTTCCCAAAAATGGTCTCTTATCTACTAAAGTGAAATTCCTCCCATCTGAAAGAATTTCTCTAGCTTAATGTGACATCATGTGTTACTCCCACAATGCTGATAAATCCAGTTAATTCCCTTCTTCTGTGGAGCAGGATGGAGGTAGATGGACAATGAAATCCAAGGTAGCAGGGTAGGGTGTGGTTTTCCAAAAAAGATGTATCCCTTTGCTTGATAATATGAGAAACAAGATGGGTGTACATATCATAGCAAAGGGCAAATAACCTGTTCTTCAGGCAAATTACCAGAAATCAAAAAAGGGAATGGAGGGACCAGCTTTGGACACAATGACAGCACAGAGTTGGCCTGAGAAGCACAGGACAGAGTTAAGCACAAGCCAGAGACCACAGTTTAAAATAGCTTTGACTCATCTTCTCAATTATCTCCATTTTGAGCTTTCCAGAAGCCAGAGGTGTTTACCAGGCATGCCCCGGTGACACTCCAGCATGATCCCCACTGCACTACGACCAGGACTTCCCAAGTGCTGCAGCCCCACACCACCGTGTCCAGCCCAGACACTTCACCCTGAGCAACTTCCATCCATCACACTTTGGTCACCTTAGGAGCAACACCAGCTGCTTCACTAAGCAAAACTAATTTCCTCAGACCGAGCTGGGTTCACACAGGGGAGGCAGTGGCAGGCACCACACAAACACAGGGTGGCCAAAAGGAGCTGTCAGGACCTCAGTGCACTCTTAAGTCCAAAGAGGATTTGAAGTCAGTGCCTGCAACTGGAGTGCTGCTGCCAGGCTTATCAGTCAATAAACTATGTGAGGGGCAAAAACTGCTACCATTCTTCAAAAATATAGGTCCTAAAAAGCAATGATCATGTAGGAAGATAAGGGGAGATATGTACCAGGGACATTTCTACCCTGTGTTTGCACCCTCCATTTTCATCATCTTGCTCACCATCTTCAGACCCAAGGGTCTAGTTTGCCTTTTCAAATTGTAATTCCCTAATATAGATAAAGCTAATTGAATATTTGCGATCCCTTATCAGAATTTAGTGATGTTATCTCACTGATGTCTAGTAGTTGCTGTAACTTGTATATGCTCATCTGTAGGAGATAAAACCAGACAGGCACTTAGCAGTGAGAGACTCTTGGACTTGAGAGCATCTCAACAATTTTCTGTGTTGAAATCTCCGAGCTGGAATCCACCCTAAGGTTTTAAAATACTTTAAATAAAATACTTTATTATTCTTCAGTTTGTTTCATCAGCAGGAAAATGCAAGTTCTTTCATGTAGAGTTACTGATAACATAAGCTGGCTAGTGCCAAATGCCCTGCTGAATTCGCAGTGGGGCCTGTGGAATGGGATTGCATAGAAACAAATGCCAACTGCTTAATGTCTCACACAATTATAGATGTTGGAATAGTGTTTAATAAGAAGGAAAACAGTTAAGGTGGCTTCCACTTAATTTTACGCATGTATAAAAAGCGTGGGACTGACACTGACAACATATCTCAGGAGGACTAAATTACTGTTTAACACTCCTTGTAATTCTGAGCCCTTACTGATACATGCATTACCCCCACTTATATAATTGATTAAGATACAACTAATATAAAAAAAAGCATTTGTCAGGTCACCTTTAAAAGGCCTAACACCATTTCTTTTTTCCATAAGCAAATTATTCTTTTTTCCTCCAAGTCTCAAGATTTATCCTCCAAAGGTGTTAATGCATTTCAAACGAGGAACAACAGCAGTAGGTTCCTTCGCTTTGTACTTCAGTTGTT
Organism: Corapipo altera; assembly: GCF_003945725.1. Classification (NCBI taxonomy): domain Eukaryota; kingdom Metazoa; phylum Chordata; class Aves; order Passeriformes; family Pipridae; genus Corapipo; species Corapipo altera. Next base: position 20,975,241 of record NW_020884873.1, on the reverse strand, counting down.
TGTATGATCTGTGTTTACCATTTAAATTCAAGTAATTTGAATTAAGCCACGACATGAAGCTTTAAGCACTTCTGCATTGGTGAAACATGAGGAGGATCTAGTTTGTTCAGGATTCCATTCCATCCAGGTGGGAGTCACCTTCTGCCGCAGTAGGTATGCTCAGCACAGTGCACAATTAATGCCATAGTGTTCTTCTGGATTTATTCAGTACTGCCTTCTGATGGGTTCTGCTCTCAGCGGCTAAAAACTCACACCAATTTTATACAAACTCCTGCTGTTTCCACCCGCTCACAGTTAAAGTGAACTGTCTGCAAGATTAAGCTCTACAGAAAAGAACAAGTAAAATAAATGGAGAAGGCATCCAGCATTCTGCTAATTACTGTGCTCATGCATGTACACAGTCCGTGTATGGGTGAATACCTGCGTGTATGTGCCTTCTTATTAGCAGCAAGGCCACTTAAAGAACTACTTAATAGTAAAGTCATCCAGGATTTCCCTGCTTCATCTGTTAACATTTTTACTAGACTTTAACCTGTTGGATTGAATTATTTTAGGTAGATTTTCCTGCAGGCTGTATACTTAGGGAAATATCCAACTTCAGACTGTTCCTTTTTTCTTTTCTAAGAAGAAGTTTAAGGAAAAAAATATACATCCTGGCCTCATCTTCTTGAAAAGTTAACGGGTCATTTGCTAACCCTGTGCAAGTCAGCCCAAATTTGCACATTACACACTTTCCTGAGACCACAGTCCAAGTACAGGAAAGCAGTTAAATTCCTCAAAGAGTCTGTGTTTTCAAAGCATGGCCCCTACTGGGGTACCTCAGCATCACCCAGCATCTACTGTTCAAGGCTGCTGCTGCTCACCTGGAGACCGTGACCAGGGCTAGCAGCAGAGCCCCCACTTGGCTCACTCTCAGTGGCACTGTGATGAAACTGCCCTCTTCAGACAGAGGTAAGGATGGGAAGTGGAAGACTGGCTGCCCACAGATCATTTGCTGGGGAGGGGGTTAGCAGAGGAATCTGTGTCTATCTATAGTGTGTTTATCTCAAAGAGTCTGGGAGGTACTTGAGGCTCCAGTGCTTTCCCTGGCAGCAAGTAGCTATGATGGCCGCTGCAGAGGCTTTGTTAGCACTGGACCACATAAAGGCTGTTGCTAACACTATCAGCTTTCCACAAGGGTAATTAGCAGAGATCTTTGGTGGCTGAAATTAGTGGAACCTCTGGACTATAATCTTCCCGATTCTTTTTATTCTACCAGACAAATTAAGATAACAATGTCCCCTCATCTTAGAGAGGGGAAACAGAATTCAATGCTATTTGTGAGTCGCTTGAAAACAATTGCAGTGCCTGCCACCCAAAAGCTGCTGATGAAACTAATAATTATGTATCCAGATCACAGCTTCAATAGACTGCAATACTGAGACATGGGGTCATGTGCTGAACTATGAAGATAAAACAGAATATTGAAAAGCTGCCCAGCAAGTGATCCTAATCCATAGCAGCCACCTGTGGGTAAAAAACATGTAGCTGTACGATTGAGCACTCATCATAATTCAAAACCAGAACAGAATTCAATTAAACGTGCACAGACAAACTTGATTCTGGTATTTCCTAAATTCTAAGGGCTTGTTTTCCTAAACACTCATATCCTTTCAATGGTATTTTTGAATATGATATATGTATATATGTTGTGTACAAATACAGGAATGTATGCACATTTTGTTTCCTGATTTGGCTTTCAGCTCACTTTGGAAAAAAATACTGCCTACAAGTTATCCAAAGGTGGGAGGGAAGGAAAGAAGGAAGGAAGGAAGGAAGGAAGGAAGGAAGGAAGGGAGGGAGGGAGGGGGAGGCACTACTCAACCTATTAAAGTGAACAGTACAGCTAGGGATCTCCAGTGCTTTAAACAAAGTAAGGAATTAACAAGACTGCTCATTTGCATGATCAGTGTACTTCCAAAGCCAGATATATTACGTGCCTGGGAATATACTTACCAACTTGATTATCATAGCAATCTCAAAATCTTGATCACACACTAAATTGGTGCAACTTTCATGAATATCCTTGGGTGCACAGTTGCTGATGTCAGTGATCTCAAAAGTTCAGCACATCTTTAATTTCCATACACTGAAGACACCCGGGCAATTGCTTTCAGCTGTAGAGACAGTTCATCCTGTACAATTTGAAACCACTTGAGATAGATGATCAATAGATTATGTTTGCAGCCCTCCTAAACAGTCCCCAAACAGTGGTGCTTAGTTTAGCTACTTGGAAATTCAGTTTTGGGAGACATTCAACTCTTCTCTTGGTTTTGCTGCAGGGCAGCAGTGGCAGATTAACCATCTGCATCAGAAAATGGCCAGTTATTGTAGCTAAGACAGCAGCAACACAGGGAACAGTTTGAAGGAAGAGTCCAAGTGTGCCTGCAGTGGTCGCAAATACGTACTTCCACTGATTGAAAATCAGCAACACATTCGCTGTTCACAACCACTGCCACAGTGGCTTTGCTTGGTTTCACAGTTTGCAGAGGAGGAATTTATTCTTGACTCCATTTCTGCCAACTCTGAAGAATCTTGGTTAACATGCTGCAAAGTGTCTCACTAGTGACTACTCCAAACACTATGGGGACATCTTGGATCTGCTGCCCACAGTGTATCTGTGGAAGAGAACACCTACAGACACACACCAACCTAAAGTACCACACTTGTGGAAATTGAAGAAAATACCATCTCAATACAATTTTTTCCTTGCTAGAATTCTCTAACTGGTAATGAAATGGTATTAATGAAAATGTCCCAAAATAAAAATTCAAAGTCATTACTCTAAACATTGTAATGATTTAGGATTACTGAGCAATTTGCACAAATTAATCAGAGTTAACAAGTTAAATGCAGTTTCCTACCATTGAATCAAGCCAAGCCTTTGGGTCAAGGAGAATTGACAAATACCTGTAGCAACCTGTCTTGCAGTCCTGATGTTCTCTTCAGCACTGCATCCAGCACTTGAAGTAGAAGTGACACAGCAGTGCTGTACTTAGTGCAAATTACTGCCTAGGTAGGTTTGTCCAAAGTTTCCCATTGAAATTGCTGACCATCCTATAATCCAAATATGTTTGTATTAAATCCTAAAGCCATGATCATTATTGGAAAAAGGGGGAAAAAGGAAATAACTTTCCTTTTGCACAGGAAGTAAAGCTTACCTTGTAAATGCCAGTGAGGATTTATTATCTAAATGAGTTCTTCCCGTGGTAAACTTCTCAGTGACCTGCTCATCAATACTAATGAAATCAACCCATCTTTCTTGTTTTGGGCAATGTCTTTAAATTCCTAATTGAGTTCTTATAGCCATGTACTATGCTACTATGCCTGACCAATCAAAGCTCCCATCTCTAATTAGTTTAGATATATCTCAAACTCTGAAAAAGGGCTCAGTAGCTACCTCAGAAATAGGTGAAAGCAATAAAGTTTAGCAAAAAATCTACAAATAAATCTCCTTAATTTATCTACCTGAAACAACTCTTGATATACTTGTCATGAATGTCACAGATATTTCAAAAGTAAAATATAGACAATACATTGCAAGATTCCTTATCAAAAAGCTAATATCCCACACTAAAGTAATGGAGCAATTTTTACACCTAAGTAATGAAAGTGGGCAGTGAGAACACCTACAAGTCAAGAATATTTTTTCTATCAGACAACCTCTGATTAAGGTAGAGATTACACTAGTTTCTGGCTTCACTTACTATACCTAAGTATAAATGTAATATGAAGGTATGTTTTTACAGTTATTTAAGTCTATAATTTATATCCTCTTCCATGAAGGATTAATACATCAGAAGAAAATGAAAATATTTTAGTGGTGATGTAGGTTGTTTGAAATATAATGATTTCTCTGAGTTGCCAAATTCCTTATTCCATATGTTGCTGTTATAAAAGCACATATAATGTGAATTAGAGAAAGAAAAGGAGGGTTGTATTCACATAAGGACTTCTAACTGTTACCATTTAAAAGGGCCATAAGGTACACGTGGGTACAACTCATTCTTTTTCAACCAGTGCATTTAGCAGTTTATTCATCTTGGGAAGAGTTTATTTGTTATTTTGCAGACTGGACTGCTCTGGAACTTTGCTGGTTGCTGCTCTCAGCAGAGTTTGATTTCCTGCTGTCTCTCTTTATCACCTCTCTCCTTTTGTAGATTTCCCTGCCATTCTCCTGCTTGTATCTCTGAACAGTGGGCATGCTTTTCATTTTAAAAATTACTCCTACTGCGAGCTCACTTAATGGGATTGAACATTCATGATTTTTCTCTTCAGTGGGTCTTTCCACTTTTGAAGAAAGAGTTCAGGACTAGTCACTATCTTCTGGCCCTTGCTGCTTCACTCCAAAATGAACTTCATTTACACTTTGTTCCAGTGCTGCCTCCTTGTTTCATCGGTTTTGAGAAATGCCAATGTTTCTGGTAGGCTGTACATGCAGATACTTATTTCACCTTTTAATTCTGACTCTCCACCCAAGAGACCCCCCTCCCCCACACACACACACACACACAGAGTTCATGCAAATACCTGCTGGGCCTGTTAGCCAGCAACACTGAGACATCACATCAGTGGTCCTGTGCAGTGAAGTATTTCCAAGCTTAGGACTGCCATGGACACAATGATGTAACTAGTTTGGTGGTTTCTTACTGTAGCACCTGGGTGCTTCCTCTGCAAAGGAGCTTGCTTCTGACAGCCTCTACAGTGGCACTTCTGGACAGGTGTTGCATTGTAGCCCCTCTGTACAAATTTACTTTGATATTCCAAAGAAACATGCACTGCTGGTCTTAAGAAGCAGTATCACTTCTCAAATGACAATTTGTGGTCGCACTTCATTGCACTATATCAGGCAGTTATAACTGCCAAAATTGCTGTTTTTTCTACCTACTGGACTACCACTCAGTGCCACACTGGTGGTAACTACAGCCTGGTAAAGCACCTTAGTCATCTGTGACTAATCACTGTGATTAGGCAAGTTTCATTTCTGAGTATTGAGAGCTCTGAACTGTTATGTCCAAGTCCTAAATAGGAAATTAAAATCATAGTAGCAGTAAGTACTCTCTGTGGGCCTAGGGTGCAAAATTACAATATTTTGGGGTTTATATGCCAATTACATTAGAAGTAATATTGGTGTAGTGGCACTATTTTTGAAACCTTCTACTAGAAGGGCTTGGGACTACAGACTCCATTGTCAGGCTTTTATAGGAGAAAGTAACTACAAATGTAAATGTCTGAGTTGTACTGGGGACAAGATCAGAAGAAGAAAAGCCTCTAGTCTTCATTACATTCTCAGCTGCTGTATTTAAGCAGCACCCATGCTAAGGAATCGCTCCCTGGGGCTCCGTGGCATGTGGGAGCAATAAAGATGCCTGAGGATACACTCTTCTGAGAAACAGCAAGAAGGCCTTTGAGACCAAAAATATAATGAGCTGAACTCACCTTTGTGACACTGGTACCACTTCCTTGGATTTCAACAGTTTGCACAAAGTAACAGGAAGCAAAGTGTTGCACTTTGCATGTTAGCACTGAAATTTGTTGCCCCAAAAGGAACCTATGGGAAGTGATGATTACAAGGTACAAAGCTTATTTCGAAAATAGAGGGCCTTTTGAAATCTAGGCAAGAGATTACAACAAATGAGAGCCATATCTAGATGCAATAGCTACAGAAAGGTAAAGAAAAGCTGAAGATGTGATAAAAGAGAGATGTACAGTAGAAAGCTGACTGCTAGCATAGTGCCACATGAGAAAGCTAAGAGTACTTTACTGCACAATTAAAGTAACAAAGGATAAGGAAAAAGGAGCATAGTGTTCTTCCACTCAAAGCTCAAGATGGTGCACATGATCCAAAATTATACCACTCCTTATAAATAAGATTTAATGGAGATTTTTAATAGGTCTGCTCTGGAACATTCTGCTAAAATAAGCACAGAAAAATCAAGTTGTCCTAGTTTGTTTTTTTTCAGGGGTGCTCTTGTCTTTTTACAGAAAAGTGCTCCTTGTCCTTCCATAAATTGTTATTGTCTGTCATTGGCTACTGCTGGTTAAAAAGCAGAGTGTTTCTCTTAAGTGCTTTTTGTTCACAGAGCACCTTGAACCTAAAAGAAATGGAGGCCTTTAGAAAGCTAATGGAAGTTTTAGAAGCTCAACACCTGTGAAATGAAGTCTCTGGTTTTCTAGTATCTCTCCACTCCCTTTTAAGCACATAATGTTGAATTGCCCACAGTAATGTACACACACAGTACCCTGGCTCAGCAATGATTCTCGGCTTTTGTTTCTGATGTTTGTGATATAGCGCTTTATTTTTGTTTCAGAAAGCTGAGAGGCAAGAGTGAGACTTTCTGTAACAACACAATAAAGACAGGAACGTGAAAAGCTGTACAACAGATTCAAAATAGGCAGTCACCTGATGCCTGTTCCATTCCTGGATTTATGCTAAAATATGAGGGAGAGTACCAGTGCATTTGTTGAATACATAAAATCTATGAGGCTGTCTGTCAGGTGGGAATCAGCCAGGAAGCCTGGAGCAAGGATACCCATAATTATGCCGTCAAAAGGCTTGCAATAAGCAGCAGAATATTTTATTTGCCATGAATCCTACAAAAAGTCTTTTATAACATCTGTGTCAGCAGATTCCAGGTCCCAAGAGGTACCACTTTTTGAAAGCAGCAGAGAACTCAGTAAGTGGTGTTTGCCAAGTACATTCTGTGGAAAACCTCACTGGTTTAATGAAGTTATAGGTGGCAGAGGACATCTCAGTTTTGCCTGTGTTTGAGGCAAGGTGAGTTAGACTTTGTTTCTCACCCTGTTTCTCAAGGTGAGTTAGACTTTGATGTTGATTGATGCTCATTTAATTTTCATTGTGATTCCTATTGGCTATTACATGTGTTTCAATAGCAACTAAACCATTTGGACAGACCCCTCTCACCCCAGCGCTCCTCAGTGTGCAAACACCTAAGAAAAGTCACCTCCCAGGTGACACAGAAATCCTGGGGAAGGACATGCTGGTGGGCCACGGTCATTTCCACCAGCTGGCATATGCACCAGCAGAGACCTGCACCAAAAGCTCCACACAGGGATGCTGTCACTATTTACAAGCTAAGCCTTCTCCCATGAGCTGCAACACCACGTCATACCTTCATAACCTCTGGGTGCAAGTTGTCTCACATCTGACCAGTGTATATCTCCATTGCATCCTTCTGTGTGTCCAGCTTAGGAACTAGCCCAAAGGAAGCCAGTATTTCAAAATTAGCCATACCTGCTGATGCTTTACCAGAGTGGAGCACTCTAACATAACCACCATAAAATAGCCAGAAAGTCTAGTTACCAATGCTATTTACTGGAATATTGGTTTTGATGCACAAGACAAGTTTGCTGCTCCTTCTCTACCTGATATTACACATCCATATTTGTAAATAGGGACCATTCTCTGGCCCTAACGTCCACTAGCACAGCATTGCTCTAATCCGTATTGTTAAATTTCTTTGCAAAACAGCAGGTCACATCTGACCTGCAGACAAGCATCTCCCTAGGCTGTGCTAACCTCTAGGTTGTGTCTGAAACCTGGGAGGGATGCCAGCTGGCACAGGTCAAAAGAATGTCAGGGATCTTGCTATGTAAGTTCCAGTATGGATAATCCCAGGCCAACACACAGAAACTGGCTGGGTTCACTGCCATAGACAAAGCCATATAATATCAGCAGCTTAAAAGTCTGAACTTATCGTTTTGGTGACTGTAAATAGAAGTATCCCACGCTATCTTAATGAAGTTGGAAAACACAGCTTATTGTTTGTATTCAGACTACTCATATCTCTTAATTTATTTCTCCTGCCTTGATAAACCACTCTGAGGTCAATATTATTTAATTCAGCTAAATTGTGTCATAAAAAGTCTCTTATGACAATTTGTAGTTATGATGCAATTATCTTAATTTTGCCTCTGATGAGTCTCATCAATTGAGGTTTTGATTGACTGTATCTGAGCCTAATGAGAAAAAAAACAAACGTGGTCATGCCTTGCTGAAGCTTTTTTTACTGTCTGTTTCATATGGTGCCTGCTCTACTGGATCTCTGCAAGTGGTACTGAAGCAAAAGATTCAGCTTGTCAGCCTGCTTCACAGATCCACTGAAAATAAACACATCAGACATTGAGCTGAGCTAATGGCACACTTGTTTCTGGTTGCTCATTTTTGTTTCGGGTTAATGTCATGCCCCTGCATGTACCATCTGGAGAGGGGAAAAAGATTTAATCAAAAACAAAAATAGCTGGTTTAGGTTTAAGTTTTCCTTTTGTACTATGAAGTGCAGGAAAGGAAAATGAAAGGGTGTCATTTGCTGTGACCACTGAGTAGAATAAGAGCTGTGAATGCCAGCAGGTCTGCTTCTCACCCACAATTAAAGGTCTGCTTCTCACCCACGAATCCAGTGCTTCATTTGTTTGGTGGAAAAAGCTCTGCACACCTTTCCACTGAACCTTAGCAATGCTTCTCAGCATAAACAATAGCTCATATTGTTGAGGAGGCTTATCGAGAAAGTTATGTCAGTAATGATGGGGATTTTCAGCTGGCATTCTCCAGGATTTGTGAAGCATTTGCTGCCCATAAGTGTGCTGATAAGCTGCTCGCTGATTAGAATATTCTATCTGCAGTGCAATCGGGCTCCTGTTTCCCTGACATGTCTCCTCTGCATCTTAAAAATACCACAAGCATATCAACAGCTTATCACAAGAAGCTATATGAATTCAGAACATGATTCTTTCTCAAGATCGCTGAGGTTAGATGTCAGCATAGACTGAAAAAACAAGGCACTAGCAAAAGGTGAACATAACAAGCATATCTCATAATCTTTCAGTGTTAGAGCCCTCATTCTCTCATTCCTGTGGTTTTTGAATATTTGTAGCCTTCACTATCCTGGTGTCTGCTTTTGACTGCAGGCTCCTCAGGGCAAGTGTACCTTTGTGTCAGTAATACACTCTACCCACTAATGGCACTGCACAAGCAGTAATGAGTGAGCCCATCACAAGCAGCTGCAAATCCAGCTATCAGCAATAGTCTGGATACTCTGCCCCATATCTAGATGCTTAAAATAGGATCACCTGATAGTGCATCGGAATAATTACACGGGGGACTTGTATGTTTAACAAGTCTAATACAAATCCAACAACAGTCGTACAGGAGACTTTCCCATCTTCATGATAGTGTCTAATGACAGAAGAGCCATAGAAAACTGCAGTGATGACTCCCACACGGAAAGCTGATTTGCCTAAAACTATCAGCACTGGTTGGGTTCACTTGAACAAAAGAATGTGCACACCAACACACCTTTGGCCCTTGTCAATGGTGATTTCAGTTTCAAAGATAAAATGTCATCAGTGTTGAAGCCCTCCTCTCAGGAGCTAATAGCTTCTTGTTGTTAGGGTTTTTATTCTTTTTTTTTTTTTTCCTAAACACTCTTTTAAAAATGGTATAATTTGTAATATCTTTGTAGTGTCTATCAACTGAGCTTTCCTGTGTTGTCTTAAGAGCAAATTTCTTCTTGAAGAAATCTAGTTAGACTACATTGAAAACATTCATTTTAACAATATGTATGTTTAAAAACCCTGCATTTGCCATGTGTGTACACAGAAACACAGATTGACTAAGGCAGATATCTATGGTTCTGTTTTATCTGCTGTCTTTTATCTGCCATATTTATATTTTAAATAATTTATGCAGATTTTGATATATCCAAATTCTCAAGGGTAAAACTTTCCCTCACTTTCTGCTTCTGAGGGTACTGAAGTCCTACCTCAGGAATGCAGAATAGCCATGGGGTTAGGCTGTAACTCAGATAACCTCAGATCCGTTCTCTCTTTGTCTTTTCCTTCAAGCAGAGGGACCTTGGGCCAGTCCAAGGAGCAGCAAAGAGAATTTCCTGTGCCAGACCTGCAGGAATAGCCCTATGTTGCAACAATCTGGACTGAATTCCCTTCTCTTTCCATCCCTTGTGCAGAGCCCTGGTGAGTGAGCTGCCCTGCCTGCCCCCTCCAGCCAGGATATGAGAAACACACAGAGGAACAGATATCCTGATATGAGAGGCTCACAACCAGAGGAAGGAAGAGTCTATTTCTTTTTCAGAATAAGCAAAATTTTCTTTTGTATTTTTGTCAAGGAAACTTTCCTGATGCTCTTGCGTCAAAACCTGCACCAGCTGTGCCAGGATCAAGGCCTCTTAGCAGCAGGTGGCTCCAGTGAGCCAATGGGTGCCCCACTTGACTCCCTACACTCACCACACTCACATAGTCACACAAGGTTTCCTTACTGGCTCAACTCCAGCTTTCCCATAGACATCTGGATCCTTAAAATAATTTAATCATAGCATAACAATAGAATAACAGTTCGAGCTGGTGCCTCCAAGAGGGACCCCGAACAAAGGAAGCCCTGGGCTTTTATACCCTCACAGTCCATGTGTGCAATATTTTGGGGTCTGCCTGCTGCTATGTCTCTGAGTGTCTGGTCACCTGGCTGGTGCACAGGTCCCTGTGCACTTCATTGTGCAAAGGCTTGGTGCCAGTTCACAGCCACTTGCCTCGGGCTCCCGCCACCCAGAGCTCAGACTGCAGCTCCCACTAGAGCTGCACACAGAGCTACCTGCACTAAATGTACTCTTCAATAGTTTTTTTCCTCAGACTACTCAAGCCAAAATTTCCATGAATTGTAATATGAATTTCTGTTGTATAAAATATTAAGGGTCTCACCCATCACTGTTTGTTTGTCCATCAAGCCATTTGTCCACTTGTGCAGGAAAAACATTTAAAATGTCATCTCAAACCTACTTTTAAATTATTGGTTCTGTTTTTGAAACCGTTTTAAATAAGCTCCATTCTAGTGTCACAGAGATAAAAACCTTTTAAGAAGTTTTTCTCTGTGAAAAGTTTGTTTCATTTAGCTAATAAGATCTTAGAGCTCCAGGTATTTCTTAGTGTATCTATTAATGGCAGGCACCTGTACCTGCAACAGAGCTATAGTGAACAACAGCATCAATCTACCCTGAAGCAATTTAGTACAGCCAAAGTGGGGTGAGGGAGAACATATCTCTGATTGATATGTAGACTTTTTCTGTGGGAATAAAACTAGAACATTTGACTGCATAAGGAACTTAACGTACTCAGATTGGCTCCCTCTGATAAACATTTTCACATATTCAATGGCCATAAGAAGAGTTTAGGCTATTCTCTATGTGTTTTTCTCATTTTGCCTGAGGTCTGGGAACAACTGTGTAACATCTGAGTGGCAGTGACCTAGGTATAAATGGGATTTCTAACCATCACACCCTTTCTTCTTCCCTTTGTTTTTAGTTGTAAGATCAAGGTCACCTTTCCATTCATAAAAAGATATTTTTATTTTCCAGAAAGCAGAGGGCTAAGTCCACACAAGCACTAAAATGCTGCTTCCAAAATTCAGGTCTTTGTAAGCCCTGTTTCCTTTACTCCAAAGCACCTGCGGGCTCTGGCTTTTATAGTTCAAACATTGCCTTTTTCTAGTCCAGTACCTGACTCTGCCTCATCCCAGAGAAGCCTCTCTCCCAGCCTTAGCAAGTGGCTCAACCTCGACTCAGACAGGGGCATGGTTGGGACCCCTAAATTAAGAGCTGTGCTTTTCTGCAGGACTTGTTGCGGTGGAGGTTCCCCGGGGTGCTTTTTCTGCCAGGGATTCAACTAAGTTGTTGCTATCACTCACCTGTACCAGAAGGAATTAACCCATTGTACTGCCTGACAGGCCTGAGGATGCCCTAACCATAGCAGTTTGGATTGTCTTCCAAGCTCTGTTTGGGCTATTTTGCTTTGGACAAGTTGTGCTCTGTACAGAATAATCAAATACTTGTTAGCAATAGGAGAGGGAAAGGCAGAACTTGATGCTCTCTTCATTTGATTCAGATCTCCTTTGAAAGCAGAAAAGGTGTGGTCTGAGTTCCCAATTACCATTTAATAGTCAGCACCCAAGAAGAGCTTGGGAGCAAGCTACTCAGATCATGTTGCTATTTAGAAGCTTGAATGAGGTTTTCACAAACAAAGGAGACTCAACAGATTAAGTCCAGAAAGGAAGAGCTTTCCTGAATGCATGGAGCCTTATTGAATCCAAGGGAGAAACATTCTTTGGACATGTGTACTATTTGCTCCTGTTAGCTGTTGCTTATCGTCATCTTCTCACAGCAGAGCAACTCCTTGGACTCCATCTTGAGGCAAGCACATGTATGCATGTGCTGGATAGGGAGTCTCACATGTTGGGGATGCACCAAGGTGACTAGGAACAAGGCTATGATCCCCAAGCATGCCTTTTGGCACCAGAAGCACTTATAGGGTTTTGAAAGCCTGTCAATGTCATTTTCACAGTTTTCCCATCTTCAGTAAATATGGGATAACATTTTTATATTTAATCTTTCCTGCCTATATGAGAAGGTGATTATTTCTAGACCCACATGATCATCAGTATATACTAACCGATTAATATTCCCTCAAAATATATTCAACAAGGCAGTTACCTGAGCTCTGCAACATCACCATGCACACAGCAATCATTTTTAAAAGAATAAAGGGCTTTTGGCTTGAATCTGATTGAATCAAAATTACTCTTATACAAAAATGGATACCATCTTTCTGAAAATGTAATTGCACTTGCAAAACTAGTTACAAAAAATTAGAGCTGGGTTTGTATTTCACAATGACTACATGAATTAGCTCTTGTTTTTGTGAATTGTTGGCAAACTATATGAAAGTTTTTTCATATCAATGTGAAAAACTGCTAGATATTATTTGTCATATAATTTAAGCATATATTCTTGATTTATAGTTTGTTCAAGAGAAATTTACAGCAGCATTCAACATTCTTTGTTGAGCTGTATTGGTTAATATTGATTGATAGTGTATATCAGATGATAGTTTTCTGTTCCCTGATTAGATGACATTCTTATAGAAAGAGTTTTCCAATGCCAGTTCTAATGCTTTTTAATCCCAAAATTACTTTTGATGAGAATTCTCTTGTAATCATTCAAAATGTCACTTTTTTCACCTATCACTCTTGCTAACTAATATCTATCATAAAGTACTCAAACAAGGAAAATGAAAAAGTGAGCAAGCGCATCTGAAATAAATGCTGATGGAATTTGCTGATTTTTTCACTCTACTAAACAAACAAACAAAAAACCCAAACAACTTATTCACATCATTGTACACACTCATAAGTCATAACCTTTCCGAATTCTGGATTTAATGTCAAGAAAAGAAAAGAAAAGAAAAGAAAAGAAAAGAAAAGAAAAGAAAAGAAAAGAAAAGAAAAGAAAAGAAAAGAAAAGAAAAAAGAAAAGAAAAGAAAGAAAACCCTGAAGGGAGTATTTTTAAGGGAACTATTCCTGAACATAAAGAAGTTCAAACAAATCAGTCCCAGCAGCTTCCATCCCAGCAGCAGGGTGTGAGGAGTCCCTGTGCCTTAAATGAGGGTGAGGGAGTTCTGCTTGTGGTCTGGAGGCAGCTGAAGTCCCCGGGGACACGCGTGGGTTTGGAGCTTTAGCCCAGCCGAGCAGCAATCGCACGATTGCACAGCGACACAAGGCTCCAGGGAGCACCCGCGGCTCTCCAATGTCCCCCGCTCCCCAGGGAGAGCCCCAGGCCGTCCCCTGCTGGCCGCCGCGGCTCGGGCCGGGCGCGGGGCGGTGCGGGCGGAGCTGCCGCACTGCGCCAGCGGGAGGTTCCGCCGCTCGGGGCCTCTCCCGCACCTCCCGCCACAGGCGCCACCGAGCGCGGCCCGGCCGGCGCCGCCGGACCGGGGCGGCTGGACCGGCAGCGACCCCCAGTGCCCGAGTGGCCGCCGGCACGCCCGGCGCGGGTGTCTCGGCTCCTCTGGGCTTTTGGGCTGGGCTTTAGGCTTTCTGGCTTTGTGGCTTTGCTCGCACCCTCTGCTTCAGGCTGTGTCAGTGAATGGGTGCTGAGCTGCCCGCCGTGCCGCCCCCCAGCCGTCTCTGCTGAATGAGAGCCCCGCGTGGCCACCGTAAACCTGCCCCCAAAATAACTGATGTGATGACTAACCTGGTTTGCATGTTGGCCAGGCTAGAAGGTAATTTTAAATGACCTGCATCTTTACAAGCGGAGTGGAGGTGGTTTTGGAGGTATTGTGGTCCCATCCTGCAGCCTAATAACCTCATCATACTGAGCCCTGAGCAGCTCATCCCACCTCTGGAGCTGGGATGGAAGCACAGTCTGGGCTGAAGGGATCTATGAAGCTGCAGCAGCCTCACAGCCCTGTAGAACTGCTGTATCTTTTTACAGACCATGGCAATCCTCGTTGCTATGGGCTGTGGCTGGCCTGCAGGATTGGATCAGGCTGGCAGAGAGAAGCTTCTAGAATGATATTCACCTAGAAAACCAGCATTCAGGGACAAATGGCATAGGAGCTTTGTCACAGAAACATGATAACATTTCCCCCCAGGGCTGGAGGAGAGCCTACCTGAGTCTGGATGCTGGAGTTGTCAGCTAATGATGCTGGACCCAGAGTGGGGCATCAAAAAGCAAAGGGTGGGAGAAAAGCGGCCCATGAAAGAGCAGTCATCTGTTGACCAGTCAGGCAGATGAGAAGAGTGAGACAAAAGACTACTAGGGGTTACTGTGTAAGATGTTTCACATCTTATTTGTACAGCTGAACTATTGATTTGTTTCTGCTATTGTTTTTTCTCCCCTAAATTAGTGTTCCTTTCCTCCTGTTAAAATTGCTTGTGTTTCAAACACAGGCTCATTGTTCACAAAGGGGAAAATGTAGTTTCTCAAAGAAGATACTTGTTTTTCTCACTGTCGGGATTTGGATGTCAGGCTGAAAACAATCACTAACTTTTTGAGGCCAGCCCGACACTGCTGCTGCATGGGTTATCCTTGTCATTCAGCCAGGGTCATCCTTCTAGAGGATGGACTTCGAAAGGCCTGATGGACTGTAGAAAAATTGCCAACATCCAAGGACATCCATGTGCTGTGCTAGAAGCCATATGCTGTGGTTGTCTCTGTGCAACAGTTCACTGCCCCTTTATAGCCCCTTGTGCTTAAGAAACCTGTTGTTATGGGCTTCCTCTCTTAACTGTCCTGAGCTTTGTGCCAAAGTTTTCCTTGTTCTTGACTCTAGGCCGTGGCTTTTTTCAGGTATTTTTTTCTGCCTTGTATTTGACCCTTTGGTCAAATTCTCTTTAATATTCATTAAGGATGAGAAGTCCAGTTCGTTGAAGCTCCAAATATAAATATTACTAGTTAGAATTGTCCTTTGTTCATAGTGAATGTAACCAGGTCATATAAGCCTTAGATAATCAACAACTTGTAGTCCTTGAATTAGTGTATTATTGTTTGTTAGAATGAGTCTCCAAATACATTGCTGTCAAATGCAACCTCCTTTTGTGGAGAGAAAAAAAGCTTCAATCTCTAAAACTTGTAATGTTTTACTACCTGGTACATGAGATCCTCCAAATTTGAGTACCATATAATAATTCAATTTTTATTCTACAGTGCAGGCAGATGCTTTAGGAGTCATTCATCTACTTTCTGGTTTGATTCAGTGTTTTGTAGCAATCATCTTTTCATTCCTCCTCATTCCCCCAACATCCTTTCTGAAGTTTATCATTTGTATGTTTTCGCACTCCTCCTGCTACTGATCATTGTATAGGGAGTAGTGCAGGGTGCCATCCCTCCCCCTCAGTCCTTCCTACAAGAACTACACCCTGATTTCAAAGATTCCACTCACATGAATCTCCCTGCTAATGCTCTGCAATGACAGTTACATCAGACCTCCATTCATCAACAAAAATTTCCAAGTCCTTTAGCGTAATAACTACCCAGCTAGTATTTACGCATGAACTATTCACTTGCTTCGCTTCCCAGCCAGCCCCAGCACTTTTCAATGCAAATGTGACTTCCTAAGGCTGAACTACATTTTGCTTCCTAGTAACCTTCATCTTTTACACCCTCCCAGTTGCTATCCTGACTAGACTATCCCTTTCCCCTCTCTTGTTGTGTCTTCTTGTCTGGGGGGGAAAGTAGCACTGCAGCCCTGAGGCATGATAGCTGCTCTGGGGAAAGCAGCTCTACAGCTGGCAGGGAAGAGTTGCCCATGTTCCCACTTGAAAGTTTTGGGAGGTTACCTGACTGTAAAGCTAGGGAATACTCTGTTTGTTGGTGCAGAGCAAACCTTATAGCTGTGCTTTCCTGTTGAAACTTAATGTTGTGCATGGCACACTTGGCTATGCTGGGCTTCTCCACTGAGAGTAAAGCTGTGAGAGTGCAGTGTCGTTATCTGTGTCCTCGAGGGAGGTTCCAGAGGTCAGACTCTTCCTTTCATTAGGCACTGAATGGGAAGAATGTCTCAGCTGCAGCAGCTTGTCCATCGTGTTCCAGGACCCCGAATCCTCTCTGATGCTCTGGGCTGTCAGTAGCTACCTCCGAGGCTGCCAGCACCAGCTCTCTGCTCTACTTTCAGTCTTTGTAGCTTCTGCTCAGGAACCTGTGGGGGAATTAACAGCATCCCTAATACATCACTGTCCAGGGCTAAGCAGCCTCTTGCAACATGATGTAAAATTTTCAATTTGCAAATATACATTCAACTATAAACCGCTTGGGGTTAGAAGTGTCCCCTGAGAAACTGTGGAAAGTGTGTAAAGCCTTATATGCTGCTTAAGCAAGTGATGGGGGAGCTTGCAGGGAGCCTCAAGGCAGCTGTGGGATCATCAGGGATCAGGGACCAATCATGAGAAGGGAAAGATGGCAGGACAGACCTGTGGGGAAGACCATGGAATTCAGTCAACCAACCCACTTTTGGGAGAAAACGGCTTTCCTTTCCTCACATCCTTCCACATCTGCTGCTCTCTGCACAATAGAGCAGAAAGGCTGCCTGCTCAGCAGAGGCACATTGAACCTATGGTGTTTAAATGTTACAGTTTGTGAATCCCAGAGGATTTTTGATGTATGTGTCTGTGATTCAGCTTGAGCAGCACAAGTAGAGCAAGAATAAACATGGCAGGTGAGAACTTGGAGGATCTACACACAGCTTTTGTGTTGCTGAGGTAAACAGCGTCTGTACGACTTCCTAGGAATTTGAGTCCTTGTGAGATTGTCAGAAAATGGTGGTTTGGAGTCTGCATAGGCTAATGTGCCATCAAAAAGGCAATCCTTCAAAGTGATGTGCATGTCTGTTTCCTTGGCTTTTGATAGCTGGTAGTATAAACGTAGTATATGATCAAGACACAGCCAGTGCCTGAGAGACAGTACTTCTGTTTGAGCTGCAGCGGTGCCAGCATAGACCCTCGGATTGAATTTTACACTTTAGATCCCAGCTATGGCCTATTATATTCACAGAAGCTTCTTTGAACTACTCAGTGGTATTTTAAAGTTTGGTTTAAAGGTTTATTTTAGATTCAAGTTGAAAATATTTCAGCATTCAGGAAAAATAAATTCAGAATTTATTAATTTCTCCTGTCCTGGCTGTAATGTCGGCTCTTCCACAGTGGCATTTTCAGAGCCTTATTATGTTTCCCTCCCTTCTTCTCTGTGGTCACTTGACTGAAGCAGCTCCCCAACTTCACATTTCCATTTTTCACTTCTTTAAACAGAGACCCATTTGCCTTTAATGAGCTTCACAGAATCACTGGAGTCTTCTGTAACTGTACACAAGGAATGATATTTAGTAACCCTTCAGAAATCTCCAAGAGAAATGAGCAAGGAGGCCAATATGGATAATCCAGACTCTGAATTTAGGGCCATGATGGATGAATGAACAATATCAGGTGGTGTGGTAAATCCGCCAGCCTACCATCAAATTGTTTTGTATCCTATGATGGTTTTAGTGGCTTGTTGTTATGAAACAAAGATATCTTCATTAGGTGCATGTGTCAATACTTCTTGAAGACTTCCCAGTGAAACAAATTAAGGTCCTAGCCTTCTCTACAGGCAGTTTTGTTAATTTAGGTGTTGTTTTCTATGGTCTCTGACTTGGAGGATCTGAGAGGACAGCAGTTACTGTCTCCAAAGATTTCTAAATGCATGAAAGCATGGCTTTGTATAAATAGAGATGGAGAGCTGGGACTCCTGGGCTCCACTGCTTCTGATGGCATGAAGCATAAGCGTCAAATAGGGAATAAACATTCCACAAATTTTTACAGCTGACAACAGTCTGAATCTGTTGATCTGAGTGACTTCGTAGCTGGCCACTCTCTTTGGCATCACATAATGGCAATAATAAAGACACTTCAGAGAACATGTTAATTAGCACCTACTCATCGTCCAGCAAAGCAACCTCTTCTGGCTTCTGTTTTGGATGCTGAATTATGCCCCTCATCCTCATAAGATGCAGCAGCTCCCAGGATGGTCTATGTATGCACTTGGATTTCTGATCACTTTGAGAAGTTGGCTGTTAACAGGCTACTCTTAGACTTAAGTGTGGAGCTGTTTGTTACTGCCCTGCTACAGGACTAAGGCTTTAAATAATGAATGTATAACAAAACACACACACATCCTTGGATATATGCAAAATAAATACAGAAAATATCTGACATTTTCACAGTAATAGAACATACGTGAATGCCACTTCACAATAAGATGACTGTTGCTGCTCAAAACATTCATTTTTCCCCATAATATTATCCTAGTGTTTGATAATTCATTTTAAGAGAAAAATATGTCAAGCGAATTTAGATATGCTGAAAATTTGCATATGAGCACCATTCTACATAAAAGTCCTTCCAAAGCCCTTGAATATAAATGAATCTAAGTTATTTCCATAACACGTTAAACCATTATGCCAATGAATGAAAAGCTCCTCCTAATGCTGTCAATTTATGTTTTAGATTGTGTAACAGGAGTGTAATCATACTGCAAAAGTTTCCAAAGCAAGAATGCTCACATCCAGTGTGCTGTATGTTAGCCTAGTTTAAAATATATTTTACTTATTCTTGTGCTGATAAAACTGCACCTCACTATAAATACTTCTGCAATGACGGAGAATTTCTGTTCACTGCTTTATTATCAGTCATATAATATTCAGAAGAGAGACTATTTCTCATTTTTCCCATCCCAAACAATTATCCTGTCAGGCTTATCAGTAAATATTCTGAGCATTGCTTTAAGAAATTACCTGTGACACCTGCAGTATGTTCTCACACATAAGGAGCAATAACATTGTCACTAGAAGCAACTTATTAACAGTGCTTCATGTAATGCTGAGTTATATTTATTACAATTTTGTGATACATTCCTATCCATTAGTCTAAAACTAAAAGCAGGAAAGCTATTTAAAATATATCTCTAGCTGAAATCATCTGCGTCCTTAATTATTAAATGCAGTTTTCTGAATAACAATGCTAAGTTCAAGTTTGTTTTATAGCCTGTGCGGCTATTCTGTCAGAAGTTCAGCCCTGGGAAATCAGCTTAGCCTACTTGTAGGTCCCAGACATGAAGAAAATATAGGGAATTTTGTTGAAGTCTGCCAGCACAAGACCAGATATACTATCTTATCCTGCAACCTCAGCTCTGCTATACAGTTTAAGAAGCTGGGATTAGGACTTTGTGAGTGTTAGGAGACTTGGGGAAATGGCAACTTTCTAAACATTTATTGATTAGTTCACTTTACCCTTCCTTCGTGTAGATTCTGTTTAAATTCCCAATAAATTTCTTTTCTCTATTAAATTTGGTTCTCTGCTGAGACCTCATTTCTCTTCGAAGATTTATGTCACTTATTTGACTGTCGTTTACTTTGTTGTTCATTCACTTCATTACACTCTTTGCAGGTTTTTTTCTTATACTACCATTAAGTCTGCAAAGCCTAGCATTCAAAACCTATCTTCAAAGATTCATTTGAGGCAAATGAGAAATCCTGTTGTCTGGAGAGTCATTCAACCAGGACTCCCAAAGCTATTCCAAACTTTCCATTGAACAAGACATGATAAACTCTTCCACCAAGTGGCTAAGGAAATGATCACCTGCACTTTAGCAGATCAGGTGGCATGGTGCAGGTTAAACATCTAACATTTACCCGTTTTTCATAATTACCATAAGAGATGAGGTTACTAACTTTGTAAATAATCACTGCTGAGGACTCTTGGGCCAAGCCAGGAGGATGAGAGGCTGAGGAGTAATGAATCCAGCAGCAGAACTGCAACAGAGATTTCCCATATCAGTTTTGGAGGCAGCTGCCTGTCAACAAAAAGGCCAGTTGTTGTCTCTCACTTCTGGATGTAGGGTCAGTTGTCTCAGCAATTATGCCCTCAGGGTTTGACCACGATTCCACTCTTCACTACAGGAGGCAATTGGGACACTGTTCACTCCTTCCCATCATCATACTTCAAGTGGAGCCTGACCAGGAAATTGCCTATCCCCAAATCTTTCTTCTTTTCCATTTAGGACAACATCAAGAAAACAAGACTGCAACCAGCCTGTCTTCTCAAAGGGGATATGAGGAAACTCAGTTCTGCTGTCACATTAAAGCCCCCAGTAGTCAGTATTTTACCAAGAAGAGTCTTCTCCTTCAGTCTCAAGAGTCTTCTTACTTATCTTTGTATTCTTAAATCTTTTGTCATAATCCAATTTGTACAGAAACTATCTTCTATGGGCTAGATGGCCTTTATGTGTATTTTAACATTACTACCAATAGTATGGGACAGAAATTAAATTCCTTTTCACAACTTCTATCAGCTCATTTTAATGATTTAAGGCTTCTGAAAGACATCTATGGTCAGATGGAACAAGACTGGTCAGAGTTTTCCGAAGAAAGGTACATGACACCCAGACTGTGCACTATCTATCACTGCTTCTGGCAAGCTTTCAGAAAGGAAATTGAAAATCAGCTTATTTTTGCACGAAGATTTTCAGCCAGCATCATGTGTTAGTCTAGATCATCACCAAAAAATCTGACTCTTGAGTGTTATAAAAGTCTTACATCAGGATACAAATATCTTCAAAAATATTTGGGGTTTCCAAAACTTTAATCTGTCTGAAAGGGGCAGGTAGCAATTCTGATGAATTCAGAAAAAAATGGTGAAATCAGAGAACAAAAGTGAATTAAAGCCCTGACTATCTGGGGGGGTGGGGGGGGGGGGAATAAAAAAAAAACAAAAAAAAAAAACACCAACTCTACAGTACCCCAGGGTCTGATTTGTTAAACCATTTCAGTTTAATGCTAAATTATCTAGATTTGAAAAAGGCAATACAAATAAGATATGATCAAGAGTAACAGGAAGAATATATTTGTTTAAGATATTTATGCAGATGTTTCCTGCAATTCAGCAATTTGTGAGTAGCAAAACGGGCCCCATTTGCATTGAGCTTCTGACCTGCAATATAGCTATAAAGATACCATTGAGCTTTGTCTGTTCTCTACAGCTAATCTGCTGGCTTGATTCCCGAGGTTTGTTGAGGACCATGATATGTATTGTACAATAAACACCAAACAGAAGGTTTCCTAAGAAAGCTCTGTCTCAAAAATAAAATAGTGACATTTTTAAATGCCAAGGATTATCAACAGGTGGAAAATAATAAGATATCACTCTTTTGGGATTTCTTTAATGCCTTTAATCCAGCAATGAAAATTCAAGACAGATGTGTATGGTTGGGTAAAGGAGAAGCCTGATTCTTTAGCAAAGAATCTAGGTGAATCCTTTCTACACACCATCCTTGAAGAATGTTTAATATCCAGTTACTTGATGTGCACAGAAATTCTAAGGTACCTGGGGAAAAAGAAAAATTATTCTTATTTTTAACCTGATCAGAACTGAAATTACTAGCAATGCTATGAAAGACCTTGTGCTCAGGAGATCTGTGGCCTGATGTCTTAACTGAAGAGGTCCAGAAAAAAGAAAGAGAATTAGCCGTAGGCATTCTGAACATCTGGCCAAATAAATTTCCAAAGTTTTGAAGATTTCTCTATTCCTATTTAAGTATGATCAGACATTTCAGTTAAATGTTCTTAACTCTCTCCAGTGTGAAGAAGCCCTCAGAGCCCTGCACTTCACTCATTCTTTGACTGGACTAAAGGACTTCAGATTGCAGGGTGACTGCCTGATTCCAGCAAAACTGGTGGCAAAGCTCTGATCGAATTCTGTGGAGTCAGAATATCAGACTAGGGATCTCTATCACCATTTATGCACAGCATAGTGCTGCTTCCTTACATTTAGACACATACACACGTGCACACATACACAACTGCACTGACGTTGTACAAAGCCGTACTATAGCTTGGAACATTACTGGCCAGAGAGAAGAATCCTTAAATTTCTACAGAAGCAAACCTCCTGAAGTCCAGCAAAACCAAAATATTGGCATCCTGAAACTGTTGCTTTTGGTTTTCATTTCAGTCAAAGCTATGAGCTACCTTGTTTCCTGGCTAGCTTTTCAAAATGGGAGGTATGAAGGGCAACTGCAGACCTGCATAAGAACCCAGGGCAGGGCTTGTCGTACTAAGGACGGGAGTCCTTCTGCCCTGCGACAATTTCCTGCATCAGTCGGCGTTCTGACTTCAGAGATCAGCCCCATTAGTATGCATACCACCTATACGTGTTTTATTTGTAGAAGTAATGTAGAAGCAGAAAATGCATAGGTTCTCTGCTTGGGGAAAGAAGCAGGTGTGCTGTTCAATGCATTCAAATTAGACTGCCTTTATGGACCAAAGTCCTACTTGTGTGATAAAAGGCAGGGCATATATCAATGTTCCTCTTCCCTACTGCTATTCGATCCTTTATGAAACTCATCCTGAAAACATCTGCTGAAACTCTCTTCCTCTTACAATTTACCTGCTTTAAATAAAAAGGGCTTTGGTTGGAGCTAAACCATTTTCTTCTTCCATTGTTAATACTGACTTTGCTTTCCAATTTCTGAAATCTGTCTGCAGCTCACTGCTTCCCTTTCTGAACGTGTAGTTCCAAGACCTCATTTTTTAACCAAAGAATATTCACCTGGGAACTGTCTCCTAGGAGATTTAGATGAAGATTTAAGAAGAACATCACATTTTAATCAGAATTGTGCACTTCGCACACAAATAAATTGTCATGTAACAATGAAGGTCTTCCTATTAATAAGAAAACATATTAATGTTAAAATGCAACATACTAGCACAAGAAGCTGACAGACATTTAGATCTTATTAAAAATTAAAGCAATCAACAAGTTCACAGTTATTCCAGAGTGGGAATCTGATTTAAATAGAGTTTTGATCTAATGTGATACCACTAACATTATTACCTGCAAAATAAGCCAGTGAGTGGTATTTATCTTGCAAGACAGTCCTGTATATAACACTTTGGTCAGGAAATGCAAAGTGCATTAATTAAACTAATCCTCAAATTCGTGGTTATTTAGTAGTTTTATTGTATTGCTGCGTTTTACTGCATTGACTACTTGACAAAAAGTTCTGTTAGTCAAGTAGAAAGATCTCCACTGATGGAAAAAAAATATTAAACCAGCATATATCTGTGAAAAGGGCTTTAAAAGACACTAGGGGTTTTGTTAGTATGAGGGTAATGAAGTTGCCGTTACAGCTTTTTCACCTGTTTTTTTATTATCTTTTCATAGCTACAGATGGATTAAAAAGGGATTTAGCTCTGAATTGCCTGTTTTCCTCTGCAAAATTGGCTCCCTGTGCCTGCTGCAGGTTGAAACAAAACCCCTTCTGAACAGAAATTCCAAATCTTCCAAATAACATTAGGAAGGAAGAACTTGGTATCAAAAGGCCAAGCTGTCACTATTTCTTCCTGATGACTCTCATTTAACGGCCATTAAAATGCAAATAGAACTATGATTTTCAGATCACAAAATTAACATTAACAGCTGGAATGATTGATTAAAGGTCATGGCAACTGTATAACTTAATTTCTTATGTAATTGTGTTCAGTTTTCTACAGATTGTTTGGATTTGTGAATTAATTTTAGCTGTTGCTGGATATTGACAGGTGCATTTATTGGTCTCTCATTTTTGTTAATATCTTCCTGTGTGAATGATTTCCTTCTTTCAAAGAACCAGAAGAGTACCCAGAGGGGACACTCTAGAATTACTATCTTCAGCTAACAGGTTTTGCAGCACATTAGCAGATCTCTCAGAAGTTTTTTTATTGACCCAGACAAGACCAAAATGACAATTCATGGATAGTCAACAAGTTAGTCCTCCAGGAGCTTTCTCATGCATGTGTTTACAGAACAGAAAAAAATGGCATTTAAGTTCCCAAGAGGCTTTGAGCTAACGGCTCAGATCCTATCTGGGCAGACCATCTCAGGTCTGGCTTGCTTTACTGGATGAAATAAGCCACAGATAGACCAACTTTCAAATTACTTTAGAGTCAAGACATTGAAAGAATGAGAAAGTAAAGATTTCAGGCAGCACCTGCCTGTACTGTTCCTTATATGTGCAAAAATGAAACACAGCTGTAATTCTTATTCTACTGAAAGAGTCAGAGTCATTTTTCAAAGGCTCTCAGAGCAAGATCTGCAAACACTCATCACCCACAAATGCAGGCAGAATTTCAGAAGAATCCAGTCCAGGAGTTTGAGCATTTTTTAAATCCACCTGCTTATTTCAGTGCTCAACTGAAAGCACATTTAAAAACCAGAGCCCAGGGACAGCTGCTAAGCATTTCCAAAAATGATCCAAGTGAATAGGACTTGAGGCCAGAAAGAGTCTCAGCTAGCATAACTTGTACCTCATCTCTCTCCCACACCCCAGCAAGAATCTGACAGCAGCTTCAATGCCTGCACCTCTCCCCAGTGAGAGCTTTGTTCACCATCTTCGGTTGCTCAATCTGGAGCCTGCCTGCTAAGACATGCAGTTATTGTGTCTATTGGGAGACCAAGAGATTACCAAAATATTTCAACATTTGAAAAGATCAGGGGAGTGTGTCAGTCTGAAGTTAGGGAGAGACAAAGTGGCACAGAGATAAAACATGACATATTTTATTTTTTACTTTCCTCGGTACCTGTGGGGACAGACCTCTTTCAGAACCACTGAGACATTCTCAACTGACAAACTCCTTGGGTTTGTAAAAATGCAAGGCAGTGCCGATGTGCCTGCTCCCTTCCTAGTGCAAGGAGCAGCTTCAGAGCCTTCTGCTCTTTCGACTGAAGTTTGCTATAGAATATTGGAGAAGGTTTATGGAGCCCAGGCAAGGCAAAGAGCCCAGGTTGTGTGTGCCTGTAGGCAACTTCTGAACCTGCACTGGGCTTTTGGGTCCTATGTTTTCCTTAACAAATCTCCCTCTCACACCCTGGCCTTTCAGAATAAGAAAAAACAGGTCTAGAACATATGCATCAGGACAGGGAGCGTCGTAACCGCAGTGAGATAAGCAATCCCCCACATGGGGGAAAATGCTGGATAGTTTTCATTTTTGTAGTCTTCCCCACTCCTTGAAGTATTACAGTTTAGCTCTAAAAATCCAAGCTGCTTCAGCAATGCCCAAAAGTCTAATTGTTGTTAAAATCAGGAAACAGATCCTGAAATTACCCTGTTCAGCCAAATGAGAGCAAACAGGAATTAGAATGGTTAGTTTTCCACAAGCAGACAAAAGGACTGAAATGAAATTAGCCTTTAAAGTTTTCTCACAGAAGGCAGGATAATGAGTCCTTTTCTGTTTAAATGAACTGAGTGTTCTCACAGCAAAAGTCTCATCTCAAAGCTACATCAGTGCTCTTGTAGTCATTATTCTCTGCTACCCACCTTCTGAGATAGCTCACACATGAGGGAGAACAGAGGATCTTGACACTTATGAGAAGAGGATTTTACCTTGTGGGTTTACAACTAGGACTTGTAAAAACCTGAACTTTTGCCCTTGAAATTCTTTGTTTGTCAGTCAAATACAGATTGCATGAGGAGCATGACAAAAGCAGTCCCGCAGTCATTGTCCACATAGCATTATCCCAGTACAGAAGGACTGTCTCTAGTGAGGAGAACGTAATTATTTTCAGGTACACTAATTCTTGATTTCTATAGTAAAATTGCCAAAGGGGGGCATCAATATAGATTATAATGGACTTGACTGCTCCCACAGCCCATCTTTCACATATGCTATTCAACAGCTGTCGGACGGCATCCTTTTGGGTTATACAACATTATCACGGATAAACCAGTCTCTCTTCATCTGAAATTCAAATACATCAGTCATACTTTTCAGGATTCCATTAATATAGAGAGAGTTTAACCCTGTTAAAAAATTAAATGTTATTGTCATACATACTTTCCATTACATAGCTGTCAGAGAATGTTAGGAAAGAACCACAGTGGCTTTCAGGGTAGCTTTGTAGACCTATATATGATAACTCCTTATACATATTAAACCTATATTTTTAAGTTATCTTTTTGAATTAATTTTTAAAATATCTATTATTAAAATATAGGGAGAATTGATCTGTATAAAAATAGCTCTGAATTTTTACAGTACTGCAGTTAGTAGACAAAAGGACATGTCCTTTTGCCTGCATGAAAATATTTGGCAAAAATACATTTATGAAAAAAATGCTTATTGGCCCAAGAATATTTTGTGTGTAGCACCTAAAAACTTTTGTGAGAGCACTTAAAAATGTGCCTGAAAAGAGATGGCTCAGGAATACAGCAAAATTTATAGAAAACTGTAATTTCAGGATATGAAATCAGTGCTGGAAAACACAGAAGTTTCTCTAAGTGAAGAGTAATGCTTTGCCCAAGATCAGTACAACTGTAAAATACAATTGCAAGAATCAACTCAATTCAATTAAAATGTCCTTTTGGCTTAAACTGTCTGAGTAAATTATTTCTAATTAGCAAAAATGGTCAATCTAAAATTATGCAAAAAGGTGCATTTATATATGTATACATATTTGAACAACTGAAAGGATTAATTAGCTGTTAGTATAACACTCCTGTGGAGCCAGAAATATGGGTGATTCAGACTCAGAAAGGGAAGTTTTTAATATCCTAATATGAAATCAAATAACCTTTTGATATGTATGTTGACAATACTCTTTTTTCTTCACCCACAATTTTGCTAAATTGTGCTAGTACCAAGCCCTTGGCAAAAATATTTCCTTCATTTTGTAAGTGATAAGTAGGCATATTATTATTCATCTAGATTCCCCGAATGGTTTTATTTTTGCAAGCACCTGCTTGCTTTGAAATACGCTTCTCCCTTTGTTTTACCAATATATTCAGTACCTGTGGGTTTTCTGTGCATGTGGGAGAAAGATCTCATATGACAGAGATTTGGGTGGTTTGGATGTTTTATTGCTTTTCTTCAGTACTTCTATATATTTCATCTATACTCCTGCAATATCTCTCTAACTGAATTTGTAAGTTGGAAGTTTAAGTGCATTTAGAGAACACTTTATACATATCATCATCTTGCTGCTACTTGCTTTCAATTAAGATAAAGAGCCCATATTTTTGTTTTGTTGATATTGGTTCATATTTCTGGAATTGTTCATATTTTCATTTAAGGTTTTGACACTCTTCTGAAACACTAACTGAAGCCTCACAACCATTCCAGAAAGAAATGAAGGCTATAAAGTAGAAATAGCTTGTCCAAATTTACAGACAAAGTGAGGATCAGACTTGAGATTAGATGCCCTGGTTTCAATCCCACCCCACTGAAGCCTGCAGATGATCTGTCATTGATTTCCTTTGACTTTTGACCAGGCTCTGTATCATCTGTCTCTTCTCACTCTGATTTCGTACAGTGCATTACTGTAATCTTGCTAGGGGTTATGAACTTCACTCTTTTCTAACATTGTAGTTAGTGCATGCCTCTGTTATAAGGGTCTTCAACTACCTGGTAAAAATAAATAAATAAATAAAATTTGAACTGATCTTTGAATGGATGGAAACACCTCTGGTTTAAATGGAGGGTACTGCAGCCACATCAGGCAATGTAGGAGCGTGCATTTTGCCAGCCACTACTAGCAAAGGCTGTTGAAGCTTTCTTTCACTTTGCTGGTAATTCTGAAGCTGATTCTGCCTCTGAGTGACAAACTATTCTTGCAAGTGGAGACGATTGTTAATTTTTTCCCCTGTTATTATTTGACTATGAATTTCTTGAATGTATGCATTGTTTCAAACACTATACTGACCGCTTATTCTAAAATAATTCCCTCTCTGCATTTTATGCTTGAGTAATCCATAGAAGGTATTCATTGTTTGAAATGTCACATTCTAACTCTTTGGATTGAGCATATAGTTTCTTGGCATGTTTCTATGCTCTGATTATACATCATAGCTTTCAAACTAGTATTTCTATTTTAAAAGCTCACTTTTTTTTTTTAAATTTAGTTGTTTGGCTTTTTTTTTCCTTATGAATTTACTAGTCAGTTTATGAAAATTAACTTAAGATATGAGCTTTCAATAAGCAATCTTGCCAAAAAGTTCAGTGGCCAGAGTTTCAATCCTGAATAATTATTCTGGCTGGAAGTTTTTAAGCAGAGCCTAAAGAATTAAATGGTAAGATTACTAATACACATTGGAAAGTTTCAGGGATATTTATCCAACCCTCTTCCTCATATAAAGCACCCATACCACTATTAGAGATGATCGATTTCTATGCTGGCCCTAAGAGAAGACTTTTTGTAGCAGATCCCTCTGCAGAAGGAATTATAAAAGTGCATCAGAAATATAGCTGAATCTTTTGACATCACAGAAATGTGATCAGTGTGATCTGATTCCTCTCCCTAAAACAAAGCACTTACAGAAGTCAGACAAACTAAAAGCTTTATGCAATCCTATTTGAGGATTATAAAGTGGCAACTTTAAATCATTTTTTCACAGTGGCTCTTATGATTGGGAAAGAGTGTATTTGTGTGTGTGAGAGAGAGAAGAGACAGGGAGGAAAGAGAGAAATTTTGCAAACATTTTCCAAAACCAGTAACCCCCCTGTGTTTCATGTTTACAATGTAACTTCTTTGAAGTTCTGAGACTCTCTTAGTTGTATGCTTTCACTATATTGTGAACATCGAAAGACTATTAAGTAATACTGTTGCATAATCAGTTATTATTAACAATAGTATCAAGCAAACCCAAATTTGATTCATATGATTTGCCAATCTGACATCTTTGCTGTTAGTAAATATTCATGCAGTCAAGCTTCACTTCCACTGATGTTTAAAACATTGATTTTTACATTTGAATTCTGAGATATTCAGAAAACAAACTAAAAAACACATTTAAGTTTGATTGTTATAATTTTATTTGAGATGGGTGGTTATGTAAGTCATTCAACCAGAGAGCAGAAACAATGTATGAGACTTACATAATTAACACCAGGCTGGGAAGTAGTAAATGTTTGTGACACCTCTTTGTGAGCTAGTCCAATGGTGAAAACACATCTGGGAAGAAATTCTTAACCATTAAAAACATATGAAAAGTAGACCCCACTTTACTCCCTTTTATTCACTGATCTCTTTCTGGATTAACACAATTGCTGGTAGAGCTAGCCATGAAGTAGTCAATCACCCTTCTAATGTGCTTCAAATTTCTAAAACAACACGGTTTCTCCACGTTGTTTCATAAAGACTGAGCTCCCAAAGGACTCTGTGTCTCAACTCCCAAAGGACTCTGTGTCTCAATCTTGCAATTGGCAGGTACTGGGAGCCACTAAAGGTGCTTGAAAAGAGACAACTACCAGCATCACATAACCTGCCATGACCATTATGCAAACAAGAGGGTCCCCTGGCAAAGCAATCCACCAAGCTCTAGAGTGTATAGCTGTATTTCAGCTAGTAGCTTTGAATGAAAACAAAAAGTTGCTGAAAGGATAAGGTATTGTGTAGAAGCACTTTTCACCTATCCTGTCTTCAGCATTGACACGTGAATATCTCTCCAACCTTTTCCTGGAAAAGGGAGTTATTAATTACAGGCATCAAAGGATTGTCCTGCAAAGCCAGCATGGACCACATGCTGGTCTGAGGAGTGAACTGTCTTTGGAGAGCCTTAGCTTTGACTATAGTCACAGTGATCTGTT
The DNA here is from genome assembly GCF_003945725.1 of Corapipo altera. NCBI lineage: Eukaryota > Metazoa > Chordata > Aves > Passeriformes > Pipridae > Corapipo > Corapipo altera. Next base: position 20,945,255 of record NW_020884873.1, on the reverse strand, counting down.
AATTTTCTGGTGAGAAATACTTTAAAACCATTTCTCTCTCCCATAAGGCTCTTACAAAACTGTTAACAAGAAGAGCAAATGTGTGATTATCAACCTTCCCTAGACCCACTAGACTCCAGACAAGCTGAAGGCAACAATAATAATCCCTTCGCAGATTGCAGCAAAAAAATTAAGCAAATACTAAAAGTAGTGGTGGCAATAAATGTAGTTTGAATGGAAAACTCAGAATCATAAGAAAAGGAAAAGCAAGATGTAGGAGAGGTTTGGACTCACTGAAGAAGATTGCCATGTTCCAGTATAGAATAATCTCATTTTTTATTTTTTTAATTATATTTTTTTAGTTATATTTCTCTCACAATTCCATAACTCCACAAGTATGATTACCAGAGCTGCCCTAGAGAGTTATCCAGGCACTCACCAGTGTCTTCAACAGACCTCTTGACAAATCTATCATCAGCATCATTTTGTACAAAAAGTTTGAATTGCTACCAAGAGCCAAGATGCAATCTCCTCACACAGAGTAGGACTTATCAATAAAAGATTTTGCCTCTTGTTGCTTTGCTTTGCTTCCAACCATTCCTCAGACAGGCTAATGTTAGCAATGCGGAAGAAAACTCATTCTACCATTTCAATGTTATCAACATGCATTTTTACCTCTCACTGTCCTGTTCAGTGAAGGTGTTTTGTTTGTTTATGAAGCACGACAGGCATCTGGCACCTCACAAAAAAGAAAAATATAATCAAAAGATCAAGATTCCTGCTGCTGAAGGTTTCGGGAATCACTGGAGCACTCCGGCTCTCCCAGGGCATTAATTTAAATTACATTGCCACTTAAACATCCAAAACCAGGCTGTGATTCTGTACACTAAGTATGTCTAACACTAGGTTCTCCAAAGACTGTATCCTCTTCTGTTTAAGGAAAAAAATACTGACTACTCTATTATGAAAATAACTAGGCATGTTATAGCAAACAAATTTCTTGCACATGATATAGTAATTTTCCTTTCTTTCATACAAGAAATAGTTCCTCAGATCCAAAATAAAACCTTCCTAAATATATGAATGTCTTTGGTTATTCTTTCTTTGCTTATTCATAAGTCATAATGTAACAGATGCTGTTCTCTGTAGCTCCAAACTGAAAGACGTTTTGCACTTTCACTATTTTTTAGATTCTGAAAATGCTGAAGCTGGTGATTTTAAACCTCCTACTTACTCTCAAACTTGCAGAATCAATCTCTGCAATGGTTACCTTCTTCAAATCTTTCCCATATACCAGTAAACAGGTATATAGTCTTCTCTTTATTGTCTTGTGTCTGAAATTAAGGTGGAAATTAAGCCTTCTTTATAGATTTACAGCTAAAGGTTTTTTTCAAGATGTTGTCAAACAAAGCTAAAAACCAGTACAATTCCACTGGGTGTTTACAAGAAACCATTTATTGGATTAAAATTGAAGGGATTATTTTAAAAAGTATGAACTGCTAAGTGGTATCACAGCTTCAGATTGATATACCATAGCAATATACAACAAGAAATCTTGTCTACTGTGAAAACTGGATGTGAATCCAAAATCACAGCTATAGGCAGGAGAGAAGCAGTGAGAGAAGGATTACAACCAGTTAGTGTTTGATTCTCTGAAACTTGAGAAAGAAACTGCTTCCAACTTTTCTTTATAAACCTGAAAGAGACTCTCTGCCAAAAAAAATAACAATTTCTGTAGCCCATTTTGCAAAACTGGGTGCAAACCAGAATAATGAAAGCAGGAAAAGGCAAAATAAGGCAGAGTTTAATGCAGACTGTTGCAAGGATCTGAAAGGAAATGGATGAAAACATTTTACTAGGAAATTGAAGGTACATAGAATAGTTGTTGAAGGCTTTTCTTTTCTAGTAAAACACACAGTTGCTGCTGACAAAATAACAAAATCCAAAAATATTCCCTCTCAGTCTTCAAAACATTTGGTCTTTAGCCTACAAAACCCAAAAAATCCCCTCCGTTTTACAAGTTTTCTGAGAAATTCTTCTCTATTTTCTTTCCCATGAGGAAAAACAAAGTTCTGCCAAGGCATGAAATATTTATATTTTCCACATTTAATCTGCAGTGTAACAAAACAAAAAGCCAGCTTCTTTGTGAACACTTCCAGTTTTCTGGCTCTCTCTGCCTCCCAGTCGTGATGCAGGACTAGTCTCATGGGATTTCTTGGGAAACTTGCCTCTGACCTCTGTGGTCACAAGGTTTCACATTCCACCTCCTTTGCTCCTCTATGCACAAGGATTTTTGTCCTCACTACCTGTTTGTGAGATGTTCTTATTCCTCTCACCCCCGTCTGTCACAAGGCAGGGAAGGGACATATTTCTGAAATGCCCTCATTGCCCACAGCCTCCCTGTCCAGTCACAGCAAAGAAAAGCTGCAGCAACACTTGTCTCCCTGCATCTGTTTGAAACTGAGTGGTGGATAGGAGAAAGTGCCTTGTGGTGGGCAGCATTGCACGTGGGATGAAGGTGTGAGGCAGGCCAGGGAGGCCAGTGGACAGGAGCCACTGTTGCGCAACTTGGAAGGACCATAGGTCTGGCGTCCTGCTGGCACCTTTCCCTTCTCAGCCTCAAAGCCAGGGAGCTGGGCTGGCATTCATTAGTGACCCTTCCTTTCATGCACCTCTTCCATTAAAAGATCTTTGTAGAAGAGAGTGTCAACATCCCTGACACCCCTCTTGGGTGTCACACTTTGAGGAGAGAAGCACCATTTTCCTAAAGCAGCCTGGAGGGGAAACACTTGTCCTGCATTAAAGAGGATAACTGTCTTCTAATCACATTCTTTGTGCAGAGCTGACAAGCCAACAGCTGATGAAGCAAAGGAAGACATTTGTCTAAAAGTTCAATCATTCCCTGATTATCACATTTCCTGAAGCTTGCCTCAAAGCCTCAGGCACGGAGTAGCTGTCAGTTCCTGGAACCTCCATCCTGGCAGTCCTTCTGTCCACTCAGCTCCTGCAAGCATACATCACTAACAGTATCCTAGATCTTAAGTGTCCTCCCATGCAGCCTGGCTCTTGTTTTGCCTTTTCCCTTTAGTTAATGAGCTCTTGCGTTTGACAACTATTATCCCTAAACAGACATCAGTACACACACAAATATGATGTGGAGAAAGTAGCAGGATATTGTCATATTCAATGCGAAATTTTTAGGATGATTTCACTGCATTTTCAAGTCAGTCTATCTCCCTCACATCAAGTTGACTTCACAGCACAATCAAAGTTACCACACTGAAAAATTCCTGTCTCATTTTACATACTGTTTCACCATGTCTCTGGACCACTTCTGTGTTTGGTGATGGTGTACTACAGAGGGTTTCCCTCTAAGAAAATCTGCCTACTGCCTCTTAGAATATTTATACTGGGACATTAATGTCTCAAAGCCATTTCAATTTTTTTAATTCCACAGGAAATACAGTGCTCATATCCAGAAGCTTCTCATAAGCTTTAAGTGCCCTCCTTCTTTCTGTCCTAAAGTCAACTCCAAGTTTTACTTGTGGAAGTACTATTCTTCAGTGGTTTTTGTATTTCCTTAATTACATTTACTTTCTGAAAGCTATGCGCTTCTGTGGGGAGGGTATTTTAGAACCATCTTCTTTGGTGACAGGTGGAAATTACTAATTTTTTTGTAGAAGATTATGTCAACATTCCTGACACCCCTCTGGGGTGTCACACTTTAAGGAGAGAAGCACCATTTTCCCAAAAACAGCCTGGAGGAGAATCTTTAGCCCTACATTAAAGAGGATATTGGGAAAAATCTTACACTTTTTATTCAGGAAAATGTCTGATGACTTCTGTAAGAGGTTTGCTAAAATGTTAAATTAGAGGTACCATATTCTGGAAGTCTGCCTGATCTGAGCTTACCACAACATACTTGACATATAAGTCTGATGCTGAAGACTTGTATCTGCATGATTAACTTCAAGCATATGCACAGTTAATTCAGGAACTATTCAATATCTGAAGGGATACACTGGGACAATTCTAATCGTAAGTTGCATCCACATATTTCAATACGTGTCAAGATCCCAAAATAAAATACTCCATTTTGATTCAGAGAAGAAAACTTTCATGTTTTTGAAAGAGAAAAAACAAGTTACTTGAATCTTTTGTTATTTTAGTTGCACAGAGAATTCCCATGTCCCTGCCAAAAGGGTCCTATCTGATATTGGGCAGGGCATTTAGACTAACATGCTTTTAAATGATCACTATTTGCCTGTTCCACATATAGAAAATGTGCAAGAGCAATGGGAATTCCTGAAGCCAGATTTGCATGCATAGCTGCAGCTGTCTATTAGACCTATGGCTTGAACTCATTCATTTCAATAAAATCATTAACTTAAAAAGTCAGGCCCTGGGTATTTTGAGCAGGTTATGAAAGTGGTTGTTGAGTGCTGTTGAGACTTACCCTTTCTGTATGATTGACCTGCTGCATCAGCCAAGAACTTGAGCTCCTAGGCCATCAACAGATGCTTGTTATCAAAAACTTCTTTATGATACACCCTGTAAAACATATTTTGGAAAAGTGTTCAGGGTTTTAACAATCTGCTCTAATTGCATGAGGAAGTAACTATTTTTAAAGTATTTCCCTTTTAAAATAGTTGACTTAAATATATCCAAACTGATGAGAGCCCTGTCAAAACAAATATTCACACTCAGTTTACTAACACATGAAGCAATAGTTCCTTAGAGAAACAGTGACCTTATAAAGAATTTTGGTGACACAAATGGTATCACCATGCTACTGCTAGGACTAGGTTGCATCATTTTCTCACAACAGTCTAGGCAATGTAAGTAATTTATTTTTTGCCTTACTGCCCAACCATACCTCATTTGTATGTTATAACAGTTTATGTACTTTTGTGGCATGTCACTGCTGATGATCAAAAAATGTGGAAGCGCCAATTTTGAAATGGTTTGATCAAATACAGATTCACCTTCTGAATTTAGCTGTACAGAGCAGCAAAGAAAAAAAGTGTTGTACTTCCCAAGCAGAAGCTTGTGTACAGTGTGAGATTACCTGTCAGTATCAGAGAAGTAAAACATAAGAGCACTTTAGTTCTTTAAGAGAGACATTAAAATGTTAGGGAACACATTGTAAGACTAAACTGAGAATGCTTGAAAGCAGAAATGATCTTCAGGTGTAGTTCTAGTCTTGGCTCTCATCCACAGCAATACCAGGCTTTCAGTCCTCCTCTCTGTGTACCTTTTTATCTGTTACATAAAAACTGCTAGGAGCATTCTCTATGATCTGTAGAAGTAAAGGAGAGAATTCAAAGGTTGTGCCAATATAGGAATGAGATTGGATTTTCCCCATATAGAGCTATTCTGAGTTCTCTGAGGGCAGGTATGAAAAGCTTGTTGCTCAAAACCAGTGGCAGAATAGAAAGTGTATCCGTTCCTGGATGATTTCAGCATCAAGAAACATCTCAAGAGACAATCCTCTTCCAAAGGAGCCAGTAAACACCATGCTAAATTGACCCAGACAGGAAGGAATATACTGTAAATATGATTCCTATAATTACAATTACTACTGAAACCTGCACTGAAACAAGAAACAAAGATTTGTGGATAATTTCTTTTGCACAGTGATTTTCTGTTTGCTGGCTTGGCATATGGCATACCTGTCAGGATATGTGCTGGCCAGCAATAGATAACAAGAGCAGGTGTATGAAAAGAAAGGAGACTTTTGCAATGTGGTAAGTGAAGCAAAGTAAATAATATTATCAGTGAATTTCAGTATTTTGCTTTTTCACGGTAAATACTTCTACTGATCAGGATTCTTCACCTTTCTTATATCAGATTGTTGTCCAGTGATTCTTTTTTTTCAAGAGATAAAAAAAAAAGTGGATGGATATGCCACCTTATTTCTCTAAGCATTCAGCATTTTCTTTTTGAGCCACGTTGATCAGCTTGAATTTGCCAGCCAAGTCACCCGATTTGTGCTGTGCTCGTTTCCTAGCTGAATCCAGGTGTGAGTGCTCCCAGCACGAATACTGATAGATGAGAGTAAAAAATTGCTTCCTGAGAACACCTGCACCTGTCACTGTGTTACTTGTCACTAGATTTTAATTTTCTGAAAACATTCAGAAATGTTAGGTGAATTTCCACTGCAGGCAAACACAGAGAAAAAAGAGTGAATTCAACTGGAGGAACTTCGTTTCTCATTTTACCTAGTGAGTCTTTCAGTCCCAGCATGTGATGTTCTGGGGATCTTGAATTTCATAGGAAGTTTCACAGAGGAGGCACTGCCAAGTGTAGCAAATAAAAGTTAAAACCCATTTTAACACCAGAGTGTCTACACACTTGAACCAAATGGACACTCTGCTTAACTTATCTGAAGTGTGAACAAAACATCTCTCTTTGTTATTCACTGTGGTCCCAATATGTGAAAGAGGAATGGTCTTTACAGAGAATTTGAGAGATGAGGCCAAGATTGAGTTTATAATGAAAAACAAGTTTCGACCTTAGCTATGCAGAGCCAGTAGCCTCTCCATAATACAACTGTCAGTTCAATTTCTGTCAGTGATATAAACATGGAATTGAAATAAGTGTTAGACTAGGATTTGGATGAAAGTTTTAATCAGAAGAGCACCTGCACTCCAAGTCTTATTAAACCGTTGAGGCTGAAATTGTGTGTGAAACATTGCCATCCAGTGGCTGTTTGTACCATTTCCAACCTGTCACAAAAACATTTGTGAAAGAGAAAAACGTTGCAGATTATGTCATTCCTCTTCTCTTTTATGAAACCACAGTGGTCTCTGCATTAGCACCACAATTCTAGACAGAAAGTTCAAATAGTGATGCTCTGAAGTTCTTTCAATTTTTCCTTTTAAGTAAATATTTGTTTCTTATAGCAATGCATCGTATCAACATTTATGTCTCTTAAAAAAATTTCACTACTGCATCTACAGTGTATCCCTCAAAAGAGGAGTTTGCAACTCTGGGGTGAAAGCCCAAAGGAGTGAAATGACTAGTCAAAGGCCATGCAGCCCAAATCCTGAAATCACAAAAAACCATAACTTTTCTAGCTGAATGTCATTGCTCACTCCCCTGTATGCCATCCTGTGCCTTGGGTGTCCCAGTGTTTCGTCCCTCCTGAAAGATCCACTGTTGATTTTTTCCTCTTATAGGGGTTTGAAATTTTTGAAAGCTCCACATGCTACCCCTGTGAACTAACTCTTCTGCTTTACCAAAGGACAGCTCAAACATGGGCAGATAGTGAGTTTCCTTCTGCCACCTTGTCAGCCACACTCAGCACTGATCTGGAGGGAACATATTTGGTCTTTGCCTCTACTAATTCCTCCGTCCCTCTGTGGAGGTACCCTGGGATGTTCAGATGGCCAGAGCAAGGCACAGCTGCAGAAATTCAGCCAAGGGTCTAATTTCTGTGGAGAACACTGCTGGTTATTAATAAAAGCATCTGCAGCAGTAGTCATATTTTTGCAAAGGGAGTGCAAACCCAAAGGAAATGAGATTGAGAATAGCTGTATTAGTTATTGCTATGACTCAGTTTGTTTGAGTCATAGTCCACATTGGGTGGAAATTAAGAACCTGCTGTTCCAGGTCCATAAACCACTTTCTTCTTATTACCACATTCACCTGACCTCTACTAGGTTGTGTAGATCTGTTTTGTCATCCTGTGCCTGTTGCTAGATCTGGAATCCCATCACAGTGAAGTCCTGATCCCCATTAAAGAAAACTGATGCCCACAGGTATAACCATCATCTCACCAAGATGAAAAGCAGTCCTTGTAGCATAAGATTAGAGCTTGTTCCTCAGCTCTATAGAGTTGCAGCATCCAGACAGGTTGCTACAAAAGGACATAAAAGATTTGAGGGTAAATATTTGCTCTGTCTGTGGTAGCAGGCTGGACCGTATATGGCAGCTAAGTTAGCGGTCCAATAAGACGAGGGTTAGCACAAAAATGTAATTTACTCTGTTAAAAATAAAAGTAACTCTAGAATTGCAACACTTGGGTAAGTAAAACAAAGAAATTAGAAGCCCTGTACTCCCAAACTATTTCAAATTTTACCTTTTGGAAATCTGGCCCTGGCTAGCAAAACTCAAGAGAAGTCCAGCAATCCTATTCAATCCTATCTTAATGGAATAAATCAAAAGGACACTATATAACATGCAGCTCTGGGACTGATTCATCAAGCATTACCCTGTCTTATAGCTGTGCCTTGTAGATTATTCATCTATGCATCTAAAGAGTCAAACGCACCAAGCAGTAACCCATCCCCTCCCCTAATGAAAAGGAATCCATAAGTCTTGCTGTAAATCTGCAGAATATCAGAGGGTTATAGTATTCAAACAAAACATCAGAGCCTTTCAGGCTCTCTGCTTTCTTTGCTTTGCTAATTAACTTTTATGTAACTCATTGTATCACCAAGCTGCAACAGGCAGCTGGCACACTAATCCATCTGCAAGGTGACCCCTGTTGTGTGCTATGCAGATTGGGATATTGATATGCTGTTGTGGACTGCAAGACATATCTGTTTCTGTCCCTTGTCTGTCATCTGTAGATACAAAGGGAGGAATGGCTGAGTGTCTAACAAGAGAGCTTGATCCCACCGTATGTCTAGGCTAATGCGGGGAAGAATAAGACTGGGATAACCATTCTCACTTAGACATTGTGGTGATTGGCTTCATTATTGTGCCTGTGATTGATCCGTGCTTACAGCGACTTAGTCAAATCAAAGCTTTAAATAGATACAGCTTTTGTGATTGTTAATTTTGAGGCAGGATTCAGTGCTTTTTCGCGTGTTACCACTGCTCTCTCTGCATTTGACTCTATATAATCAAAGTCCCTTTGGGAGCCGTGACTTACTGCAGTCAGACTAGCTGCAGTTATGGAGGCCCACAGAAAAGATCCATGCTTTTTCTTAAGTCCTCTAGGCTTATTGTAAAGGCATCAGAAATGATGATTGCTATAAATATTTTTCTGTGGGATTTACTCTGCTGCGAAAAAAAAAAAGGCAGGTGTTTAAGTTATTAGAAGTACATCAAAAGTTTGCCACTTAATACCAGCCTAGAGGTATGTTTACCAGCGATAACACCAAAAATGAGAAAAAAAGTTCTGCAGGAATTAGGATTTGTCAGGTTATTTCAGAAAGTTTGGGATCATTTTGGGAAAACCAATTTTTAGAAGAGAGGGCTGTATGAAAGCAGCATTTCAGCAGTCAGACTCTCTAAATCCAAAATGTAGGAAACCTTTCTTGCATGAAATAGTGTGTTTCAGTTTCTAGCAATATCTTTTAAAGAGTCAGTCAAAGATTATAAAGTTTACTTGCCCTGGGATCCCCAGGTGACAGCAGAAGTGTGGGCAATAGCTTGTAAAAAGTCATCTTTCACTTGCACAGGTCCCAGCAGCACCAAGACTTTCCCACCATTTCCAACACACCATTTAGAATATGCATCTGAACCTCTTCCTTGGTAGTACAGCACTCCAAATGCTTTTATGCCTGTCAAAGAAACTGGAGTATTAACAGATTTGAGAGCCCGTTTGTCATTACACACAAATTATTCTCATATATATTATGCCCCATCAAAACAGTACTGCATGTTCTTCTGTCCCCAGCTCCAAAAAAAAAAAAGAGTTTATTAATTCAAAAAGAACTACACATAGATTTCTAGTAATATTGAGTTTTGCTCCTTCAAGTGCTACAGTGATTTTTTGAGTAGCCCAAATTTTGTAACTTATTGGAGTGGGGGGAGGGGTTAAAAGCCAGAGAGATGCAAATTAATTCTCTAGAATGTTTCCAAGTGGGGTTTTGAGTGGATTTCTGAGAATGTGCTCTTTTAGAGAAAGAAGAGACTTTTCCTGAGAGCAGTGAGCGTTACTGATTTACTAAAGTTGATATTGACTAAGCTGCCTGGTTACAATCCCAGGCACAGAATTATTTGCCTTCCAGGCTGCCAACATTAAGTCCTTCAGCTCATCTCTATTTACTTCAGACACAGCCCAGGATATAGGAAAAAAGATGCAGGCTTTCAATAAGAAGTCAGGCAGCAGACAAACTGGGGAAACAATGGTTACATTCACTGGCAGTCCCAGTTTTCACAGGTTTGATCCAGATGCCACAAGTCCATGTTCTGATCCTGTGCAAGAGTATACTGGAGAGTATTGCTGTGTCTCAGAGAGAAGTGGGATGTCATGGAAGCAGTTCTTTGTAGGTTGGTTTTATCATGGGAACTGACCTGATAGCTTAAAAAACCTTCACAAGCCCCAAGGATTTGAAAGCTTCCTAACATGAAGGTAATCCTGCACACAGTACAGTGACCTGTATCAAGATGAGGACCTGGTAACACCACACACAGATGCAGCTTCACAGTTTGAAGAGGCTTTTGTTGCAGAGGCAACACTACAGATCTTACTGGCATTCCTGCTGAAAGCTTAGAAGGGATCTGATGACATTCAGTACAGTCTCCTGTCATGAAGACGCATGCATTTTTATAGTCTACTGTGAAAAATTTTGGTAGAATACATGACATTCCTTGATAGACTGTTCCAGAACATTAACACATTTATAGCTTGATTTTTTTTCCTAATATTTAACCAAAGTAGTATTTGCTGAAACTTCAGCTGCAATTTCCCTTGGTTTGTTGTGATGAGCAGAGATAACAATTGATCATTGTCCCCTTTCCTTATAATAATCTTTTACATTTTACCATTTTGAAATGTTATCAGCATTACCTCTCCCCAGTCATAGTCATCTCTTTTCCAAAAGTAACAAATCCTTTCCTCTTTAATTTCTCACAGATAATGCTTTTTAAATGCCTCTGACTATTCTTATTACTCTTTTTGGGAATGTCTTCCTTTTAATGTCTGGTGCTTTGACCTCTCCAAATGATGTCACACCAGTGCTACAAAGAGTAAATTTTGCTCAGTTCAGTGACACTCTTGCTAATACATCCCAGAGGGAGATTGATTTTCTATGCCACAGTACCTCACTGACTATGTGTTTTTTCAGTTTGTGACCCAGTATAATCCTGTTCTGCAGCTCTGCTACCTTGCCAGGCATTGGCCATTTTGTGCTTGATTTTGTCTTATTATCATCTTCTGCACTTACTTCTACTAAACTTCACTTTGTTGACTTTAGATCCTCAGTTTCTCCATTCAGGCTGGTTCTGCATTTGGTACAAATCCAACAATTACATTTTCAGGCACTGTTTTTACCTGTAGAGATTCTGCTGCTCAGCAAGTCTCCCAGCAAAGCAGAACCAAGGCTGGAGTGTAGCTCTCCACTATCGAGGTTCCTCATTAAGGAAGGCCCCTCAGGAGCATGTAGACGAGGAATAGCAGTAATGTTAGACATGCAACAGTTGCTATCACTGTATTAGTTTTCTTTCACTATAACTCTAAGATTAAAAAAAAAAAAAAAAGAAAAACCCCACCTTCATTATTCTGCTGGTAACATCCCTTGAATGTTTTGGTCTTTCAGATATTAGTATCTGCCTACAGACAAAAGACTGGGTCCCATGCACACTCAGAAGGCCTCAGCTGAACTGATCCCTTTTAACTGGCTGCATTCTGAAAGCAGTTCACACACTAATGGGAGAGAATGTCATAGTCCAGGAAAGTCTTTGTAACTCGATGGACCTACGAGCTCTTGAAAGCATACTTAATTGTACTGAGTAGAACAGCTTGCTTTTAAAATGCAACTGTTGTTAAGACCTGTAGATAACAAATTAGAGCCAATGTACAATGACTTTTAAAAGTATATAAACCAGCAGATGCATACATTGAAAATAATGCACAGAGCAGCAACAGAGAAAAGATATTTCTGAACTTTTTGAAAAGACATAAGTCAAATAATAATATTATTGTAATAGGCAGGAATTGGCCTAAATCGCTGTCCCAGTGGCCAAGTGGTGCTGCTAGTAAAATGCCTGTATAGATACCATGTCATAGCAGATGACACGAGTATTTCACAGTGCTGAAAGGAATGTTCTGTTTCTCCACCCCACAGCAAAAGAAAACACATTGCTTGCTAAAGTACTTAATACATTTGAAGTACGCTCACTTGAGACTAAAGACAAGCCTTTTTTCTCTTATGACTCATCCTAACCTCGTTATAATTTCTTTAATAACAGCTCCCTTCAAGCATATTCTGTATATATGAACTTGAGCCAAGTGTGTTTGACCAAGTGGGTATTCATCTTATGAAGACAGTTTATAAAGAAAAAGTTATGTAAATGTTTCTCTTAATTTGTAAAATGTGCCACAGTTCTGTTTTTTGAACTGTGTTATACTGGCCTAAGATCCTACAAGTGAAAAACTATCCAGAACTGCATTTTACTTGATCACAGAGAACAGCCCTGGCACAGGCAGGGGATTTCCCACGCTATTTCTGTTTCTCTTGACTTCTTTTCGTTCACTGTCTAGGATAGAGAGTATTCACACATAATATTGTTCTACTTTTAATTTTCTATAGCGTGCTTTGGGGTCAGATTCTTGTTTGGATCATAGACTGAACTCAGCAGCCGATAGCAACTGAAATTCCAGTCTAGTCAAAGGAGAACAACTACTTTTGCCCCAGTCAGGGCCTTAATATGCCCCATGGAACAAGAACTCAAATACTTCTTCATATGCATGCTCTGCACACACACCACCACTGCTTCTAGTTAGAATGTGTATTAAGAATGGTATGAATTTTATTTTATGGATCAATTGTTACTAAAAATAAATACACAGCATTAGGCAGCAGCCACTTTCAAAAATGTCATTATCACAACTGCAGGATTAATCTAAAAAGGAATACCAAAGTGATTCATTTGTATTAAAGGAGAATAGGCTGCAGGCTATGATTTAAAAAATCAATACTTTTTTTAATACAGAGAAATAAAACAAATGTATTAGGATGCAGTGGCTTATTAAAAAACATTCTCAAACAATTCTGATGACATGCCTTTAAGACCACCAATGGACAAGAAGAGGTGGTCAGTGGTCTTCTCCAGCCATCAGTACCCATTTAGTCAGTACTCTGGGACCAGTAGCCGTGGCAAACACTTCCTAAAAAATTACTGTGCAGGTTCAAATGTGCCAAAGGGCTCTGATTTGCAATACATGGGGAGTTTCATTCTCACAGATCTGTGTCTCATAACTTGCTCGGAAATTTTTGCCCATAGGTGAGCCAACGGAAACAGTTTTCAGCCGTTGCACTTCAGAGCCTGGTACAGTAGCTTAAATTACTACCATTTCACTAAAACTGTGCAAACTAATGTATCAGGCTATAAACCATGTCAACTGGGAACCCATAATGTACCATATCCTGAGCTACACTGTGCCCAACAATGCAATGGCTACAGCAGCTCCCATATCAGACAGGCAGGGCAGACTGCCCCAGGCAATGCTCCTGAAACAATATCAACAGCTTTGTCCCCTGTAGCACCGATACCACTTCATGATTTAGATTCTTGTGCTGTTATGGTGGTAAGAGGTAAAAAAGGCTACAGGATAGATGTAACAGAAGTCAGGTTCAAGGTGAGCTAAACCAGTGTAGTTATTTCCTACCTGTAGGGATCAGCAGTTTAGTGTGAAACACTGTTTTTTCTGTGAAAGCATATAGACTCAAACTACCTACAATTATGCACTGCAGACATTTGAACGCTATCTAGTTTTGATTCATTGGTCAAATATTTTACATAACACACAGAATCTGTCACACAAAACCTGAGACAGAACTGTCAAATTTCACACATTCCTTTTGGTGTAAATGTGCGAGACACAAACCCATTCCCAAACTTACTGGAATATGAGATAAACCTAAAGATACATTTGGGCCGCGACTGTGAAAAATAAGTCTATGTTCTGTTGCAAATATGATTAGATATGCGTTAAATATGTGTATATTGTTAGATATGCTCTGTATGTTAATAAGTCGGGCCATAACAGACTAGCAGAGAATCTACTACTCTCTGCAATTGAAAGAACTTTTCTTTCATTGCGGTTTGTCTGGTTTCACATTTGCTTTTCTAGCTCCTATGGTTGCCTTCTTTGCTTTGGCAAAAGATCATCTGCAGATTGCTCTTTTTTTGTCTCATTATGAAATATACAATATCTCATTCTGAGGAGAGAAATGTATACAACTTGCTTTAGAAGCAAACTGTGCAGATTGAAAGAAAATGGTTTCAAATACAGTCACTAGAAGAAGAAAGTATAAGCGGTCTTGGAATTTAAATTGTTTCTGATCACAGAGAAAAACATATATGGTTTTGGGGAGCCTACTCAATAATAAATGTAGAGGACAGTAAACAAGAGCTTGTTAGTGGGATAGTCTTTCCACCTGCAAAATAAAACAAAAAATTCTAATTTTAAAAACCCAATTAAAAAATTAACATTCAAAGATCAAAGACAAACCATGAAAATGTTTTATCTCAGTGTCATATGAAGATTTCTAACAGTAGAAAAAGGGTAGAATACATGTTAAATAAAGGAAACAGGAAATAGAAGAAAATGCAGTCATAAAACAAAATTGCCCATGTTCCTGTATCCATACCAGTATCAGAGGAAAATGAATTCTAGATGGAAGTAGACGGAGCAGAATTTTTTTTCATTGATATTGTTGTGTATATTTCTCCAGACAGATTAATAACAGCTGCTACTTCTTCAGCAGCCTAGCTACAGTTGTACAGAAACGTGAAGAAAAGTTCAAGTTATTTTAAGCTGCAAGGATGAAGATTTCAAGGTGGTCTCTTAGGCAGCAGCAATCTCCATCAGAAAACTGTTTTACGATTTCTGTCCACAGTTCTCAGCTGCGCAATGCCACAGGAGCTGGTCATGCTGGTAAGGATATATCATGTCAGGAAAATTCACAGCCACTAATGATTGTGTTACTGTGTTAATTATTGTGTTACTGTAATTACTTCTGCCCTACTGTGGTAATGCCTGTAGCCTCAGGACCTTATTACATTAGGCATTGTATAAGAAGATGAAAATTGGATGGTCAGGTGTTTACATCATGTTAATAGAGGTGGTGGCATAGGATGCAAGGAAATGGTTGGATCACAAGTACTCACTGAAATAAAGGTGTGCACAGAACAGCAGATGTCATCCTGATCTAGGGATTTGCAGCAAAGAACTTAAAACAGGATTGTTGGGTAGAAGTTTAAACAAAATACCTTTGGATAACAAATGATCTAATGTAGTAAAAGATTTATCTCTATTATTGTGAGCTGATTTATCAAAATAAATGTTTAATTGCAGTGATTAAAACAGTCAAGTGTGCATCTGTTTACTCCATTTACAGAATTAAATTGAGATAAAACACAAGGGTCTACACTTTTTCCATGTTTGTTTTTGTCAGATCCATAAAAAGCAGACTTTACCAAGTTCATTCAGCATGTCTTTCATGTGACTGATCTCATCTTTCTACAGTAGAGTCTCAAAATGTGGCAGCTGACCATACTTATCTATTTTTAGAAATAGATATAAAATTGAAACCAATCAGCCTTATTGTGGTAGACTTTCCACAGACACAATGCAGATACTCCTTGACCCAAAAGAGCAGATGAAGAATGGGGAGAAAGCGCACAGAAAGCTAAGTGCAGTTTAGCTAATATCTTTTAAAGTGCAGAACAGGGCTTTCTACCACCAGCTCCCAGAAAAGCCCAGCATGCTTTTCACTACTCATTTTGCTCTTTTCTTCCATCCTTCTGTAGCTCCAACTAAAACAGTCACCTGTGTTTTCCCAGATTCTCCTTTTCCCCTTGGATACATTTCCCTGGTAGATTTTGAGGGTTGGCTCTGTTTGTTTGGAATTTCCATATGTCTGGTAGACAGAACTGGTGGCACGCTGTACTTGTGTGTGATTAGAAATCCCTAGTATGAGTCTACCATGCCAGTCCCTGTGCAATGTCTGTGCTTCAGTGGGTGAGACATGAGTAGCAACAGTACTTGGCAAACTCTCTGCAGAGGACATCCCAGGCAGGCACACAACAGTCCCATCCCTGACAAATTACTGCTTTTTTGTTCCTGTGCCTGTTGCTGCCAAGTGCCTGATGCATGTCAGTGTGAGGACAGCAGGACAAATGCAGCCAACCAGTGACACCATTAGCTCTGATTGGCCTTTGCAGGCTCTTGCTTGAGCTCTTGCTGCTCAGCTCTCCTTAGCCTGGCCACCACACAGCACTGCTTCCAGTGCATCCCAGCTGCCTTCTGTCCCTGGTTATTCCTGCAGCATGTGTAGCAGCCAGCTCATTCAGCCTTGGTCTCTTTTCAGCCTGGCCCCATTCAGCTTGATGGCCTGCAAGGCTGGCTTGGGTAAGGCCTGTGTGACCACACTGCAGGCCCCACTCTGGGTTCACAGTCATATTCATAGAATCACAAAACCATTAAGGTTGGAAAAAACTCTTAAGGTCGTCGAGTCCAACCCTTAACTCAGCACTGCCATGTTCACCACTAAACCATGTCCCCAAGTGCCACATTTATATGTTTTTTGAACACTTCCAGGGCAGCCTTTTCTGACTGCCTTTTCAGTGAGGAATTTTTTCCTAATGTCCAATATAAACCTCCCCTGTGCAACTTAGGGCCGTTTCCTCTTTTCCTATCACTTGTAACTTGGAAGAAGAGACGGACTTCCACCTGGCTACAGTATCCTTTCAGGTGTTTGTATGGAGTGATAAGGTCCCCCTGAACCTCCTTTTCTCCAGGCTAAAAAACCCTAGCTCCCCCAGATGGTCCTCATCAGACTTTTGCTCCAGACTCTTCACCGGTTTCATTGCCCTTTTTCTGGACACACTTCAGCACTTCAATGTCTGTCTTGTAGTGAAGAGCCTGAAATTGAGCATGGTATGTGATGTGCAGCATTCAAATCACTGAATGATAACAGCATCCACCTTCAAGGGCTTTTTTGCATTCCCCTGCCTCAGTTACACTTCCAAGGCAGGTTTTTATCCCTGTGTCCTGATGCAAGCTGGAGGACTGTTCACTTCCCTGCTGACACAAAACACCCTCCACATGGAGGACCTTTCATAGAATCAGAGGATCATAGAATATGCTGGGTTGGAAAGAACCTATTAGAATCAAATCCAACTCCTGGCCCTGTGCAGGACACCCCAAGAATCACACCACGTGCCTGAGAACGTTGTCCAAACGCTTCTTGAACTCAGACAGGCTTGGTGCTGTGACCACTTCCCTGAGGAGCCTGTTCCTGTGCTCAGCCACCCTCTGGGTGAAAAACCTTTTCCTGATATCTAACCTAAAATTCCCTTGACTCAGCTTCATGCTTGAACTTTGTTCGGGCTGAGGGCTGTGGTTCCCAGGTGTAAGCCAAGGAGAAAACAAATCTCCGTCGATGCACACCCATTGCAGAAACGCGATTTTTTCATAAACCCTGGGCTCCGGCAGCTCCCCCACCTCAGCAGGGAACAGGGAGGCCGCTCCTCTCTCTCCAGTGAGGCTGGACACATTTGGGGGTCCCAAGCTTCCGCGCGGGTGCCTGGCTGCGGGGGGCGGTGCGGGCTGCCAGCGGCTGGGAGCGGGCGAGCTTCCCACGGTGCCCACGAGATGTCCTCCCTGCACCAACACAAGCCCTGCAGCGCCAGCCTGAGAGCGGCTTTATGCAGAGGCATGGAGCCAGATTAACTCCTAAATTCAATATTTATGATGGTCCCTTTTCCCCAGCGTGGTCCAATTTGGGTTCCCGTGTGCTGAAGCACGTGCAGACTCCGGTCGCAGGGGTGGCCCCGATCTGCACGTCCCCCGGAGCACCCCAGGTGCCGTCTCTCTCCTGAATCCTGTTGCATGGCTTTGGACATCCAATGAGATAAAAGACTTTATACTAAAAATAATAAACAGGTAGAGAGAAAATACCGTATTTGGCAAAATGTTCATCGTATTATTGACTCTGATTTCTTTTAATTCTCAGATTTTGATGATGACGGCAGGCACCATCTCCCTTCCCATTCCTCCACGCTGCCCTTGTGTAAAACCAGAGGCAACATGTGACAGGCAGGGGGTACAAAACAAAACAAAGAGATGCAACTGTTCTGTATATGGGGTCATATCACAGCCAGAGCACAAGGGTGACAAGAGAAGCAATGAGAGGTCAGTGTCAGCATGGGACACCATCTGTTTTAAATTCTAGTTTTAAGTTAACACTGCTTGGCCTCTGTACTCAGCAACCAGACTTTTCTGTCCCCGCAGGCAGATACAAGTAGGTGGAGGAAAGTACATTAGTTGTTTTTGGATATGGTTCAGAGAGCCCAAGCCCAAAATGGGTGACCTCCACTGACTGTGAACTGATCAATTCTATGCATTCAAACAAAAAAAAAAGGTAGTCCTGCCTAATCTCTCCAGATGATTTTCCCACAACTGTGGAAATGCCACTACATTCTACTTAGCTCTTACAATATTCACAAGGTTGTCTTTCTTTTAAAAAGTTATTTGCATTCAAGGATAGAAAAGGGAATATATGTGATATTAAAATAGTAAAATATGTCCAAATGTCTTATAATTGGAGAGTCAAATATCTTTCACTATTGAGGAAAATGCAGAAACATCTGGTTTAATTACCCCAAATTTAACTAAACTTTGAATACAACTCAGACTATGTCAGATGTAAAAGCCCATCGGTAACAACACTTAGAGAGATGTAAGAGTATTTTGGGCAATATGAAAATGAACCATTTAATTACCAGAAAGATGGAAGGGGAAATTATAAAATTCATAAAGTTATAAAATTCACTTTTAGACTTAAAAGTGGTTCATTCTAGTTCCTGGTATGCCAGTATTAAATTCCACATATAATTAACCCTTAAGGACCATAAGATATTTCCTGAATAAGTACTTTCTAAAATCCTGATTGGGAGAAGAACCTCATAGACTGACAGAGACTATGGAAATGTTGTGCCCTATGAAAAAAGCAAAATCTAGATCAAAAGTGAAGAACTCCTATATACTCTTCCACTTCTCCAAAAAGGCTTCTAGATAGGAATACCGCTCATTTTAAATGCTAATATCACTCTGTCTTTAGATGTTCATAAACTTCATATTATCAGAAGCCAGGAGCATGTACTAGGAGCTATAATTCTTCACATGCACTTTTCTCACGTTCCTTCCCAATTTCCCACTGTACAAACCAGCATATTTTGGCCAATCAAGAATGAAAATTCTTATGTTATTTCCCAGCATACTTCAAGGAATTGGTTTGTAGTCACAGCAGACTTTTCCGGATGACTGTGTGATGACTGGGAAAGCAATATGAGGTTAGAATAAACCAATGACAAATGTCCACAAGAAAACGAGCATCCCCCTTTTGATAATTGTTGCTCCTCTCCTGAGACTACCCACTGCTGTCTTCCTCCTGGGACTGTATAGGATGTTTTAGATAAGCTGAGGCCAGGTCCTGAAGTATCTTGAATACAGACACCAAAACAGTAGACTGCTGTGAACACTATAGAAAGTGCTTGTAGAGACAAAAGGCCAAGACTGAAAAGATGCATCCTGTATCAATCAAATTTTCATTCTTTACTGCTCAGAGTACCTAAATACTGAAAGTTTCAAGTCCTAGTAAACACACTGCTGGAGACTAGCCAAGACTTACATTATAATGTCTCTTTTAAAGAGATATAGAGCTTCAGAGGAAAAAAAAAGACACTCATCCTGTGTAAGTTATATAAGTATTATCTTAGCAGTGTAATTATACTAGTCCAATTGTGTAGACAACTATTTAGGTTGCATTTGTGAGTGACTCTTTTCTCTTATATAACTACTCATTATAAAACAGTATTCAAACCAATGCTTTTAGCTTCAGAATATGTTGAATAGTAGGACGTTGTGGTTCAGCTGCCAAGCAAATCAGAGAGATGCACACTCTCCCTGGGTAAGAACAAAGGAGACAGTTCAATAGCAAGCTTGTTCAGGGACTTGAGAGTAGTTATTTCACAGCTTCTGACCCTAGATCTTTAGAGTCACTGTTCAGAGGAACAAACCAGGTGCTCTGTGCTTCTTCCAAAGATAATACCACAAGGTGAAACTACAAGTCTTAAATGCAGCAACCCAGAGATGGAGAAAGCAGGTATGTACCCCAAAGTTCCTTGAATAGCATTTACTAATGCATGCTTTCTTAGACTCCTTTCATAAAGTTGTGTAACTGCAATGTGGGATTTCTATTTGTTTAGTTCATACCATGCTGCTGTCAGCATTTTCCCTTGGTGACTGCTGCTGTGTTTCTCATAACATCTATTCTCATGTTGGAAACAGGTAGGGTTTAACGAGCCCTGTGGAGACAGCTTAGGAAATGTGAAGATAATGCTCTATACATACATTTGCAGATATTATTGTCTAGATATAGGAATTCTTCTGCTGAGAGAATATAGAAAAGCCTCTTCTCTTTCAGACTAAAAACTCAAATTGTCACAGCAAAAGATTTCAAAATCAGTTTTCAAAAGTCCAGATCTGTTTGGTTTTTTACCTTTCCACAAATTTCCTTCATGTTCCCCAAGTCTTGCTAGACTAATGTTTGGGGTGGCTGGGCAGCTCAGGACTGAACACTGAGG
Source organism: Corapipo altera (assembly GCF_003945725.1). NCBI lineage: Eukaryota > Metazoa > Chordata > Aves > Passeriformes > Pipridae > Corapipo > Corapipo altera. The sequence continues at coordinate 20,924,723 of NW_020884873.1, read as the reverse complement.
ATTTCCCCATTGCTGGCTCCTGGCAGTCCTCAGGTGGCATTTGTAAAAACTGAGAACAGAAGACAAATTTGCAAGGAGCCACATGCCTGGCTCCAGAGCTGTGTGCTCTCAACTTGCCATTGCCCCTTGCTCAGTCAAGCTGGCAGATTCTCCTCATGCCCTCTCAGCAGACAGTTTTTCTGTTCAATTTTTGCTAAAACATCTTCCCACAAAACACTTCAACTTTGATAGATCAGCACTTTCAGATGAAAAATAGTTCTACCTAAAAATAAACATCTAACATTAGCTTTGAGAGCTGTAGATTAGATAATTGTATCTGCAAGTACTGACTTTGAAGCTTAGATATAAACATCTCCTTAATACCCAACCAAGCTCTGCTAAGAAGAAAGGATGACTTAGAGGGCAATGCAGAAGCTGGAAGAGCCTGAGGCTTGAGATTAAACCCTAGCTTAATACTGGTTGATAGTACATCCTATGACTCCCAGAACGGATGACACAGTACAGCGGAAAGGGACCAGCTTTTGGTCATGTTGTTTTCTGTTCCTGTTAATTATGTCCTAGATTGAGGTATTCGTACTCTGCATGTGTCTGCTAATGGCAAAGAACCTGTTACAGTCACATTAAAAACATTTTGCAATCTGTCCTGAGTAAATAGGTAGAGAAATGTTATGTCTTTTTACAAAGAATGTGCTTCCGCTTGGGTTCACTTCACAAATTACATTTTAGATGTTTTTATCACACTATATTGACGTCTAAAAGTGATCTCTAAAATTCATAGCTATCTTCCTCTCCTATTTCAACTAAAATGGTTTCTTTTTATACCTTTCTGTGGTAAACAGTGACAAGCTATTTGTCTTAAAACAAGTTAAAGGCAGCACCTGGAAGATTTAAAGTTCATGCCACCCAGCCACCATGTGGATTATATTCTTAACATCATGAATTTAGGGTAGGGAAAATGCATCAAAAGCAGCTGAATATCTGACCCTGATTCCCCTTGGTTTTATGCAGCCCTGCACAGAAGAGGGAGCACAGTCAAAGGTACTCCAGCCCTTGGCTCTAACATACAGCAATGCTGAAAGTATGTGAAAATGGACTGGCTTCATAATGACTCAAAAGTGTAGATTAGGCATATATGGTCCTATGACTGTGAACATAGAGGGAGTGGTGCTAGGGCAGTGGTTTGAACATAGATTTAAAAACTATGAAATATTTCTGTCAACCGCTCTGATCTCATAACTGCAGTTGCGCAGCTCATTGGCTACATGTCTAATTACTGGCATTTTCTCTCTGGATCATATGAAAGAGTCTACTCTACAAAGTGTATCCTAATAAATCGAAATTTTAAAATTGTTTTAATTTCTTAATAAATGCAATTAAAATTTAATTCAGCAATATTGTATGAGGTTTCCTTAATCATATGCAACATCTATTACATACATTATTCAATGTACATAATCTTTCAGAGCCTACAAGCATTATATCAAAACCTCCATGTTGCAAAGAGCAACATCACATCTGAAGAGAGGGGACATCAGCACTGGTCCACAGACAGGTGGTTACACTAGATCCACAAGATGCCACCACCTCCTTCTCCCAGCTGAGGCTGGGTTAAATGGACAGCTGAATCCTTCTGTGGCACAGAACTCTCTGTTCCACTACATTGCTCCAGTGGCTGAGGGTTCAGATCACTGTCCAGACTCAGTGCCTCTGCTACTCCATAACTCATCATGTGACACAGAAACAGCAGAGCAACTTCAGTAGCTCACGAGTTGCTCAAGGCTCTAAAGTCACATTTGGACATTCTGGACAGAGGATATGAATCATGAGAAGTCTGGGATCTTAAGCCAGTGTTAGTACTCACAAATGAACAATTTCTCAGCTGAACACTAGGTAAAGGACAGAAGGAGAAATTCTCAGTTCCATCCTGTAGTTCAGCCTACTCAGAGGAGCTGTGCTGGTCTAAAGGTTGCAGTAGTCGTTTTGGTGACATTGTTTATTAAAAAAAAAAAACTACAAGAACTTTGATAAGCCTCTCTGGTCCCCATCATCCTCAAGGCCATCAGAAGACTATTTTCTTCTAATTACTGTGAGCTACAGCAAAGCAGTATGTGCTGCTTAGGCGACACTCATATGCCAAGGCCCTTTAAGACTGCACAGTAGCCTACCTTATCCTCATTGCACAGTAAAGCTACATCACTTGCTGCATCTGCTGCAGTCATAAAGTACAGCTTGCCCCAAAGCATACTTTGATCTCTGTTACTGCTCTATTCAGAAATTTGCTTTTCTTTCTCCCGGATTGCAAATCTCTCCTAACTACTATCTGCAAGTGTTAACTACCAAACAAGTTTACTATCCCTCTGCAACATTTTTGAAGCTATTAAAGCATGCAGAGATGCAAATAAAGGGAAGAAAATCTGGTCCAGAAAGTGGGAGGACTGTTGAAATTATGGTGTCATATTTTGAAATTCTCCTTGGAGGAAATACATTGTTAACAGCAAATATACGTGCTGGTTATTTAAAAACTCCCCGCTTACATATCTTTGTCCCTGACAGTTAATACACTCAAGTTTAATTAGATTGTTATTAATCATTGCTAGTTTCTTGCCCAAATCGTATTAAAATTTAATTGGCATGCTTCTTACTTAGATACTTTTGTTTACCCTATTTTTCTCTTCCTCCGGGAAACCCGGGTTTAGTCATAGAGCCCCATCCCACTAACCTCAAAAACAACCCATTCCTTTTTATATCTTCATTTTTTCCCTGTTATTATGCTCTTTTATCCTGTTGTATTTTTATTCCTCCTCAGCTACTGAGGAGCTACTTTCCTGAGCACCAGCATTATATACTGCTTGAATCTTGAGATAAATGTAACAACTCCAAAGAGTTTGGGCAGGTATATCTGTGTTCTAAGGCCTTAAATTAGAAACGAGTACCAAATTTAGATCAAATCAGTTACACAAATCAGCTGTTTATATAATTTTTTTCTTGTATGCTGAGTATGATAGTATCCTGTGGTGGCATATGCAATCAATAGAAGCCAGTCGTCTCTCTGACATTCACTGTAGGTTAATAAAAAAAGGTTAATAAAAACCAGAAGGAACACACTGAGATCTTATTTTCTCCTCATCATCATCTATGTCGGTGTTGAAGAACTGGTTATAATTAGAACTCTTAGATCTTATGAATGTAAGTGCTGAAGGACTCTTTAGAGCTTTGGAAGGAGTTGCTTGGAAGGATTTGAGAAAGATCTGGAGAACAGTCCTTCCTCCCTATAGTTTGTTAACTAGTACCATGATGGAGGCAATGTATTTTGTTTTGGTAAAGATCTATATACGCCTTCTGTTTTCCCCGGACACTTGAGTGAATATTAAACTCCTGACTCAGCCACACAGAGGAATGGTGAAATTCTTAAAACATGTCTGAATCTCCTGGTACCTGATGAGCTAAAGGATTTTTTCTGAGCAGAACAAAAAGTAATTACTTTAATAAAATATTATATTAAAAACATAATATACGTAAAATAGTTAAATGAAAAAACTTAAGATATAATTATGATAGAAGGCAGGAACCCACATGTATATAGGTGAAATTATTATGTTTTCTTGTTAAAAAGCTACAGTTTAGTTCAATCCAAGTTATTTGGGTCTTTCATTTTGCAAATCTTGATTACAAGTAGCTTTACCCCGAAGAATGCTGGACAATACTTGATCATTTATTTGCCTTCCTATATTCCTGAAGGCCAAATGAAGAGCTATCTGTTTCCCTAAGTTAAAATACAAAATGGTTCAGTCTTGGCTCTAAGTAGAATATTATTGATTCATCACGTTTCAAGCAAGATGTTGCCTGACCTCAAACCCCTCATAACTTGGATCAGATGAAAGGATTTTGGATGATGACCACAGACTCACCAATATTTGTAGGCTGAATGTGTAGCTGAATTTGTGATGGCTGGACATGGATTGGCTTCCATATAATTTGTCTTTTTATCATTTCTATTAACATTTTCTGTTTGTCAGGTAAAGCATCAGCATGTAGTGCCTTATAACACATTTGCCACATAATGAGGCTAATGAACACAGAAGTATTTTAGCAACTTCATCTATTGTGCTTTCACCAGTTGATAGATAATTGCCATAATGGGACACTTTGCTATTTTGATCTCGTAGAGCATGAAATCCCATTACATTTGTACACTAATCAGGGCTGTCTATCAGTCCTTGCTCACATGAGTAACTGTTTACAGACTCTGTTCCAAAACACTTTGCCCCATGCTCTCTTTTCCTAAGGTTTCTGCCACTTTCACCTCCCTTTGCCTAAATATAAGATTTTAATGTAATTAACTGAAATAAAGAATTAGTTTCTTCCTATGTCATACCTTTCTTCTCCTCCTCAAGTCACCAAAGGAGGGGAGAAGGAAGTTTTCATAAATAATTTCATAGGGTCAGAGGATAATGCAGGTTGGAAGAGATCTTCAGAAGTTCTCTAGTCAAACATCGTGACCAAATAAGAGTCAGCTGTGAGATCAGACCATGTTTATTCAGGCAGATGTTGTAAACCTTGAAGGAAGACTGCACAGACTCTCTGGGCTCCTATTCCACCTTTTGGCTGTCTTCATGGGGAAAATGGCTTTTTTTACATCCAGTCTGAACTTCTCTTGTTTCAATTGATATCCATTGTCTCCTGGCTTCCCACCACCCACTGCCATGAAGATCCTGGCTCCACCTCCTCAATCACTTCTTTGTAGGTATGGGAAGACTGCACTTAAGTTCCCTGAAGCCATCTCTTCTCCAGGCTGAACAAGGCCCTTTACTTCAGATTCCTCTCGCAGGGCAGGTCCTCCAGCCTGACTGCTATGCTGACATTTTGCTGAACTTGCTTGATTTTATCACTGTCTTTTGTTTTCTAACAAATGCTGGTAGAAGAAGATAAATGCTTTCTTCAGTCTACAAGCTGTGCTGCTGTTAATACAGCTCAGAATGCTTTCTCTGCTCTGCTAGGGCATACCACTGTCTCATGTTCAAATTTCTGACTGCCAGTAGATTCAGATCCTTCTGCACAGAGCTCTTTACAGCCTGTCAGTCCCCAGCTTGTATCATTACCAGTAGTACTGGCAATACACTTCCCTAGTGTAGGACTTTGCTCTTGTCCTTGTTGAGTTTCGTAAAGTTCCTGTTGGTCCATCCCTCCCACCTTTCAGCAGCAGCCCAGCACTCAAGAGAATTGAACAGCCCCCTCGATCTGATCTGCAAACTTGATAAGAGATGTAGTCTGTCCCCTCTACAACTCTAGAAATGTAATCTGAGGACATGGCAGGAAATGAGTAGGGAAAGATACTGCTGGGAAAAGGTGAGAAGAAAAGCCATGGGACTGAAAGAAGATTTTAGACTTGGTTAATACCTAATTATCAAGTTTGTGATTACTAAGGGCTAAATGTACAAGGGGACAGTAGGATGATGCAGCTGTTTTTTCCGGGCATTGATATATTTTTCTATGTTTTTCTCCAGATTTATAGCATTGTAAGTAGGAAGAGTTCTGCACCAAGAACTGCTTTGTCTCAAGAAATCAGTAAAATCTCTTGAGAAAAAACTGAGCTCATTGTTCTTGTGGAAAAAAGCAAGACTGCATTTTCTGACCACTTCAGTTGTTTCACTATAGTAAACACTTTCAATATTGTAAACACTTCAGCTTTGTCATGTACCCTTAGAAGCTCTGACTAGAGGCCATTTGTCAATGATTTTTGTCAATACTCTGGTCTATGTACCATTTTCTTCTCGTTAATCATCAGCTTTACCTCTCCCAAGTATGTCAGGAAGATGATGCAGAGGATTTGGGTAGCTGAAATTCGTATTTGCAGAGAACTGTCTCCCTAATGCTTTAATTTCAGAACTACTGTAGCAATACAATTAAAAATCAATGGCTGGCAACAGAATAAATTTCACAAAATGTACATAACCAATATTTCAGTCATGAAATATTTCTTATGAAGCCTCAAGTCGTCGTGGTTTGTAATGAGAGGAAACATCTTTTATTTTTGCAATCCATATAGCTGGAAAAAAAAATGAGACATTTTCAGACAACATAAGCCTTTCCCATGGTCTGAAATCAAGTTGGCAGAAAACCTCTGTTATCACCTGATGGAGATATTCATATTTAATGACAAGGTGAGTGCATTTCATTCACATCTTTGACGGCTGACACTCAGACCTCAGGTCTTCTCAGTCTCTGTATCAAGTTAATATTCTGCAATATTGCTGCTTAGAAATAATTGAAGCTTACCATGATGTTCTTAAATCACTCCTCTCTTAATCTTTCTCTCTCCTATAAAGACAATATCATCACTTATATTTGAAGACCAGGAATCTACATTAGAAAACCACATTATCATTCAGATCCAGCACTATTCACCCAAGTGGAATGGCTGGATAGTTTGACTAGCTGTGTCTGCCAGACCCCTCTCCTGACATCCTTGGTTTCTCTGAACTTTTTGCCCACTATTAGCTGTTGACTAACCCTGTGCTAGTTTCAGCAGACATAATGATGCTGTTTCTTTTCAGTCTTGATGCTGTTTCTTTTCAGTCTTGATGTTTTCTCCTTCCATGGGTTAAACAGGGCTAACAGAAACTCTCCATTTCAGATGTCTTAGTTGTAGAGAGGGAGGGACGAGCTAGAGATACAAGTTCATGACCTGGAAACATGTCTTTACCTTATGTTAGACAATGGCCCTGCTGAAAATCTTTCTTCACTGCTCTGCAGCTCTTACACAACAATCTTCATGACCCTAATGTAGGGTATGGCCCCTAAATGACAATTATTATAAATCCTGTGATAAACTCTGTTTCCCACCAACTCTCTGTTTCTCTGCTTGTTTTGTAGTGCCTTTACTGAATATATTCCTAAGGATCCTGAGTGCACCCTCCCTCCCAACCAGGGATCTGGCAATGGGGCTCAGGGCCAAGGTAGTCAGTGCAGGCACTTCCTGAAAGACAGTGCCACAGAGAGGACCTGACAAGCCATCCCAGGGCTGTGTCTGACCCAGAGCTCCTCATCAGGACTGATCTCACATCCAGTGGCTGACAGACCAGCACAGCCTTGGCCCATCCCCACAGACAGTGCCCAGTGTGTGAGGCTCAGGCTGCCCCGATGCCCATCAGCTGCCCTGCTCCCTGAAGCCACCTGTCCTTGTGGAGCAGGGACAATACCCACTCAAATACAGCTGATCTGTATTATCTATATATTTATATCCAGTCAAATAGAGCTGATGATCTATACCGCAGGTATGGTTTTACTTAGAATCCACAATCCATCTGATTGAATGATTGAGTCCTGTTCTTCTGCAATCAAGTCTTTGGATACAAATTTCACATTTAATGGAAGTTTCAGATTGAATGCAAGCATATGTACACTGAGCCACTGCAAATACCATGAATGGCAGTAAAATGTATTTACTGCCGTCTCTTCATCTTAATTCTCCATAACCATGTCCACGTGCAAAGTCAACTGCTGCTCATGCCACATGCTGCTGTAAATCCAACACTGCTGGTGATCTCAGTCCCACCACACTGCTCTGCTTTGGTGTTAGCAAATACTGCTTTACAGTTCTCTTTCTAGCTGCTGCTTTCACAAAACTAAGTTCAATCCCAGGGGTGGATACACTCTGTGCAAGTTAGTAACATGAGGAGCCCTTAAAAATAAAGACTCTAAAAATTGAACTATAGAACTGTTAAATATTACTGTGAGGTTTGCTTATTTGGTAGATCTTACCTTAGTGCCTGAATTTCACTGTCAATACAGTGCTACGACCTCTCTCACGTTTGGCCCTCATGTAAGTAAATGCAGTTCCTTGCTGAGCTCCACAGGAACTGGGGTCCTGGAAAGAAAAAGATGCAACAGTATTGTGCTGCAGCTCTTATCTTCCTTGTCCCTGCATTGAAACTAGCCCTGACATGCAAATGCAGCACCTCAGCTCTTCCCCTGTAAAATGACCAATATAGCCGACACATGCCCCATCACGTGTTTGCATCCCTGAGCTCTCCGTTACATATCACCTTCTGTATCCCGAGCCACACTAACATAATTTAACACATTGGGCCTCCAGGAAAATAAGAACTGGTTGATGGGACTGCTTAAAGAAATGTTATAAATGGGCTTTTCTTGCAGCACACCAGCTGTGTGACTCATGCCTTCCCCAAACCCCTCCTCCTCTAGGAGGTACTCGTCCTCTGAGTTTATCATAAATGGCTGTGTATAGGAGAAAATTATGCTGTTTTCAAAACAACAAAAACATCCTTTCCCACAACAAGCTGTAGAAAAGCAAATAGTGGGTATATAAAATGTTAACTATTTTAAAGCACTTCAAAATATGACAAAAAATGTCTCCCCTTCAGACGAATCTAGGAACCATAGCCAGATGCATGATAGAAGAACTCTTCGTAATATAAATACTTCCAAGACCCTTTAGTGCCTTTCTTCTCATGTTACCTTCTGCTACAAACTTTTTCTTGCCATTTATCTGCATTTGCATGACTCGTGTAAGGAAATTAAGTCATATGACATCTTTAGTCCCTTGAAAGCAGTCTCATCTATGAAAATGTATTTTTGTAATTTGCAAAGATGGTAAGATGCTTACCATCTTTCTGAGAACAATGCAGTTCAGTGGCTCTTCAGTGGCTGCTATTAGGCATCTGCTGTACAAATGCCACAATCACTTGCATAAAAACAATCAGTCCAGTCAGCTAGAGTTCATATGTCCTTCGGATAAAGTCTCTGATGAATAGACCCTCTTCTCTTTCATTTCCAATCTATTATTAATAACATTTTCTGTGATCATCCAGGCACAAAGAATTAAGACAATAACTTTCTAAGTGAATAACAGAGCTTTAGCTTGCCCAATGGAATAACAGTCATTAAGTTTCTGCCAAAAGACCACTGCTTCAGACATAATGATGAGCAATTACCATACAGGCTTGGAAGGTGTTTATACATAGTATATTAAGCTTCCCTTTTCTTGGAAGTTGCCTTGTGGTAACACAAAATGTATCAATTAAATTACCTAATGAAAGGTATTTCAATATAAAACAATCTTCATTCCCAGTGTAACCATCTCTTTTGTAATAATATAACAAGAATATAAATTACGGCTTTTGTGTATGACAATTTTTCTGTAGACAACTCAATGGGAAAAAAAAGGGTCAAGGTAGATAATATTTTTGTGTTGTGAAATAATGAAAAACTTTAGAAACTAAATTCTTGGGACAAGGAGGGAGATATGAAACAAGCAGCAATAACAGTTTCCTTGTCAAACAAGCTTGTCTTTATCCCTTCTGACTTCAGACACTGCAGGCAGTCCAAAATAACACCCTGCTAGCCTCACACTGAAATGTTGCCTCTATCTCTCTACTGTGTTGTGGTTTAACCACAGCCAGCAACTGAGCACCATGCAGCTGTTCACTCAACCCCTCAGAGTGGGATGGGGGACAGAATTGGAAGAGTAAAAGTGAGAAAACTCATGGGTTGAGATAAAAACAATTTAACAGATAGAGCAAAAGCCGCACACAAAAGCAAAGCAAAACGAGGAATTCATTCACTGCTTTCCATGGGCAGGCAGATATTCAGCCCTCTCCAGGAGAGCAGGGCTTCATTACGCACAAGGATTAGTTGGGAAGACAAACACCATTACTTCAAACATGCCCCACTTCCCTATTCTTTACCCAGCTTTATATGTGAGCATGGCAGCATATGGTATGGAATATCCCTTCGGTCAGTGGGGTCAGCTGTACCAGCTGTCCCTTCCCAGCTCCGTGTGCACCTCCAGCCTCCTTGCTGGTGGGGCAGCGTAAGAAGCAGAAAAGGCTTTGATGCTGCACAAGCACTGCTCAGCAGTAACAAAAACATTCCTGCATGTTCAACACTGGTTTTAGCACAAATCCAAAACACTGACCCATACCAGCTACTATGAAGAATATTAACTCTACCCCATGCAAAACCAGTACAACTTACTGTATAAGGTGGAAGTGTTCACAGCGCTCTCATTAAGTATTGCAGCTGTGAGCTAGGAGATAAGCAACCACAATTTTGGCATCAACATTACGTGTATGCACAGAGAAGATGAATGTAGGCACAAGCACCTGCTGAGATCTCTGACCTTTCGACAGTGTGCATGTTACACCTCCTGTTGTTGGACTGCCCTGATACCATCACACACCCTCATCCTTTCTTTGTACCATATCCAGCCACTCAGGACTAGCCATGAAACTGTCATTTTTCGTGCATAACTTCATGCTGTTTTCCCTTTCAGAAAGCGACCTGGCAAAGGGAGAGAGCATACTGCACAACTGTTTCTTGGCTGTATCATTTGAACACAAGAAGGAAATATGGTTTATGGGCTGCAGAAACTGTAGTTGCAGCCTTCCAAATTTCATATCCTCTTTCCACGAGTTCTGTGTATATTTTCCTCTCTATAGCTTTCATAACTTTGTCTTTTCAACAGCCATGAATTCTTTTTATTTCACTCAACAAAATCTCAAATGAAATAATTGTTTTACCACAGAGGAAGTTTAAATATGGAACCAGCACAAGGCAACACCCAAATTCTGAATGCATCCTGAAACACAAAGGTATTAGAATCTGAGATACGTATCTATCCACAACATCCTTCTCCCAAATATCTCAGCTGAAGTTCTGCATCCGGTTTGCAGAACTGCAGTGCTCTTCTGTTCCTCCCTAAACTGTGGTAAACTCAGATCTAGATCTAAACTTTACACACAAGCATGTCTCTTGTTAAGGGAACAGAAATATTGTGGGCCCTGTAGTGCCCATTTTTGAAAGTACAGTTGTTCTTTCACTTCCAAATACAGGGAAAACAGATTGCTACACTGCAGTTACAGAAGGTAATATATGATAAGAATGAATGTTGTAATAGAATGGCCACAATTCATTTACCAAAAAGAACCACAAAAAACCCCTGTAGCATTCTGTATTTTAACCTTTCATCAAATGCAAACATAATGTTACTCAACAAGACAGTCAAACTTTAGGAACTCTCTCCTATGCATAAGAAGGACTTTTTTCTGAGTAAGAGTGATGACCAGAAGATTGACTGATTGATTAATCCAATCTATCTTCTGATACAACTTCTGCCCCAAATATACATCTTCTGGTCAGATTCCTAGACTGATCTAAATAGTCTCACAAAGTTGCATCCCTTAAATTTTGAAATGTTCTAGGGAGTTGTACCAGATGATGGACACTAAAAGTGATTCTGGGTTTAAGGATTGACACACCCCTAAGAGTTAAATACCTTTGTGCTTGCCTTCATGCTTGCCAATTATCCTAAAATTATCCTTAATATAACCCAGACTAATACAGAACAAAAGTTAAAAAGCTTGGATTCAGCATGGTATTGGAATTGAGCCCCTATACAAAGTGTTTCCTTTCTCTCCTTTATTTTAAAAAAATGCCTTCAGGAAAACATAAATTCTAAATGAATTAATCCATATTTATTTAATGGGGAGGGGGGTGTATTTATTAGTAGTAATTAACTACTATTAAAAATACTAATGTAATTATTTGTTAGAAGTAAATTTTAAAGCATTAGGAGTTTACATTTTAAGTCTTTATAGGAAGCAGAATTGCTTTACAAACAGTGGCTGAAAATTTGACCTATTTTAGCTCTTTTTGCCTCCAATTTCATAATTTTGTATATCTAAGCAATTTAAACACGCTTTCTGGCTTCTAAATATTATCTTCGTTCTTTATCCCTTTTCTTGCACTGTACAGGTCTCCTTAACATGCACCTAACCTAGGAATGTAGTAACAGTCAGGTTCTCTCATCAGCACATATTGCTCTTGACAGTGCTTAGCTGTAAATAATCAAGTTAGCTTTTAATCATATGTTATAAATGACTTTCCATTCTTAATGCACAGTTGCAATAATTTTTGCCCTTTAAACATGGCTGAAATTTCTAATATACTTTCTTGGCTCAGAAGCTAGCTTTATTTAAAAATTGGTAACTTGTTACTTGTTCAATTGATTTTAAAAGCAAAAAGGCATTATCCAAAACTAGTGGGGTTTGTAGATGTAAAGCAAACACACATTGTGGAAATTTCAGGTAAAGAACTTGCTGAATAATACAGGACTTCCCCATATGAAGAAACCAGATTTAACAATACTAAAGTTCAAATTAAATGTTTTAGAGTAACATGCTGGCACGTACAATATATTGCTCATCTGGTGGTGTGTGTCTTACAGGTTAAAGAGATGTTCCAAGAACTTTCAGGTGTGCAGAATTGTGAAAATAGGCCTGACGAATGCCAAGCTATTATGTTTAAATATAACCGTAAATGAATCATAGAATCATTCTGTGGTAGACAAATTATATATATAAAACCACTAGTCATAGATGTACAGCTCTTATTCATAGTACTGTTGGTTGTGAAGTTTTTGTGAAACCTGAAATAACCCATCTGAAATAATTCTGAAAAGCTGAAATTTCAGAGTCAATAGACTAATAAGTTCATGAAAAAATGTTATCTAATGAGTTTGTTTAAATTCTTTTCTTTAAAAAGAAGAGTAGGTAGGATGAGGATTTTGCCGACATCAGACTGAGCAAAAAATTTGATATCTTCAGATGAATTTTGTCAAAAGAGCAAAATATTATTGGTATATAGCACTGAAGTCCTTTCAAATAGCTTAGTCTTCATGCCCCTTAGAGAACAATGGTTCTAAAAATATCTTCAGTATTTCCCTTTTTACTTTACTTAAACTATGTCAAAAAAGACTGTGGCCCCGTCATCCATGTAAACAGAGGAGCCTACACAATTTCTTCCAATATGAGCAGGTTAATCTACAGAAAAACTTGACTTCTCTGTCTTCTTTTTTTCAAAGCTTCTAAAGAGCTATAATTAAAAGTATGTCAATGTGTCAACCTAAGAATGTTTATACAGCAGAGTTAAACTGACAAAAAAGTACTCCCCTTCTCGTGCTCTTGAACTCTCAGTTGCTCTTAAGGAAAAGAAGGGGCAGGAACATACATTCATTTGGGAAACTTACCACGTTCAGTAATAAGGACTTACACTGCAGAGACAGGGGACTGGGACAGAGTGATAATGCAATCTTAATAATTTCTTTCCTCTCAGTCAGTCTTGCTACACTGAGGAAGGGCAGCTGCACAGTTACCCAACTCTAGGTGAAAGGCTTAGTTTCATTTTTTGCAAAATCCCCAAAAATGTGAGTCCTTCCCACATGCATAAACGGGGGAAATAGTCTATTTCTGCATTTCCTGCTCCTCTTTATCTTTTCTTTACTCTTTTCTATATTCATTATTAACAAATGGACAAATAGACTGCACATCTGGTTCAGCTCTGGCAAGAACTCTCAGGATGCAAGTAGAAACAGCTGCCAAGTGTCTTAATTTCAAAACGGAAATACTCCTAGGAACACTTTCTGTAAGAGACTGATTGATATTTGCTGCCAAGTGAAACAGGCCAGTCCCATAGTCAGGACATTTTTGTAACTCCTTTCCTTTCCAAACCCATACTAGCAAAATGCTGTCCACGAATTCAGTTTAGAGACTGTGAGGGAGGGGAAATGAAAGATGTTTTCTCCAGACATTTTGACCCAGATTGCTAGAGTTTCATTTTATGACCTCGTTTTGTGTAAGCTGAATTGGAGTTATGATATATTATTCTTTGTTTCTTTGTTTCTCCTATTTTAATATAACAATTCTATAAAATAGTAACATCACGTTTCCTCTACCAAAGCAAATGCAAATCTAATTTTACTGAACTGTAAAGTAGAGCACTTCGGAATGCCACCAGAGGGTGCCAGTGCAATTGCAAACTTGAAATTCTAAGCTAAAGAAAAACAACAAAAACAAACACGTAGGGAAAGATCATTATCCTGCAAAATGGCAAACAGCAAAGAAATAAAGACTATGGTTCCTAAGCATGGCATTTGTGCCTCCTGAGGCAAAAATCCTCACATTCAAAATTACTCGTATTTGGGAACAATAATGTAAATGAAAAACAACCTTGCTTATATTTTTTCCCTAGGAATAGATGCATCATTCTGCATGGCATTGCACTAAATTAATTATTGTTTTACTATTATTTTTATTGTTTATTGTCACCTTGACAATGTCTTCCTTCATATTTGCCATCTCCCATCCCTATTAGCTGTGAGAAAGCTGTAAAATGTCTTGTGACCCCAACTAGCAATGCATTTGATACCTTTCCTCTTAATGCTATTTCTTTGATTTTGCTAGAACTAAGAGTAATTTGGTGATTGTTGAGCAATATATTCCAGACACATCGTAGTGTTAAGCTCTTACTTCAATTAGCACATAATTCCCAACAGTTCCTCATTTATAGTTTTGGCTATTCAACTGATTTTAAATATTCATCTCTTGTTTCAGATTTAAAGTGCAATGTGATTAATTTCTGCATCTTTAAGTGTCAGAGTTTCACAACTGAGCAAGATGGTTAACCATCCATCACATCCTGAGCAATCTCTGGTGAATGTGCACATTTGCTTTTCTCTATCAGGAATAACATTGGAAACGGCAATTAATTTCTGTAAGGGCTTTTTAATGTTTTATTTTATACTGTCTTCCTTCTTCCATCTGCTAAATTGAAAAATCTATCCACTCCCCTTCTACTACTTGTTCACCCACTGAAAATTGCGTCAATAGCCAAAGAAGCCAGTCCCAGGACTGGCATGAATTAACAGGACCAGCAGTTTCTTCCAGCCTTCAGATCACTCTTCTGCACTTCCATGACTTCCAAGTCATGGGGCATCCTATTTTTTCTAAAGGAAATAGTTAAACAAAAAAAAAGTGAGGTGAGGGGAGGAAGAATAGTGAAAAGGAAGACAAAAACACTGGCAAGTGGAGAAGTTAGAAAGAGAAGTAATAGTACAACACATGGCAAGGATAAAAATTAACTACTGAAATGAGATTTAAGCCTTATGGGTTTTTGCTAGTTATGAGGACCACTTTAGGTTTCTCCAGGTTTCCCTGTGCACATGGATTACTGCAATCATTGGAATATACCCCTAAGTAAGAAAAAATAATGTGGTTTCCATGCCATATGGTCCTTGCATCATAAGAAAAGGAGAAGGGAGGAAACTATTACCCCACAAAGCCATAGTTTTGCCTAGAAAGGGAGCTATTCTTCTGTTCCACATCCACAACACAATGAAGTAGCAAATGGTGACAACTGGAGGACCAGAAATGCACAGTGAAGCTAGCACTACAACAAATTATAGAGTGCTGGTAGCTGTGATCCAGTGTTTGGTAGTTAAAATAAATGAGTTGTCAACTTTGACTTTTGCTGAGACTATTCTTAGCACTTTTGGGGTTTTTAATATTCATCTTTTCATTTATTTTCAAAACATTCTTCAAGCTCTGAAGGTCTTCTCTAATTGAACTCTTAAAGCAAGATTGCTAACAGATATATATATTCTTCATATATATATATATTCTTCATATAAATAGACACATACATATATTCTTCATATAAGCTTCATTAACTCATATGTCATTTAAAAGATTCTAAACATTCATTTTTTTTGCTTTCTACTTAGTGTTAAATGCTTTTACAGGCAAAATGTACCTTGATGATGCACTAGAATGTTTCAGTATCTGCTCACAATGCTGCTTTGTCTCTCAGCTACAGTGTTTTCTAAACTGAGTTTTTTGAGTCATTAATACATTTTTCAGTGATGCATATCTTTCTATCATACTAAAACTTCTCAAAACCTTCACAAAAGCAGCAAAACACATGTAAATTTCCTTCTTCACTTCTACCACACATTCCGACTGTGTTTTCAAGGTGAGGTCAGTCTCCCTTGTCAGGGAGGTCAGTATCCCTACTAGATAAAAACAAAACTGATTTCTATTCATTCTTTGCTCAGCATACTGACTCTTTTTTTACCCACTGATTTTTCAGTACTGCAGCAGTGCACTTTGCCCAACTTAGAGAACAGCAAGCACTATTCAAGGTCTGGGGCATTATTGCATTCTGAAGTGGCAGCATGCTTCTTTTCCCCCATCCTCTGCAGGGTCTTTTGTATATTTCTGATTTTGTACCTTAGGCAAGCATGGAGGTTTTAGTTTCAATAGCACCTGCTCCCAATGCTCATCTTTGATTTCGATCTTCTGTTTCCCCATTGCAATTATTTAGCCTGCACTTGTCCACTTCTGTACTGAGCAAGCACTGGAATGTACAGAAGTGCGATGACTGGCTTTCTAAGTTAAATTCATTGCATATGCATATTGCATTTATAGTTTTGTAAAACCAATACCTTTAAATATCTCCCCATGCTGTTTAGAGTAGAACTAATTTCTTTATGTACATCATTATCTCATGACAAGTTTGTTTGGGTTTGTTTTTTCCTGTGTTACTTTCTGTGGGTTTTACTATCCCATGTTTTTGCTGCCTCTACACTCCATTTAGCTTTATTAGGTTCAAGATTCCTTTTTTTTTGAATAACATTTGTTTACTCCTAGAACTGATATGACGTGACAGTCAGTCCTGAATGTTATATTGTAGCTGTATATTAGAATATTCGAATTTTTTTCACATTTGACCCTAGAACTTTCCTTCTTAGGCACTAAATGATAGGTCTATTTTGAAGCTAATTATTGACAATCTCGAGACCAATGGTGAAATTGTTTGGGTCCACTGCAGTCTTTCCTCACAGCCAGAAAGTTATGATTATTCTTGTAGTCATATAGTAGTCATATTCTAGTATCCAGAACTGCATTACACAGGAATACTTACATTAGTACACAATCTAGTTGGATTTTGGAGTATCTTGATATGTGTCTAAAGGCTTTGCTGCATAAACACTATTTTGGGATTACTCTGAAACAATACATCTTGTACACAAAAAGAGGTGTATTCTCCACATGAACTTGATAAACCTTCTTTCTTTTAATTACTAAGTCCTATCATCCTATTTCTAAGCAGGGCATCTCTCAGGTTTTGTGATTCTAAATTTTAGATTATTAATTAAAACCAGCCAACCTCCACCTTTCCTGGCTTGAAGTTTCCCGGTTTTATGATACCTCTTCAGTACATTTCCTTGACAATCCCTTTTGAGGGCAAAAGTGATGAGAACGCAGATTGCCTCTGAGAAGAAGTTATTCTTATTGGAATTATCCACTGGATTTAAATCATGCTGTAAGAATAAAAGTGGCCAGATTCAACTGTTCAACTGTTCCTTTGGAGTAGTTTTTACCCAAAACAGAAAATGCAATTCTGCATGGGCACTTCTTGTCTATTTTATTTCACAGTTCTTGAGACATAAATTTTCAAGCCCTGAGATTCTTCCAACAAGTTTTTAAAAGGCTCCATTTATTGGACAATTCACATGATTCAAGATAGAGGGGAAGCTGCCCAGCTCTATGGCTGCATTTAATACTGCATAAACTATACCAGGTATGCTAATAGGGGAAAGCCCCTTAAGTTCCTCCTCCCACTAATCCACCAGGCACTGACATACAATGTCACAGTCCTCTTTACCTTAAATTTCTTCAGCTCTTCAGCTGTTAATTCACACAGGATGTCTGATCGCTCATTCCCTTAAGTGATGTAAATTGATTTTTCTAATAACTTCTAAAACTTCATTTTAGTTTGATCAAAATACATTACCACAGAAAGAGATCACTGAGTCATACAGACTGTATGACAAATCCATTACACTGGACAGAAATGGTACAAGGCCAAAAACTACACAGAAAGAAGTCCTGTAACTTAATATGTCATTTGATAACTCATACATTCTTACTGAAAAGCTCATTAAATCCTGTGCTGTGAACTTTACAGGGTGTGGGTACAGACAAAAATTAAAAGGAAAATAAAGGAAAATTAAAAAGAAAACACAAATAGTAGATATGCGTTGGAGCGTTGGATATGTGTGAATGGGCAGGAATAAGAGCATACAAAATAGCTATGAGGATTAATCAGAATCAAATATATTCAATTTGCAGCAGCTGTTTGGGACTGGGGCATCCTAAAGACCACACCTAGAGAAGAGCTTCACTTCTCATCTAAGGTTTGTGTTTTTACATTGATTTAGAAGAATAAATTCTGCAGCTACAGAAGGCTCCATCACAGGTCATATTGCCATGATGACATCAGCTGTGCTGAACCTCAACATGTCAGTAATAATATATGTTACTTGTCAAGGCAAATAGGCATCACCAGGTGACAGAGGTGGATGACATCAAATTGAAGGGAGCAACTGATAACCTCAAGGCCAATCTACTGAGCTATTGAAAATGGTGCTTCAAGAGCCTGTCACACCATTGGCTTTCCACAGGTCTCCAGCAGGTCCAGAACTCCCTGTCAGATCTGCTTTGGCCCTCATAGACAAAATTAGGAAGACAATAAAATGCCTTGCTGTAAGCCCGGCTCTGGTATTATGAAAGTGCTTAGCAGATGCCAAAAATTTGCAAGAGTTGTTATGGAGACAGCAGAAGTCCTGTTCCAAGAGAGGACAGCCCAAGAAGACATCGGTGCAGGAGCCTGAGGCAAAGAGCAGCAGCAAGGGAAGGTCTGGCTGCAGCAAGTGCCACAACTTACACAAGGGGTCACAGCTCAGCTCCCCAACCACAGGGATTAATGAAGAGAAGCAACTGAGAAGTGACTGGTAAAAAGATCTAAACTAAGTGTGAGTGGTCCAGCTTCAAGTGAACCATTCACATCTTTTAAATAAAATTTGAGCATGCACAGTAAGTGTAGACCTGCCTGGCAACACCGATTTTGATCCTGCTCTTGGAGGTTTAAAGCCTATCACCTGACTACAGCCCTCCAATACATCTCATTACACTACATCTAAAGTAATGAAATTATTATGAGACTGCAGTTATATTTTTCACTTCTCAGGGCAAAATTTGAATCTGTTGCATGCACTGAGAAACACATGTTCATATTCAAACACTTAAATTAGAAGGCCAATTCCCAGAAATGCTTTGTTTACATGACACTTATATGTGGAAGTCTACGTATAGGTAGCTGTTTGGTCTTTAGCTATGATTACCTGAAAAAGCTAAGCTGGGGTCCTTTTATCCAAAGAAATACTAGCAGTAGTGGAGCCCATCAAAAGAGAACACCATTTGTTCCAAGCAGTTGTTTATTATGTGGTGTTAATTCTTCATCTAAGAAGCCAGCAAATTAAATATAGTTTCCTGTCTAATGTCACTGCCATACAAACTTAAAACCATGTTTCTGCTGACCGGGTCAGCATCAAGACAGATGGTCAGTCTGTGTCCTGCCTTTTACTCTCAAATCTCAAAGTAGCTGGTTTCCATTTCCCTCGTTCCTTTTTTAGGTAGGTAAGAAGCAGGTGGTCGGGTCCCTTCACCTCAAGGACTGCTGACTCCAGGGCTTCTCAGGTTCCCGTAAAAAGAAACTCTGCGTGAACGAGATGCAAAACTAGAAACGCAAAGACACCCGAGCTCCTGGTGCTGCTCCGATCCCCCCGCCCCGCCTCCAGTCCGGCAGCTCCCTTGCGCTGCCGTTTCCAGGGTTCCGTGCCCGCAGGTTCGCGGGCGATGGGGCGGGAGGGCAGCCAAGGGCCGCGGTGGGAGCACCCTGCCTCTCCCCGCCCACGCCAGGTCCCGCAGGATCCGGGCAAACACGAGCCCGGACGCGGGCGGAGCAGGGCCGGCCCCTCCCCCGCAGGGAGCGGCGGCGCGGGGGCCGCGGCGGCCCGCGGCTCCTCGTTAGTATAGTGGTGAGTATCCCCGCCTGTCACGCGGGAGACCGGGGTTCGATTCCCCGACGGGGAGGGCTGCGCTTGCTCGCGCGGGCGTTTTTTGTTGCCGCGCGCCGCGCGAAAAATGCTCCGCGCGCTGGCACCGCCTCTGCGCCCCCCCCGCGGCGGGAGGGAAAAAAAATTGTCTTGAGGCCTCCCCGTCGGGGAATCGAACCCCGGTCTCCCGCGTGACAGGCGGGGATACTCACCACTATACTAACGAGGAATTGCCTTGAATGGGTTTTCTGTTGGAGTGCTTTTATATAAATCCACACAACCACTCTGCGGCGGTGAGAGGTAGGAACGGAGGGCTTTCGGCAGAGGAACGACGGGAACGACCTCCAGGGACCGGGAGTAGGGATCCGCGAGCCTGCGTACGGCGGCAACGACGCGGGAGGCGAGCTCGGCACCACCAGGGGGCGGGGGCGGGAGGCTTTTGCTGCTGGGGGCCGGTATCGGGGATGTGGGTGGGGACATGTAGCGCACTTGCTCGGGAAGGCGGGAAGCGAAATAGTGGCGGAGGAGAAGGGCCGCCGCGGGGGTGCGGTTGCCGCACCTGATGGGCCAGGTCCTCTTCCGCCCCGGCCCGAACTCGCCTCACCCACCCCGCTCCCCGAGCCCCGGGGGTCGCGCGGCCGACGGCCCGGAATGGGACACTACTAACTCTCAGACGGCCGCTGCCCAGCAGGACCTCGTGGCGCAACGGTAGCGCGTCTGACTCCAGATCAGAAGGCTGCGTGTTCGAATCACGTCGGGGTCACTTACTTTTCTACCGTTGCTCGCAGGGGAAACCGAGTAACATCATTTTTGTTCTTTTCTTTCCCCCTACAGCCTAGAGTCTACCCTTTTCGCTTGAGGCTGAGAGGGCAGCACGGTGTGGAGGGCTTAGTGGGGGTCATGCCATAGGATTGCTACTATAGCAATGTAATCATAAAGTTCCCGTTGGATAAAATTGGTATGTCTTTGTTTATGGTCTTTGTGTATATAGGACTGTCTAATACCACGCTTAAACACAAAAGGCAAGAACCTGTCTAGAGATTGACTTTTATAAAGACAACCCACTGTGTGGAAATGATAAGGAAAAAGTCAGAAAGTTGTATAGATATATAATAGATTTTTAAATTTTAACGGGGACAGAGCTCCCCAAAATTGCAGGAGTACCATTGTTTTCAGTACAAAAATTCACATAACAAGGAGAGGAAGTAAAAGCAGAGGCAGCAAGTGGTCTTATGTAGTCAAGAGCTCAGACAGATGCTTGTCTTAAGAACCCTGAAGAAGAATGAAACCCTGACAAGGAAGGGAGAGGGGAGCAGGGTGCCCGTGGGGGGCACCTCAGAGGGTTAGGCTGAAGAACAGAAGAGTTTTCTCAGAGCAGACATTTCCACACGCTGAGGTGCCAGAGGCAGAAAGGCACAAAGAGTACTTAACTTTGATCTACACATGAGATATTGAGTCCTAGAAGTAGTACTTTAGTGATTTGGAGAAACTGTAAAGTTTGACACTTGATGAAATTGAAATTGAATTAGAAGAGAAATAATAGTTTGTCAAGGGCCTGAATTTGAGGAACAGACAGAATGCCACAGATACAATTCTCACTTTGTAAGAACTGATGATTAATATTGTAAACTGTAGAAGAAAGAATACAGAAGTCCTAGAAACCAGACTCAGCGGTCATCAAATTATGTGGGTTTTTTTAAGCCAAGTAATTTGGGGTTCACATGCTAATATTTGTTCCATATATGCTTAAAACCTTTCAAATACAGAAGTTCTACATCTTCCTTAAGCAATCTGTTCAAGTGCTTTCCTATTCTTACTATTACAAAGGGACTACGTGTAGTTTAACCCTGATGTCTCTTTTGCTGTAACTTAAATCCAGCCTTTGTGTCATTGTGCTGGAGAACAGGTTATTCCCTTCCTTTTTATAAATACTTCTTACATATCTGAAATTCGTTATGCCTCTCTATAGCTGTTCTAGAGTAACAAACTGTGTTTACTGTGGCTCTGATTGTTTGTATCACTTTCCCTCTGGAGTCTTTCCAAACAAGTTGCATTTTTAAATGCTCAAAACTGATCACAGTATTTCAGCTGACTCAGATTTTACCAGATCTGAATGGACATGGAGGACTGCCTCACAATGCTCTGCTGATGGGACTTCCATTTATGCGGTTAGTCCTTTTTTTCTTTTCTTTTTTTTTTCTTTTATGTGTAATCTGTGAGATGGATGCATTTTGTATGGGATGCATAATCTGTTACATATTTCTGTGATCCCACAAAGTATCTTGTCTCTCTGCCTCACCATCCGGAGAGCTGGATGCAAGAAGTGGTGGCAATCTGCTTGCATTCCTGTACCTCTGCCAAAGCAGGTGCTCTGCTCTAAACATTCCAGTTTGTTGCCAGGCAATACCTCTGGCTTGCAGTAAGGGGTTCATCTAGTGACAATACAGAAGATCTGCTTATAGGAGTCGAAGGTTTCCAGGTGTGATTTCACACTAATATACCTAACATGAGTGCAGGTTGTCACAAAACAGTCCATCTCGCTCTGCCCTGTCCATTCCTGCCTGCACATTCCCCTCCTTCCCCTTGGATCACATCGTGCAATGGCACAGCAGCAGCCGCTGGCTCAGCGTGCAGATCCAGCGGCACAACTACTAGATCCAACACAAGAAAAGCACCAGGAGTGCGTGGGACAGGATAGAGAGCAGGATCATCCCCTTCAGCAACAACCATAAATACTAATGGCTTAGTTAAGGTTTTTGTCAGCTGTTTGGAGAGAGAGCCCATTGTCCCTAAAGCAAAATAATCTAGTTATGTCTCAAAACTAAATGAAAGAATTAAATGTGCC
Organism: Corapipo altera; assembly: GCF_003945725.1. Classification (NCBI taxonomy): domain Eukaryota; kingdom Metazoa; phylum Chordata; class Aves; order Passeriformes; family Pipridae; genus Corapipo; species Corapipo altera. Next base: position 20,902,122 of record NW_020884873.1, on the reverse strand, counting down.
TTAGCTATATGCAAACTCTCCCTCTCAATTTCCTACCAGTGAAGTGGGGATAGTAGTTCTCTTTAATCTCGCAGCTGTTTTATCAAGTTGATTCCATTAATTCTGGGGCACTTAAATATGCTGGTGGGTATTTGTCTCTTACCAGCATTTCAACAGCACATGTGCTTCTGTGCTTTTTGTCTCCTTCTAACTTCTAAATACTTTGTTTTTAGCCCAACTGATCTCTTTACGCAGACGTTTTTTCTTATGAAATTGTTCCTAGCTAAATATAGACAATAACTTAAAATCATATAAGCTTCAAAAAATTGTGGTGCTGAGGTAATAGCTCACACATGGTAAACATAGCTTTGGCATTATCTCTGTCTGTGTATGATAGAAATAGATATACAAATAGTTATAGTTTGGAAATGATTCAGTATAGGAAACAACCCTGAAAATTGTCCTTTTCATTTCATTTGTCAATGTACTTAAGTAGGAGCTGATAGTTCTGTTTCCAGCCTTTGTTGGTACAGGCCTTTGACTATCGCAGTGTCAGCAGTAAGAAGTTTTAAAGCAGTCGTACACATTTCTTTCCCTGCCTGGGAGCAGCTGTACAGTGCTGGACACCCCTGTATTCACCTGTCTGTGCACCATGTCAGGCAACACCACAGAGCAGCATTCCCCAGTGGCTGCCAACTCTAGAATTGCTCCAGAAGCAATGTGCTCCATTATAGTAAGGCACGCTTTTTTCCTTATCACTTTGCCATTTCTACTTCAGATGTTTCTAATAAAAAAGCTAGAGTTATTAGGAAGCCACCTCATTTTCTAAATTAATCAAGAATGTGGAAATTATTGATTCTAAAAAGTATAGTTACACTGTACTATAATGATTAGGAAACTGCTTATTTTATTTATAGTAATGCTTTCCAGTTTCTATTGCCTTACTCAGATGGAATATCATTTTCATTGTGAAACCCGCTGTGCACCAAGACTGAATTAATACTTCATATATAGCTTTTTTACATTTCCTTATCAGCTCAGTCTGAGGCAACAGCATCTCTGTAACACTTACTGAAATGCCTTGGCTATGAATGAATTTATAGTCTTCACAATGTTACGTGTTATGAGGCAAATGTTACACACAAATGCCAATTATACATCTATACTTCATTATGAATTGTTTTCCAAGTCCTCCACTGAACTTAGGTTACTTTTTTGAACACACAGATATAGAAAATATATTTTTTCAATGTATCACAACATAAAATATCTATCTCATTTTTATGAGTGGCCTTAGAGATCAGGAATTGCACACTTGGGGAAACTCAGAGCTAGAAATCTGAGACGGTTTAAGAGACATTCAATGTTTTCATGTCAAAGACGAATGTATGACTGAAAAATCTCTTTCTTACGCTCAGGAAGACTAACAAATTCCAGACATTTGGGAGGGTCCTACAAAGGAAAGATTTTTGGCTTCTCCTTTCAGCATATTTCACATTTTTAGGCAAGCTTACAACAGTTTTTTTTAACCACTAAAAATGGCCATAGTCTCACAACATTTGCACTTTTTTCCCTAAGCTTCCCTTTTGTCAGCATTTATACTGACAAGAGGTAAAGTGTGACTACCTGTTTCTCGGGTAGAGGCAGGTATTCTGGTTTTTGAAAACCAGAACTTGCTGCTAGGGATAAACATTCAAATACTGGAATGCTTCACAGAAGGCACAGTAAAACAACAGTTCCATATTCTAAACAATGACGAAACAAATCCTTGGATAGGCATACGGACCACCTCACATTTGTGGGGTTTGTTCCCCACTGTAACAACATTAGAAAGATCTTTTGAGCTCGTTCATAATGGACTCATTCCCTTAGGCCCTTTGACTGCTGCCTAATGCTACAAAATGTGGCTTACTTTCCTTCAAACAAAACAAACAATAAAGGTGCAGATCCTCGGCTGTATAAAGGTCTACAAGGTGCAGGTTCCAGTGTTAATCGTCATGCATGTGTACATTTTGGTGCTTTCTTATATTACTTTCCCATCTTTGCTTTGCCTGGAGAACACCTGTTGATCCCAAGGTGCAACAATAAAGAGTAGAACCCGTAAAAAGTGTAGAACCAGTAGGGGACAACTTGTGCCGAGGATTGTTTAGGGACTTGGCTTCCCAGAGAAGTCTATTGCTCTGAAGAAGGGTGACACTAAGTTATTGTATGGTGCTTTTTTAGCTTTTGCTGCTTTGGAAGCGGCTAAAGTTACGGCAATAAAAGAGTTCAGTATCTGTGCAAGGGAGTTACATCAGTGTAACAATGTAACAGAGTAAATAATTCACAAAAAAGAAAAGATAATACATACTTCTATTGTTGGGGAAATGACTTCCAAAACTTAAATAGACTGTAAATATGTACTTTAATTAATGTTAATCTGAGCCACAACCTCAGTGGCTCCACAACCTCTGTATCGGAGTTTGAACAAATAGCCAAAACATAAGATGTCAAGTTTCTGCTGTCTTTATGCTTGTATGCCAGTTCTGCCTGACAGCAAAAAGGCGAAAAACACAGATCCAAGATAAGGCCAGTCAACCCATCCATTTTTTATGATCAAAGCTGAACTGTAGTGATTTACTACTTCATAACCATGTTCCTGTTGGGTTTTTTTGTGCTACACTTAATGCATTAAAACCAGACTTACCATCAACATACTTAAAGCTCAAGAGTTTTAATTCCTTCCACTCCTAAAGGGTTACTGATGAGAAAAGTCAGCACCACCTGTATTGCACATTATGAACAGGAGGATGAATTGCAAATGGTGGCTGCATTGTTGTAAGAAGCACAGTCAGAAAACAAGCTTCAGGCCTATCTTACCATTATTGTCCCTGGTGTTAAATGGTGACTGCACCAACGTTTTAGCTTGTATTTTCACTGTTAATTTTGGCTAAAATTCCCCAGACCCAGTTTCCCCTTACACTGCTTTAAAACATTTTACACTTGGTATGAGTTGACATGGTTATTTTTTACATTAATATGATAGCTGAAGAATCTCTCTGAAGCATACTGTGCAACTGGTTTCATATCTGAATAAGAAGTGAATTCTTAAATCTAGGGGAAAGTCTATTTTTCAAGGCACCTAAAAGCTTTTTAAGGTGAAAAATACTATCTACACTTTAGTACTATCAAATTTGGAGAGGAATTAAATTTCCTTTAACCATTTCCAAAACACCTATCATTTAATATCCACGTTCCAGGAAAAATTTTGGGTAAGATATGCTGAAAAATATATAGAATCATCTAATTTGTTCTATTCAGGCTTGAAAGTAAGTGATACTAGTCAATCCACATTGATACATATTTGCTGTATATGCTGTTAATGGCAGATGTTTCTGCCCACTGCTCAGCCTTGTTGTATAACAAACTGAATAGGTGAAGTATATACAACACCAAGAACCAAGCACTTTCAGATAGAAGTTATAATGAACTTCAGATGATTGCCACCTCATCGAACTACTTGCACTAAATTAATTCCTCAAGCTAAACTTCTCACTTGTATTAATTACTTTGTTACACCACACCAATTCTTCAGTGGGAAGCATCAGGCTTCCTGTGAGTGGGTCCTCGATTTGCCTCGAAATTACTTTCCACAAAGATAACCCTCATCACCTTCATCTAGCTGATACTGCAGCTATGGTGAGATAAACAGGAACAACAGCCACCACAACAGTTCCATGGTGGAGCACACCCGAATAGTGGAAATCCCTCTCCTCAACAGCAATTTAAAACTCTTTCTGGAACATAAAGAGGAGTGGGTGCAAACACTAACAATCCTGTTTTAGGTCCATTACTGATGGGCAAATTAAAATATTCACATTTAAATTCTTATCTCTGATACTGGAAGGCAGTTCTCAAAAGCATAGAATATATAGTCAGTTCGAAATACTAAACCCTTCCCATCATAAAATACAAGCAGTGCGTGTTCCCAGCAAGCAGCCTGTAAGCACAGAAAGATTTAACCCGCCTGTTTAGAGACTGCAAGACTGTCTTGAAACTCAGTCCTACTTCCCCAGCAGGGGAAATTTTTGCAAAATTTTTGAAGTCAGCTTTATAAGTAAGTAAATAAATAAATAAAACAACTAAGTGCCTTTCAAACTCTGCGATACTATAGATGCGATTTTTAATTTTTTTTTTTTTTTTAACATTTAAGTCACGCGACGGCAGCAGTCGCAGCAACAGATTAGCTACCGGTTTCCCGGCTGGATTTCTTCTGGAGCCCACAGCTAACGGGTCAGGCGCAGCCGCGCGCTCGGGCGGCGGCCAGCGCACTTATCCCGGGGGAGAGCGAGATCCTGTGTCCGCCCGGCCCGCGCTGCAGCCGGCGGGAAGGAGGGAGGGCTCGGCCAGCCCATCGCTCTGCCGAGGGGACAGCCTTGGGGGGCGGCGGCGCGGGCAGAACCGGCGGCAGGTGACCGGGATCACTGCAGGTTACTAGGATCTCCTGAACCGCCCGCTCCGCTTCTCATTCCTTTCCTGGCAGAGGCAACGTAGCCCGTAACCCGAGAGAGCGGTGGGGAGACCCGGGAGAGCACCGGGCGGCGCTGGGGGGTGGGCGGCGCCGCCGTGAGGGACAGCTCCCCCCGCCCTACCCAGGCCCGCGCGCGAGCACCGCCCCACACGCCTCTCCCGCCCGAGCCGAATTTAAACTGCGTGACTGTCCCTCGCGCAAAGCACCAACGCTGCCGGGGCCCGCGCGTCTTGCCCCTTTGCCGCCCGGTAGCCAATAGCGGAGCCGCTTCCTTCTCCTCCCCGCCAATCGGAGCGCGGTTTATTGCCGGCTGGGAAGGAGCGCTCGTTGCGTGCGCCCGCCCGCTGTGGAGCTGGTCCCTTGCGCGGGGCAGGCGAGTCCTCCTTCTCCTCCTCCTGCTGCTCCCCCGCCCCTTCTCCCCGCGCTTTGTTGCTGCCTCTCCTGGGAGAGCGGTGGCGGCGGTGGCCGGCGGCGATGCCCGAGTTCCTGGCGGACCCGTCGGTGCTGACCAAGGAGAAGCTGAAGAGCGAGCTGATCGCTAACAATGTGAGCCTGCCGGGCGGCGAGCAGCGCAAGGACGTGTACGTGCAGCTCTACCTGCAGCACCTCACCGCCCGCAACCCGCCTGCTGTCGCGCAACCCGACTTCTCCAGCGACGAGGAGCGGGAGCCCACACCTCTCGGCGCCCGGAGCCGCGGCGCTGCCACCGCCGGGCGGGTGAGTACAGCCGCCTCCCTCCCGCCCGCGCCGCCGCGGCTTCTCGGCAGCCTCGGGCCCGCTTTCCCGCCCGAACGGGGCGGCCACTCTCGCCCGCCGGCCGCGGCGCGGGGACCGCGGTGAGGTACCGGGGCGCCCCGCACGGCCTCCCGCGCGGGACCGGGGCACCCTCCGGCTCGGCTGAGCGCGCGATCGTGCCCAGCGGGGACGGTCCCACCACCCGGGGCAGAGCGGCAGCGGCCGCTGCGTCGAGGGGGGAGCTGGGACCGCGGGTCGGTGCCGGGTGGCCCCCGACTGCGCCTCCAGATCGCGTCCCACCTTGGAGCGACTGGCCCGAGCGGGGGGGCCCCTCCAGCCGTCAGGGCCGCGCGACCGCGCGTGGGAGGGTGCGACAGCCCCCCGGTTGTAAATTGGGAAGCCTTTACTGTGGTTTGGCGGGCGGTCTCCTAAGTAGAAAATTTCGGTGTTGGAGGAACGAAGCGAGAGAACCGCGCGAGGTTGCAACTTACTCTGGGAGAGGATTCCCGTCAGCTGTCTCAGTTGTACTGCAGCAATGCTACGCGGTGTAAATACCTCTAGATGAAAGGAGGAATCTGTGAGGGAACAGCTTTCACTTAATGAAGTGGACTGTTTATTGTAAAGAGGATCTGCATAATGTAGATGTCTCGCTCGTACCTCTAAGCATGTGTTTTATACCAAAGGGCCTCTGCTGCATGCTCAGTTTGTCCAATGAACTTGCTTTCTTAGACTTTATCATGTAAAGGAAGAGGGGGAGCTGAAGCTATTTGGAATTCTTCTCTTTGGGAAAATGTGATTTCCTTCTTAACTTTTAATAAGTGGTCTGTAAACTTGCATATATTAAGGAAGTAATCGTGTAATTGATAATTCCAAACTGTCTAGTCTTGAGTAAGGGCTTGGATACTGATTGCCAGTTTCTGGAATTGTGGTGTGTGTGATATTACAAGTATTTAATTGTATCTGAGATACTGTCTTTCAAAGCTCGTTAGTAAAGGGAGTGCAGAGAAATTGAATCCTTTTAAGGTCTCTCATGCTTTAGCGTCCAAAAAACGCCAAAAACCAGTTCTTGAGTTAAGAAATTGAAAACTGCAACTAAAAGAGGAAGAGATTTCTAACCAAGTTATTTAGCGCTTTTTAGCATCTGTCTAATTCAAACGGTTAATTGGCACTCACTGAAGTAACTTTACAGTGAACTAGACACTTTGCTGGCTTACAGTGATCTGGTAGCGCTCATAAGGTGCTTTTGAGTAAAACAGGATGAGCTTGGATCTGACTTGTTTCACACTTGTTGGAGGAGGAACGTCTTGAAACTGCTGAAGTTTCTATCCTAGATCTGATTTTTCCTTTCCACAGTGCTTAAGTTTAAACAATTAAGGGTGACTTTTTTGATGTTTACAGAATGGGTGGTACTCCTGCACTGCTGTTAACAATGTCTGGAAGGCTGTGTGCTATTTATGCTTATCTTGTGTATTAATATCAGAACACTGTATCATCATAACTTCCAGGACTTCAGCGAATATTCTGGTGATAGTTGTTCAGATTTGGGCCCGTTGTGCCCTGTGTTGTGTTGTTTCCCCCTGCCAAAAAATCCAACCCCAAACCAAAACACACAGAAAAATCCCAGATAATACCTGCCAAGCAAAACAAACAAACTTGGAGGATGTATGTTTGTTGCCTGCTTTGTGCAGCTTAAGTAGTTCTGAAATTGCTTGTAGCTTGATTACCTGTTGTCCCTGTTAATGCCTTCTGCCACAAGAGTGCTTTTCTGATCAGCTCTCCTTCAAGAAGAGTAATCTGTGTGTCCTCAGAACACTTGGAAGGGAGAGGTAGAGCAAAAGTAAGTCTGACGTCCCAGAGGATTGGGATTCTGGTGAGGAAACAAAGCAAAATATCTTGATAAGATTAAGAGAAGGTGGAAGGGGAAGGAGACAGACCTCTGAAAAAGAAGAAACTAGAAATAAGGGGCAAAGAGAGGAAGTGGGAACTGCAAGGATTTATGGAAAGGAGGAATAAAATAAAGGAATTCCATATTACCTGTAGGTCACTTAGTAGGCTCTGGAAACAAACCTCTGTCTCTAAACTCCTCTGTGTAAATTCAGTGTTCTACACTGGGCATTGCTTTTATGTTTTACATTTAAAAGGAAATTAAAAGTACTTCATAACATGTAATGCTATAATGACATGTTGTTAGTTTGAGATCTGAATAACAAAATTGCAATGTTTTAATAGCTCCGTATTTATGTATGTTACAGGTCTTAGAAACTGTAGTATTGGCTTGTGTACCTTGGGGGAGTTTTAAACCATTTGTTTCAGACTTTTAGGCAGTCAACTAAATATGTTTCTAGAACACCAAAATACTTGACTACATTACAAGTATATCTTCCATGGGATTAAAAAAGTGGACTGTGTTTCCTGTACCACTCTAAAAATTTACTGTTGCTTAGCTTGAAAGTTACAAAAGTTTCTATAATCCAGGTGACTCAGTCAATGCTAGTATTAACTTGTAAAAATGTTTGAAAAAGCATTTACATAGACTTGCATTTTGGAGGGTTCTGTCCCACTGTGCTTTCTCCTACTCCTTACTTGGTATTTCTCTGACTCTAGCTTAATATTCTACAAACCTTAAAAAACCCCACCCAGACCAAGCAATAATAAACGGTTAACAAAACCCTAACAAACTGATTTGGGAGTGGACTCACTCTCGCTGTTGGAATGAATGAATGCTGGATGCTTAGAGGGAGAAGAAGTAAAGGGTCAGAATCACTCTTGGAGCAGAGGAATGTGTTTTTTTGAATGGAGGAGAGGAGCAACACAAGTGAGAGATGTAACCTCGTTTTTCTGAAGTTTGGCTTTTTCAGTAGTAATACCAACACAAGAGTTGTCAATGCTTAACTCTGTGCTGCCTGCTGAAGGCCAGCAGTCTTGACAGCAATTCTCTCTTGTTTAGCTTCTTTGAAAGGGTTGGGATTACAGTTAAAAAGCAGTCTGTCCTTACTTTATGGCATAGACTGTCAAAGATCTACAAAATATATTCCTTAATGTGGCTTTTGGTGTGGGGAAAAAAAAATATTGTAATGAGGATACTGTGTTGGCCTGAGTAAGGGTGGTCCCGGCTTGGTGTTGTTCACTGGATGGGTTTACTGGTCATTGGTCCGTTTCGCAGTTCCCTTTGTTAGGAGCCGGTAGCTGTAACGCTCTCCGGTCCTGCAGCCCGCTGGAGTTGCGGTGCCCGTGCCTGTGCAGAGCGGCCGGAGGGTAGAGCGGGTGCGGCCGCGCTGCCGGCGGCCATGGGCGGCAGGGGGCGCTGCGGGGCCGGCGGCCCGCGGGGGAGCCGCGTGTGCGGGAGCGGGGCCGCGGCTGCTCCTCTTAGAGCTGGGTCGGCACCTTACGGGACCGGTCGGCGGGTCCTGAAGAGGGGAAGGCACTGCTTCTCGTGAAATGGACAGGTTCAGAGGAGTACTCTGAACATCTATGCTGCAGTCACTGAAGGCTAAACCGGGTCTCTTGATAGTGGAAGTTAGTGTTTTGACATTGCTGTAATCATTAGTCGTTTTAACCTGTGTGCATTGTCATTTTAGTGTTCTTTTTTCCTAAGTTCTGGGCATTCGAGGATGCATTTAAGTGCACATTTTCTATTGATAAAAGCTGTGCAGAGACAAAACCCTATAGTTTTAATTGTGCTACAAATGATGCCTTTTGAATCCACCACTCTTTCCAGCACAGCTCTATGAATACTAAATCCAACCCAAGGATATATATCTCACTTTAGCTATACTCTTACCAGGAGAGGAAAAGCTTTTAAAACCATGCCTGTTCCTGCCTCAGTCTGATAATATTGTCTGGAAGAGTCAGCTTCTCTAGCTCTGCTAATGTCTTTGAGCAACTTTTTTTCCCTAAGCTTGTTTAGCATAGTGGTATGTGAGGACAGTGTTTGGGTATGTGAGACACCTGTTTCCTGCAGGGGAAACCATCTGCATCTGGATGCCCCTGGTCTTGCTTAGTTATGGGCTGAATATCAGGACAGAACTCAAAAGTAACTATGAAATTGCATTTTTACCTCTTTAGGACCATTGTTTTAAAACACATGCTGAAAATACTGTCTTGACACCATTGCCAAACAGGAACTGTTCAGAGCTCAGAATGTGTAGAATTATGACTTAGCTATTTGGTGTATTTCATGTCCTGGAAGAATCTCTTCTGAAACACATTGAGTGAAATTTTTGACCTTTAAAGTGATGATTTGAAAAAGATCAGTCAGATGTCTCCTCCTCAGATCTGTCAGTGAAGGTATGATGAAATCATGTGGACCTGTTTGATGAAAGTTTGTAAGAAAGACCTATCAGGTAAAGATGTTTGGGTTGGTTTGTTGGTTTTTTTGGTTTTGTTTCTTTGGGGTTTTTTTGTGCTAATTAAATAGCCAAACAAGTTAAGTCCTTTATGGTGAGAATGGTGTGATAGTGATAATATCTGTACCTGAGGTAACTGTGGCTTCAACCCCTTCCCTATTGGAAAAGAGAAGGTAAGTAAAACTGGTAATTTATGAAGATTGGGTGTGTGGAAAGTGAAACTGTGCTCAGATATGTGCTTACCTAGTGAAGAAAGAGAATCTATTTGGTGTTCCCTGTGTGTGGCTGTATGTCTTGATTATGATGTGCCGTACAAATGTGACCCAGAATACGGATTAAAACCTTTGTGACCTTTTAAATGGCAGTCATTTGCTGGCTGAGGGACACCTGTGGGCAGTAGGGGAGAGAGTAATTCCCACTACAGCGAGAAGTCCTGCAATGCTGCTCTACACCTTCAGATTTTCTGCAATTCTAGACTCATGAACTAAGGAGATAAGCTTGTTAGAGTGCTGGGGTAATTATTTATATTTAAATAAAAGAATCCCACTGAAGTAATTTTTGTCTAGCAGTGCATGTCAGTTGTACACCAGCCAGGTCTCCAGGTCAGCATTCAGTTGATTGAGCTATGAGACCCAGTTTGGTTTCTTGATTTGGTTTTTTGTTGTGAATTTTTACTTTTCACCTAAGTGAAAGAGAGTTGTTTCTGGAAACAGCTCTTCATTATATAGCATTCATCTGCTTTCAGAGTGGGTACATTCTCTTCACTGGAACCCAGCATCTGAAGGGAGAAGGGGTTGAAAGAGTCAAGTAGTCCCTAATCTTGTATTTAAGATCTTATTTAGGGCTTTTACTGTTTACCTTTATTTAGGACTGTTACTGTACTTAGGCTTGAAAATTCTAAGTCTGGCACTTACTAGCTGGTTAAAAGGTAGTGAGTTTTTTAAGTTGTGTGTATCAGGATCTTTGAATTGCTGCTGCATAATTTCCGTTGTTTTTTTTGTCTGTCCTGTAGCTCTTGGTAAATGTTGTTTCCAGGGCTTTGAGGTTAAAAAGTTCAGTAGGATTTGGTTTTAAAAAAGAAAATTCTACTGCAGGAAATGTTTGTGTATGGTACAGAGACCTCTCTATTTCACAGTGTAAGTCTATTATTAACACTTCACATATGCAGTTCCTTATCTTCACCTCTCCTAAGAAATAGTTATTTGTTACTGGAGAGAACTCTATGCAAACTGGAGAATTAAAGAGCATTCTATTGGTGTGATTTGGCCTTTCTTTAGCCTATCTTAACCTCATTCAGAGAAACAGTAAATAGGCCCTGACTCTTTCTGCTTCTAGTGATGAAGCTGCACCTGTGTGGGATTAAAATCATTGTGTATCCTGATGTAGGTGCTGTTTAGCTTGGGATTTGAAAATGCTGCTTTTGATGGTGTCTCACAGTTGTTTATATTATTTAATAGCCTCTTCAAGATGTTACTTATGCGTGTCTTTGGAATAGTGCTGGGACTAGTAAGGTGCTTGTGAAGTTTGCCTGATAAACTGGTCTGTGGCTGTTAATTTCTATTGAGCAGGAATGGCAAAGGTGAGGTAGGTAGCTTCCAAGTCTGAATTCTGATCACTTGTGTTTTCTGTTAATGGAAGAATGGGAAAGCTTTGTGCAGTCAAGAGATGATACTGAGAGAAGATGAACTTCTCTTGTGCTCTTGTTCTTCTGTGGCCCTAGTACTGAGAATGCTGTGGCAGCCCCATGGCTATAATTCACTACAGTACTTGTTTGAAGACTTGGTTCGTGGGTGATCTGAAACTGAGCCTGACAGATAATACTACCAAATTGCTGTCTCTTTGCTATGAACAAATCTCTCTCAAGTGAGGTATGCAGATCCTTTTCCATCTTCGGTTTTCTATAAAATAGAAATATGGAAATATGTTTTTAATACTGCTAGCTCTGGATGAAATTAGATGATCTTGAGATAAGGATTTATAGGTCTGGGTATATTGTTGCAAAAACATTTACATTATGTGCGAAGTGATCAGTGGCACCACCTTACTGTGGTCAGTCCTGGGTATTGCCACAATCTCATTTTAAGCACTTCACCTCTGCACCACAGTAAGACAAATTTTACCAGTGGTCACCAGACCAGGAAAATGTGTATGGGGGTGTGTGTTTTTGTTGTTGTTTGATTGCTTTTTAACTTGCAGTGATAAATTTTAAAGCTAGCTCTTCTGATCTGTCTCATGGCATAGTCCAATGGACAAGTAGTCCTGATGCACAGGAAGTGTAGTGGTGCTTTATACTATAATAGTAGTGGTAATTAGAGCTAATGTTGTTGCTGAGGTTAATGCTTTCATACCACAGCCAAGATATGAAATTCTTCTATCCTGCCTTACACTAGGGGCTGATCTTGTGGTCCAGTGAATGATTAAATGTCAACTTTGTACTTGTACCAGTGAAGTCATTTGCTTCTGCACTTAGGAGAACAGGTGTTCAAAAGTAAAAGTTGTGACCTTGAAGAGCACAAGATAATCAATACATCTGACCCAATTATTGAAGAGCACAGATTACTTTCAACTTTTTTCATTCCCTCCCTGCTCTTTTTCTCTGCCGAAACTGATTATTCTGATGGTCTGTGTGTGACAGTAGTGCAGGAAAAAGTGAAATAGTATTTGGAAGGAAAAACCAAACTCAAAGATACCATGAGATATGTGAGTTTACTTGTGTTAAAATACCATAGTACTCATTACTTGCAGTTAGATTTTTGATAGTTAATATTTCTGTAAAGCATCCAGCAGAATGCTGAATAGTGCTTCTGCTGTATATTGTCATAGCATTTTCTGTGGTCTCTAAGTGATATAAAGGTAGAGACAGGTAAAATTAGGTTTCCAGTTTCTTCAAAGTCTCATTGAAAAGTTGATTTCCTGCACTATACTAATTTTCTTCTGAAATATGGAATAGCATCTTGGCTAATCTGCTTGATGATGTGTGCAAACACCAGAGCTGTCAGTAGTCTAAACAGATCTCAACAAGAAAACCCAGCATTTGTTTTGGAACTCTTTTTTTCTTCCCTACTGTTTAGGCAGTTCAGTAGTCCAGAAAAAATGCACTGAATGTGAAATTCAAGTTAATGTGATACTTGAAATAGTGTTATGACCAGCACATTCAGAAGTGAATAAAAGTCTCATGTAGCTCCAGGTTGATTGTTTTTTGTGTGCTATGTAAGTAGGCTCTGTTGCTTCGAAAAGTAATTCAGAATGGAATGATTGATAAAGGAATTGTAAATCTGTCTTTAGTCAAATCTATCACTTTAATGACTGTACTTTCTTCAGACTGCTTGCAGTCTATTCCAAGAGTTCATGATAACACTTATTTTCAGCAGCTGATTTTAAGTTCATCATGCTGGGATATTCACAATCCAGGAGTTAGAGGAAAATCTGGAGTCACTTATGTTTGGGAAATCCTCATACAGTCCCTGCTTAACTTTAAAATACTAGGATACTTGAGGCAAGACCAAGCTTACATGCAAACAAATATTGAACTGGCATTAAGGCCTAGCTAGATACTGTTGTATTTGGAATTTTAGTCTTTGGTTAATACCAGAAAACCCAGGTAGGTTTGCCTCTGGGCAGCCAAGCTGAGAAAAATAATAAGTGTAGAAATTGTTTCTATTTATATCCTACAACTTTGAAATACAAATACAACTTATTTCAAAGCAGTATCAAGATCGATCTTAGTTGAGAGCATGCAAATCCTAAGCATACTTTTTTATGTCTTACCTCTTCACTTTCTTCCAAATTTTGGAGCTTGAAATGGCTGTTATAGTAGTAGGGGCTTCCCAAGTTGAAGAAATGTTATGATCACTCTGTTTGGGTTTAGCAGAAACTGTTAATTTAGGAGTAGCATCTCCGCAGATTATTTTGATAACCATCTATATGTGGTGGTGGAGGTGCATTGCCAACTGTTTAAAATAGTGTTGCCAGAGTTGGGTTTAAAATTTGTAAGAGCTACTGTAGCAGAGACCTAAACAGACAGGCAGGATTTTGAAAATCTGAGATTGTTTCTGATTTTTGCCTTTCTAGCACCTGCTTTGTAATATCATATAGTCTCAGAGAGAGTGCTAGGACAAGTAGGAAGAGGGGTTTTGAAATGTAGGTTGAGAGGATGTAGATACTGAAGAACTTCTTCCATATTGTTAGAGGAGGAAATGTTAACCAACTAGGTAGAAAAATGATGGGAAGAAGTACCAATGGAACATAAATATTTGTAGTTTAGTGTAGAGATGGTGAAACAGCTAGAAACTTACTTTTTCAGTCATATGAAAGCAATCCCCTCCCATTGTATACTTGAACTTCAAATTAAAACACATGACCAGAATAATGAGTAAGAGGTGGTTTGTTTTGTTTTGTTTTGTTTTTTTACTATAGAGGAGATCCGTAATGGGTATTTCCTTCCTAAGTAGGAAACTTGTGCATATTTGTTTAGTAGGTGTAAATGTTTGTACTGTTTCACATAAGCTTTAGTAATGTGGGGGGAGGGAGAATATAATGACTTTTTTCTGGGTTTATATGTTTAGTACTCTTACGACTTCTTGTTCCCTTAGAAGAAAAAGATGTGTTCTGTATTAACTGTAAACACCCTGTCTCTCCTTTCTCCCTCACACACTCACAGAAAGCTACAAAGAAAACTGACAAACCCAGGCCAGAGGAGAAAGATGATCTAGATATAACAGAGATGAGTAATGAAGACCTTCAAGAGCAACTTGTGAAGTACGGAATAAATCCTGGCCCAATTGTAGGTAGGTCAACTGAACTAGCAAATACTCATCTGTTTAACATATTCCTCACTAAACCTCACTTGTTAGTGCTCTAAGCTCCTCTGATACAATTACTTATTAATACCAGTGCTGTTTCAATACTACTTCCTACTTAGGATGTTTTCGTTGAACTATTTACATTAAGACTTGAAGCATTGCAGTGTAGGCAAGTCTGCAGTTTGCTCCTCTTGTGCTCTAGGCCAGCTGGAGATGTTCCAACTTCTGTTCTGAAGCTGTGTAACTATTAGTTAAAGTTCAGTGCTGGGGTAATTAGGTCTTCTGATACAGAGGTTGAGATCTGGGCCCCCGTAAATAGAAAATACGTCTTACATAATAACCTAATAGCATTGAGAGCAGAATGAAAACAGGGAACTTCCCTTTCCCTAGAGCATTTCCTACTCACTGCATTTTGCAGTAATGTTTTGCTTTGCTAATGTTTTTTTTTCTGGCCCTTTGAGCCCAGCATTCTGTTCTTTGTGCTGGCCTACATCAGAAGTAGTCCTGACCCCAGCCTAATCTCCTGCCCTGAGCACTCATCTGTGATGTGAGATCCAAGTGCCTTGCCTTTCAGATTGTGCACTAGCCTAACAGCAAGGGGATTTGATTTCACAACTCTTCAAAAAAAGATTGTTGTCTGTAGCATGCTGAGTCTTCTGTGGAATGTCCTTGAAATCCTAGGTGGATGGACATGTCAGTGATGGAGACTGCAGTCCTGTATGTATTCAAAGTCTTATGCACAGTATTTTCAGTTAGCTGATTCTGTATGCTTTCCCATGCAACCTGTTCCTCTTGGATGGTATTCAAATCTGCAAAACTCAAGAACCTATGCAGTCCACTGGAAAGATGTTCAAATTTGGTCTAATTAAAAGCCTTTAGTTCTTAGAGGGTATGGATTCTGTTTCTTGAGTCTGCCACTTCTTTTCAAGGGTGGTTTCCTCTTATCTGAAAAATTCTAAGGTTAGATTTTTTTTTTCTGCAGTTCAGGCACCAGTCACCTCTACAGACTTTTGCCAGCACAGTCCTGACGTGGAAGTGTGTGCTAAACTTGATACCTTTTAAAAGATCTGTCCTCATAGATGAAGGGAACCAACCTAATGGCTAGATCTAGCAAACAAAGTTCTGTTGCTGCTTGCTTGCACCATCTCTGATGCTTATTGGACTCAATTTGCCAACAAGGCACAGGCTTAAGTTGAAGGGACATTAATTCCAGGGTAAAGGAATTAAGAGAATAGTAGTGCAATCTGCATGGAAACTGTTGTCTTTGAAATGTCAGACTCACTAAATTTTTTGTGAGGGCATAACAACTTATGTATTGCAGCATATGAAACAAAACATGTAAGAAACAGGTAAATTCCCTTTCCATCGATTTCATTTTCATAACTTTCAGTGTATAAAGAAGTCTATAGTTTATCTAAAAATTCTCTTAAACCAAAAAGTTAGAAGCCTTAGAGGCAGAGTTATGTACCTAGAGGTATGCATTATGGGCCATACAAACTGATTAAAAATAAATAATATTCCCAAGGAATATGTATCAGCCAAGTTCTATCAATCAACTCAGGAAAGATGAAAAGTGTATCTTTAGCATGTGTCCTTCTTTGTTATAGCTACTACTAGGAAACTTTATGAGAAAAAGCTGTTGAAACTGATGGAGCAAGGTCCTGAACTGAAGGAGCCTGTGCCTCTCCCAGCGATTTCAACTACTGAGAACACCAGACAGAATGGAAACAGTGATTCTGACCAGTACAGTGACAATGAAGAAGGTAGGACTAAAGTGAAACTTGCTTGGGAATGATTCAAATTCTATATCAATAATACTTGCAGTAGAAATACCTAAAGAGGGTATGGCCTTGCTGTTAGGTGAGGCTGTAAGGTACTGCTGTGAACCCTGTGAGTCATGTGCTTCATCACAGAGTACTAGCACAGTGATCCAGGTGCCTGTTCTGGGAAAGTAAACTTTTTGCTACTGAGCTTTTATCCATTTGCCCCAGACTGGAGCCTGTAAATCTGAGAGATAGAGAACTGTGTATTAGGTGCTAAGGTGTTCTTTGCACTTCATACTGAAGTACCAGTGCAGTTTTGTCTTATGGTGCTCACAGCAATTATTTACTATGGGATATCAAATGAATGTTTGTTTATTAAACTTTTGTACTTTTTTTAATGTCTCACTTATGACTCAATCCCTTTTATGCTCTGTTCCTTATAGATTTAGTTTGGGGTGGATTGATTGGTTGGTCCTGTGTGTGGTTTTTTTGTGGTTTTAATATCAAGTTTGTATCAAAAAAGTGTAGTGGGGGAAGTGGAACCTAAATCACACCATCATACATCTTACAAAAAGTAAAAGTATAGGCTTTAAAGAGTGACATGAATGGAATGTTAGATGCTTATTTATAGTGTGGTTTGGTTTTGGGGGTGGGGTTCTTGTTGTTTTTACAGGCATTTCTATGGAGGTAGGATAGAAAGGGTTGAATTACAGTTAGTAATTTGATTGATCTCCCTTGGATATTTGGGCTTGTTTTTCAACTTTTCTCTCTTGCACTTTCAAGGGGGAAGGGATGTTAGAGATTGATTGATTTATTTATTTTTGAGACAACCAAGAGCCCAGTCACAAGTGACAGCTACCCCCTTATAGTTACATGAGCTTCATCTAATTACTGAACTGTTCAAATGCTGGGGAAAAACCTCAAACCCAAACACTCCCCTTCCACACCCACCAAAAAAAAAAAGGTTTCTATAAATAAACCTAAATAGGTTGGTGTAATGCTATTAGAATTTTAGAAAAGCAGTGGAAATAATACATTCTCTTATTGATGACTGCTAACCACTTGCCCTTCTATGGCATCAAAACCAGAGTTTTATATAAAAGGACATCCTAAAGGAGAAACAAAGCTGACAACATCAAATGATGTTGAAAAGCTTCAATACCCATACTACAATCAATCGTAGAATGGTACTTTGGTTCAAGGAATTGCAATTTGATACCAGTTTCTAAATGGAACTGCTGGATTGGTCAAAGCTTACCCGAAATGTAGAATTTTAGGACAAAATTTAAATACTTGGGTCAGTGTTTTAAAATAATTTTAAAGTTATTCAGAAGTCTTTGTTCTTCTGCATTTAATGCAGAAACATACCTGTTTCTCACAACTTTTTAAGGAAATGTTAACTCAGACTTTGTTACCTATTAAAGTGAATTTTTATTAAAATACAGTAGTTTTCAACTACTGGTACAACAACCAGTAGTATTATAGAAACTAGTTATATTAAACCTGGTTGCAGATCCGAAGACTGAGCTGAGGCTTGAGAAGAGAGAACCACTGAAAGCCCGGACGAAGATGCCAGTAGCACTCAAACAAAAAAGAGTTGTTGAACACAACCAGGTATGTTTAATTTAGTGGCACGTGGAATAGCTACTAACTGCAGGTGATGTGCTCACTAAACACCTTACTGTTTTAACATAATCACATTTGACTAAGTGAGCTATGCAGTTTTTTTAAAGTTCTTTCAGAAAGCCTGTTCTAATACAGCATGAAAATCTTGTGAATTAACTATAGGTGCCATTTTTAGCCTGTCTAATAATGTTCAAAGTTTGACTTTAATGTTCTAGTCTGACTTGCCAGCTGCTATAGCACCTCCTAGAGAAGAATAGTAGGCAACCTTAACATGTTTAGTTTTGGAAACCTGACAGGTTTTTAAGTCACATGGGCTGATGTCATCCTGTGGGATGTTTGTGATCAACTCAATTTAATAAAAGAAGCAGTTTCTCAAGAAAAAGAAGTTTGGAAAAAGGGGTGTTTTTTTTATTTTTAAAAAATGTTTTTAAATACATACATATCAAACCATGTATATACATGATGTATATCTGTGGATATATGTCTGCATTTTAAATAAATCTGTTTAATGACTCATTTAAATATAATACATGAAGTAATGTATTTCAGTATATGCCTAGGTGTGTGTTTGTATACGCATATAGTAGCTATCTATATAATATTTTTTCTTCAACTGTGTTTGTAGTAGCAGTACTAGATAGACATGAATTTGTTTAAAAACTGGTCTTGAGAAGAAAAATAATAAATACCAAGTTTAGATCTGGCTGTATGTACCACTTGTCCTTTACTTATCAATAATATTAGTTCTGTTGTCTTGACAAAAGAGGGATTTTACAGAAGCGCTTTAGATTTTCAAACTGTTCAGTTCTGGATTTGGTAGTTGGTGGCTGATCTGTCCTTGTGATGTGACAGTGTAACTAGATACACTGTTCCCCAGCTTAGGTTAGGGGGTCTTTATGTTTTCATCTACCCAATAAGTAGAGAGCTTTTGCTACAGTAAAGGACTTGTATAGAAAACATTCAGTAATTCAGAATCTGACTTGTTAATTGCTTGGTGTATTTTAGCAAATCACAGTGACTTTTCTGAATGCTTCATGGTAAATGCTAGATACTTGCAATTTAGATAGTGTGTGTATATAAACATGCTTTTACTATGAATGTCTCTTAAAGCAGGTAACATGCTTTACCTTATTATTTTCTGTGTGATCTTGAGTAATACAGTAGAGTTATGGAGATTTATAACTAGTTCTGCTTTTTTAAATTGGATTTTTAGAGTACAAGCTGAACAGATTTCACTTCTACAAATCAAAATACACATGTAACTCAACACACCAGATGTTCCTTACTTATTCAGGGAACTTCTGCTCGTGATGGTCTTCATAATGGACATCTGAATCTTTAGATTCTTGTATTTTAAGAATTACTTTTTTTCTAAATTGCTATTCAGCCAGAAATCCCTGCCAGATTCAGTGTAATAGAGATATTTAATTCTGCTATGAACAAACAAAAATTCTGGTCTTCAGGAACCCACTTATAGAATAAAAGGCAAGAGTTATATAGTGAGGCATTTTTGTGACATTTTCAAGTGATGATTGTTTCACTAAATTTTTGGTCATTCTATTTCACTGTATTAATATTATGTTATTACCTGTTTTGTCTTGCAATCTTACATATGCAGTCTAGATGCAATATTTTGCAACTTACATATTTTAGTTACCAGTAGTTAATGAAAGGAATATCACTTGATTAATCAAAAATTGATGTAATTTCAGAATTATGTCTAATTCCTTAGAAAATGTAACTCTATTTTGTTAAACCTTTTACCTTTCAACTCCTGATCTCTGTGTTAAAAAAAAAAGAAACCAACAAAAAGCAACATCTGAAAAACCCCTAACAAACACCCCCCACCAACCCCCACAAAAATTTTCTTGAAGCCAAAAACAGCTTAATGATTTTGGCTAGCAAATGTGTGCAGTTATATATTTGATGAGAATAAAACCTGAAGATGGAGAAGTTTGGAGGTTTTTTCCTTCTATGGAGTCGGATCTTAGGTTTTCAGCTAGTATGTCAAGGGACTATACTTGTTTTGCAGAATTATTGCAGTTGTCATGCACTGTGTGGCATTGGCTTAAAGATTATGAGGCTCTGAAGAGTGGTGGGCAGTGTGGTGTGAGCAGACTTCCTAGTTACTTCTAGGTCCTGTACAGCCCTAGTTTTAGCCCAGACATAGACAGCTGACAAGATTGTCTGTCCTTTGGCAAGGATAGGTGTTGCTTTTCTCTTGAGAAGAGAGAGCAGATAGGTAGTCACTAAGCAGACTGCTGCAAGAGAAGTTGAGTGGGGAGGTTGAGCAGGCTTATGGACCTTACCAGTTAGTTAGCAGTGGAGGGCTGGATGAACTTTAGCTCAGCTGTTTGTCTTTAATTATGTTTAATTAGCTCCTCATAGTGAACTGGAAAAGTTGGCAGAAAACCCTAATTTGAATTCCTCTTTCTAATCTGGTAGGTGAATATAGAATTCAGACTCTCTCTACATATATACTCTCAGGCCTCACTAAATGGCAGTGGACAGAAAGAGACAGGCTAAACAATAAATTTTAAAGAGTAATGTACAACTACTCTCTCTCCTTGAGACAGTGTAAAGTGACATTCTGTATGTGCTGTGTTCCCCTCCTCCTTCCTGAATTTTTTTTTTTTTAATACCTGGATTGTTGGTTTATTAAAAATAAAACATGCAGCATTGCAGCTGCTGACGTACAAATTTTATGTGGCATACACCCAATAAAAAGCTTTATAAATGATAACTGAGGTGAAGTCATAACCTGTAGCTTCGCTGCTCGTGAGTAGTATGACAGTTAAAAGCACATGCTGAATAGTGCTTGCATACCTCACCACTGTAGCTTCTCTGGTTATGTAGATGTCGGTGTACCTAAACAAGTGTTACATTCTAATAGGACTGGAGGCCTGCTCAGTTGACAGTGAGGATAACCATAACTATAGACAACAATTTTTCTTTCTTTTTTTTTTTATTATTTTGTTTGTTGACTATGCTCTGCTGAAGTATGGTTGGGTCATAAGCAGTAGATTCTTGTTTTTTCCTAGACTCTTCATGCAAGAAAAAAATTGAAACTTGTTACTTAAAACATATGACTGAAGCATCTGGAGAACACAGAGAGGCAGTTATTAGTCAAGTACTTTTAACTTTTCATTAGAAGATAAGTAATTCCTGGTCAAACAGTCTGGAAGGGGGAGCTCTCCACTATTAGGATGAGAGAATTGTCTTACTGCCTTCTTTAGTGGACTGTGTTTGAGTAGAACCACTCTGAAATTAGTATTGTTCCCAAAGCTTCTAAAGAACACCTCTCAAATAAAAAGTCTGAGGTTGAGGTGGGGAGCCATGATTGTAGGTTGCAGATTAAACATTTCTTAAGGAAGAGAGGACAGTGTCTGGTGAATATTTAAAGAGGGGTTGTAAGATGTTTCCTCAGAAGTCTGCTTAAATGGTAAAGAAATTTTGAGAATTAGGCCAAAATCTACAATTCTACATAAAACACCTGAATCTGTTGGGACCTGAGGTCTGTGCATTTGGTTTTTTAAAGTACTTCAGTGACTTTGGAATAAAGTGAAACACTTGTGCTCCCTCTGCTGGGTATGTAGTTGCTATAATATAGAACTCGTCACAGAATCATTAAACTGCTCAGCTTCTAGTTTCACTGTCCCCTCTCAATAAATAAATACTTTTCAGCCTGTTCTCTCAACACATTGTTTTGGGGCTGATGGTGTTCTAGTGAAGTTATTTCTGCTGTTGGACCTGTAAGTGACACTTGCACCAGTGTGCATAACTTTGATCAGAACTGAGTGTGACTTCCAGAAACTCGGTAATACATGAGGTGTTAATGAGGTGTTAATTTGCAAGATTTCAGTTATAACAAAGTAACAATTTTTATTTCTAAACTTAACCAAATAAAAAGGAAAATCTTATATGTAATCTAGAAGAAGCAGGCCCTCATCTCCCTTTCCCTCCTGGGATTAGTTTTGAGGAGGATATTTTTCTTGAGCATAAAACTTGAAGGAAAGCATAGGGAGTGATCTGTGTTTGTTAATGGCTATAAGAGTTTGGCGTTTTCTGTTGTTACTTAGATTTGTAAAGACTTGTGTCAGGCTTGATCTTTTAAGCCTATTGTTATGTGAGAATTTTTAGTTTCACCTCTCTATGTGGAACCTTTTAAGATTATAAAGTATCTCCACATGACCCCTCTGGAGACCCCTGGAGATTAGTTCCTGTTGAAATGTAGGTGGCTGTGCATAAACCATTCCTGTCTCTGCTTGAGAGAATAGAGCCCTATCTGTGTGGAGAAGGAGATGCTTTCTGCTTATCCTCATAGATTTTTTTTTTTTTGGTGTGTGTGTGTGTAGGCAGGTAATGTAATGGGCCTGAAAGCTTCATGTTGTCTGCCTATGATTTCATGTGACTACTCACAGTATTAGTTAGCTCACTCTATTGCAGTGAGCAAATTAGCAGATTTTACTGTTGGGCATTATCTACTCAGTTCTGTATTTAAACATTAATGTGCTCTAATGTTGTAAGTATTGTGGTCAACTCTACTGACTCTAGCAGGCTATTCATTATTGAATGTATTAGGATCCATTTTTGTGATCGTAGACATATTTCTTTTGGAGTATGCATGCTATTTTAGCTTTTGGTTGTGAGTATCCAATGTTGGCAGCTGGTTTTCATGTATGTGATCATGTGTTTGATGCTTGAATAGACCTATTCTCAAGATGAAGTTACTGAGACTGTCTGGACAAGTGGATCTTCAAAAAGTGGACCTCTCCAGGCATTTTCTAGGGAGTCTACAAGAGTGTCAAGAAGAACACCAAGAAAAAGGGTGATGAGAGGCTTATTTTAAGACAAGCTTTTTTTTTTTTCTTCTCACTGTTAGGGTCCCAGTGGCTATTTTATTCAATTGTTTTCTTTTGTTTGTTTTAAACAAACAGGTGGAAGCTACAGCACAGTTGCCTATAGATGATGCTGTAATATCAGAGAGTACTCCCATAGCTGAAACTATATTGACTTCAAGCAACGAGACCCTAGTAAATATGCTTAGTAAATATGTTTAATCAATGGTGCAAGTGGCATTCTTCTGTAATGTGTCTTCACTGACAGAATCATTCTGTTTTGGACAGATGAAATACTGTTTTAAGGAAAGTAAGACTATTCAGTAGTCTTGAAACTACATATTCAGTGTCTGGTTTAGTACCTAATGCTGTTCACTTTGAAATGGGACTAGGTAGACACCTAGGACCCATCTGATGTCTTCTTGGGGGGAGGGTTGAAAAGAACCAAGTTAAAAGCTTAGATATTTTTCTTAATTTATTTAAGTACATGCAGAATATTTGCTTTTAAGTTTGGCTTTTCTCGTGAACTAAATAGCTTTTATGTTTCTCAATGGCTTAAAAGAAACTGCTTGGAATGATAAGCTGTATGTTTCCTGTGCTTATTTCGGAGTATCTGTTACATAACCTTCTTGAGTTAACTCCTAACATGCATATATTCAATGCACATAAAGGTTTTGTTGTTTGGTTCTGCCACCTTGCCCCCTTTCATTTTGTGTCTTGGCTGTCTCTGAGTTTGAACAATTTTGAATCTCGGCAGGTTGTCAATAGGGTGCCTGGAAATTTCAAGCATGCAGCTCCTACGCTGTCAGTCAGTGAACTCTCAGACATGCCCAGAAGAACACCAAAGAAACCACTGATGACAGCTGAAGTAAATAAATTAAAACTTAGATTGCTCTTGCTTACTCTTTGTGAAAAAAATTCTTGTGTGTATGTGCTTACTTCTGAGTACAGAGGGGGTGGAGGATGTCATTGCCTAGGTGACAGTCAATATAAATTAGTGTTGTCACATGACATGAGAGAGTATAAACTTATTTTTATCTTCCCCTTTCATATTTGGGGTGTGTGTGTGTGAAAATCTTTTTTTTTTCTTTTTCCTCGGACACATATGTTTTGATGTGTTATTTCTCTGTTTGCTGCTCTTTTTCTGAACAAAATAATTTTGTTTTTCTTTTAAATTCTTTGAATAGCTCAAAATAGAGCAGAATTGGGCCATCTACCTTTGATCTTGTAGATCAGCCTATCCTGAAAAAACACAGTGTGCTTTAATTTAGGGAATCAAGCAGTAGGATTACTTTAGACCAAACACCTGAATTAAAAAAGCATCTGTAGATTCCTGTCAGTTATCAAGAAAGAAAATAATTCTTTTACTGTTAACCTATTCAAGCTGTCAAAACTATATCTCTTGGAGAACTGTCTAAAGCACCTGCAAGTATATGTAATTGTGTTAATGTAATACTGTAATATTCTGGAATATTACGTTGCAAGATAATGCTTGTCTGAATTTAAATGGAGTTCATTGCTTTGTGTAGTTACTGTAGATAAAACTTCTGTTAACACTTCATTTACAATATGACTGGAATGTAGACTTATTTATCAGATAGAAGGTTATGGGAAAACTTGATGTTCTATTCCAAGCTGCTGATGTTTTTTTCTATCAGTATTTTAATGTGCTATTACAGCAAGAAGAGACAGATTACCCACATCAGTGCCTTTTTAATCATGTTCACTACAACCAATGTTGTGATCTGCTCAACACAGCCATGATAGAGGTGATGGTTAAGTTTTTGGTTTGTTTTTTTTTTTTGGTCATCTACATCATTGGCTGACAGGTGTATAGTATGTATACAATATATTTTTTATCTTAAAGGAAACTGAGGAGATCTCTGAATGCTTTAAGATACCAAAAGTGACCAGACTTCTGCCAATAATTAAGGTTAAATGGAAATTCTTAAACCCAAGAATTAAACTTCTTGGGTATCACTGGGTGACTCATTCATTCTTACAAATTGCACATGGTTATGGTCACTGAGATAGCTATGCAGACACTTTTTGTTTTTCTTTCTGCTTGGTCTACTTGGCCTCTAACTGTTTTTGGCTTCCTAGGTGCTGGAGAGAACTGCTACAGAAGAAAGAAGAGTAGAAAGGGATATTCTGAAAGAAATGTTCCCATATGAAGCATCAACACCTACAGGAATTAGGTATTTCTAAGGTTTATGGGGGCTTGTTTGTCAGTTCTCTTAAACCAGTTTAAGCTGAATTATATCAATATAATCTTTTGATTATATTGATAGATTTCTGAGGAACAGTTTTTGCGCTTTAGCTCAGTGACATTTTTGATGGCCACCTAGTTCTTCTGTTCTATATACAAGTTTTGTTAGCCAAAATAGCTCGTTCTTTATTTAAATTGGGGGAGGGAAAACAGGGTAGTACTATAATAGGAATTATTATTGGAACTTCTAGGTGCTGGAAGTTAAAGGGAGAGGGCTTTTCTGTGGTAATGACTTGCAGTATTTAAGTTTTTGGCTAGATGCAACTCCATTAGGTCTGCTGTTAAATTAACGTAAAAAGTATATTTGAGTTTTCTTTTGCAAAGCCAAAAAGAATTTTCTCATACCCTATCTTTTTCTTTAAGTAGCAGTCCTGTTGTAGTCAAAGATTACTCTTAGCATGAATAAGATGGCATCTAGGAAGGGCTATTACATTTTTGTGTGCAACTTTATATTTAAACAAAAATTTAAGCAACCCTATGGTTAATTAGGCAATTCAAAAAACTCTGCCCTGTTAAGAGAATGAGAAAGTTTCCTTTTGTTAAGATGTGAAATCATCTCCCGTGTTTCCAACATATCAATTTTAGCTTCAAATTACAATGCAATTGCATAAAGTCTGAACCATATGGAAAATATACAGTACCAGTTACTACTTCTGTGGTGTGTTGCTGACCACTCAGGTTTGCTTTCTGTTGTTTTTGAGGTCTAGTTAAATCTAGACCACTTTTAAAATTATGCATGTATACTCCTTGTCTATAAGGACTTGGCAATGTATGTGGTTTTTTTAATCCTTACTGCTTTGTCTTCTGGCTCTGTATATTGGCTTAGCCATTAGAAGATATTTTATTGGCCAGAGATAATCTTATGATTAGAAACTCCAGCAAGGCTGCATAAGTGATCATTAAAGAAGCAAATAGAGACGCTTCCTAGAGTTTTACTGCCAGTTATGATCCTTTTATGTGGATAGGGTAAAGTGGCATTTGAGAGTTTTTTAAGGGGTGTTTGTTTGAACACTGAATGATTAACTTTAACATATCTATGATTACTATTTTGGGAGTTTGAGGGATATTTCAGGTACTGAATTCACCAGAAATAATTTAGTTCTTAAATTATACTAAAACTTTCCTGTGTACTTTAGATTGCTCTTCTAAATATGCAGTATTTCAATTTGGTTTTTTTTAATTAACAGTGCTAGCTGCCGTAGACCAATCAAAGGAGCTGCTAGCCGGCCTATAGAGCACAGTGACTTCAGAATGGATGAAAGTTTCTCTAAGTATGTTGAAAAATATGGTACCTCGGCTGACATCAAGTCGGAGAAACTACCAACAAAAAAAGAACGGTCCATTCCCCTGTGGATAAAAGTTCTTCTCTTTGTTGTTGTTTCAGTCTTCCTGTTTTTGGTTTATCAGTCAATGGAAACTAATCAAGGAAATCCTTTCTCTAAATACCTGAATATTGTCTCTCCGGGCAGTGCCAAATGAGTATCTTTCTGAAAGGCACACCCGATTTGATCTCCTGTTTTTAATTGTAGAGAACTCTTCTGCCCTCTCATCGGCTCAAGGACTTCTTACAAATAATGTGATTGGAACTTGATAAATTGGATAAATGAAGAAAGATAATATTAAATGGACATCGGTAACTTTCTGGACTTTGGACTAGTAGGAGATCACTGCCATAGGAGTAACATTTTTTTAAATCTTTGAACTTTTTGTAGGCTTTATTTTTTTAATGTGGACATCATTTAAATTCACTTTTGAGAAAATGTATATTTGTTTTTGCAAGAACTTGGAAGCTGAGAAGGGCAAAAATGTAGTAAAATGTGAAGCTGTGTTTTTAAAGCTTTTCCTTTGTACAGAAAAGAAGTTGTACTTCTATCTCTAGATTATAGTGGAGGAGGATTTTAACATGGGATAAAGGGAAATGCATTTCTGTATGCATTTTTTCAGTAACAATTTGAATTTGATCTCTTAGGGTGTAGAGAGAGTACAACAACCTTTTCTGTAGATTACTGTAACTTTTTAGTAAATGTAACTGTAAACCTGTTTGCATTTCTGTAAAAGTCTTAGT
Organism: Corapipo altera; assembly: GCF_003945725.1. NCBI lineage: Eukaryota > Metazoa > Chordata > Aves > Passeriformes > Pipridae > Corapipo > Corapipo altera. The sequence continues at coordinate 20,875,189 of NW_020884873.1, read as the reverse complement.
ATCATATTAGTAACTCTGTTTAAGTGTAACTTCATTTAAATGTATCCCTTCATTTTAGTGCTTACAGTGTTGTAGGAACTGAATACAAAACTAATTGGCAAGAGATGTCTTAGAGGAACTTATTTATTAGTAATGTGTGGAAAATAAAAATTGCATCAATATAATTTGCTACTAAAATGCTTTTTTGGGTCAAGGTTATCCGAAGTAGTCTAAATTCCAATTTAAGCAGTGGTCTTTTTTCTTTTTTAAAAAAGCGAGGTCTTTCCAACACAGCTTTATGTGATTATCTTTGAGTATTCACGTAGAGAAGTATTCTCAAAGTGTGAAAATTCCATATGAAGTTTTATTCTTGTATGAAGAGGGCATTGCTGCATTTTCTGCTACAGTTTCATCTTTTAAGGTGAGATTTACTACTTTCATGCAGTTGACTATTTTTCTCAGTGGAAGCATGCTGAAACACTCTCTATTGTGTAACTTGGTTGAGCAGGCAGCTGACTTCACTACTACCAATGAAGAGTGATAAGCAACAATTTTTTTAAAGTGAATGTATACATTTTTGGTGTGCTTAAATCTGCAGCATACAGATGTTAAGTCTTATTGCTTGGTACAAAATTGCAATAAATCATACTACTTATTCTTAAAGTGCTACTTATAAAACGCTGAGAACATTAGTTAATAGTCAATATCTTTTTACTCTAGGTACAATTATTGTGTAGACTATAGCAATGGGGAAGCTTTACTTTCTGTGAACTTTGGGACAAACATGGTAATTTGTAGCAAAGCAATAGGTTTGGGGTTTTTTTTTCCTTTTTAATTTTTTTTTTTTTTCCTTCTAAACTGCTTTTTTGAGTAATCTAAATAGCTAAACTTGTGTCCATCCTATAGAAAATTGTAACATAAGACATTCACTTTTGGTGTCAAAAATGCAGAAAAATAAAAATGATTTTAATGTGTGTGGATTTTCCTTATCAAAATAAATGCATTGCTGAAAGGCAGGAAAAGCAAGACAACTGATGTATCAGTGGTGTCATTTTATGCTGCTACAGTCTTCCATACTGAAAAAAAAAAATTAAAAATCTGATAGTAAGATCAGTTCATGTCACTTGGCGGGAGGAATATTCAGCATTCTTGCACAATAAGAGTTCTGTACCGTAATCCTTAAGCCTATGTTAGACCTTTAATTTGGATGGGAGGAGAAGCTAGCCTTCATTTGCTTTTCAGTGCTTAAGGAGCTTCCTTTTCACTTTAAATTATCTCTCGCACAACTTTGCTGCATGTTTTAACATGAAATACATCTTTCTCTTCTAGTTACATGAAATGCTTTCAGTTGACCTCCTTCAGGGATACTATTAGCATCATTTAAATAAAAACAAACCACAAACTGAACTGCGATGCAACTAATTTCATCATTCTTTCATTTTGCACTGGTTTGGAGAATCCTCTCAGCTTCAGTGTTACTTCACAGATGGTAAGGAGTTTTCTACATAAGTCCTTAAAGTAACTACATGTAGGTCAGTTGTAGTTGGAAGGCAGTGCATCTTCAAGAAATTAATGGGCTTCTTATACTTGAGGCATTTAATGGCGTGAAATAGCCCTGAGACTCATACCTTTCTCTTCCTTCCTCCCCTGGCCCCACATACGGATTTTTCAGCGTACCTAAAGCTATTTATATTATTCTAAGAGTAACACATGTAGTATTAGCTGAATAGTTGTATCTGCTTAAAGCCTAAATACTGCTGTGTAAGTTATGCTGAGGTATACAGGTATACTGTAGTCTTTGTATCAAAGTGCTGAAGCAATAGGAGCTGGTGGGTTTTTTTTCCTTTTACACACTTTCCCTTTTGTTCCATTAGTTCATCTTGTCTCCTAGACAAAGGCAGGTTAACCATTCAGAACCAATCACAAAATAGAGCAATTTTATGGAGCAGTATCCAAAATCCAGTAGCAAAAATTAATGGAGTTCTGATGTAGTAAGTATTGTTTAAGTCCTTTTTGGGGCAAGGGCTACAAAAAGCCTGGAAAAGGCCTGTGAAAGTTAATGGGCATAACAGTGTTGTTTTGACTTCATGGGGTTTGTTCTCATGATTGGTCATAGTGCTCAGAATGCTGTGCTGAGAATATGGCAGGTCTTGATTTAGCTGTCTGAATTAGAGCTATTACAGAGCTTGTGTTTTTCCCTTTAAATTGTGTGCTTATCTTTTAACATGTATACGGTCTCAGGAGCTTGGTATCAGGCTGCAAATCACTAGAGGATTTTCACTTGCGGTTTTGAGACTTAATTTTATGGCATGTGATCCATGGTGAGACTAGATGAGTAGTGTCTGAGGCAAGAAACTCTCAAGGATCTTGAATTTAAGTTCTGTGTGTGTTTTGGAACCTTGATTTGTATTTATATAGGAAACAGTGTGAAGGAATGTCTTCTCCAAGTTTACTTTCTATAACAGCATGCTCAGTACTGCCTACAGAATGATTTCATGTCCCTCCTAGGCTTAGTCTATGTGTGTTTTGATTTGTTTCTTGTGGCACAACTTACAACACCCTTCATGGTATTAAAATTTCCTGCTAATTACCTTCTTAGATGGTTTTGTGGACAAAATATCTTTTTTAAAAAGTGTTAACTAGTTTATACAGAGTTAAAGCAGAGAAGCTGAGTACAAAAAGAATGCCTTTAAGTAATAGAGCTCTGGAAAGAGACTGTTCAGCAGTAAAAAAAATATAATTAAAGTTGTGCAGCATGTCTTGCTTTGATGTGGCTAAAGTTACATATTGGGCTGAAACGCTTTAAGAAATATTTAAGACTTCATCTGACTGATTGGAATAGATACAGAGGTGGGTTGTGATGTATAATTTTTAATTTTGTGTTTACAAACATAGGTGTTCTAATATGGCTTTTAGTGTGTGTGTGTGGTAAGTCTACCTGTCTTTGTCTAAGACTGTCCTGTGACCTTCGCTTTTCTTTCTCCTGAGGGAGTGTACCAGGCTGCTTTGCACCAGTGCAACAGCAAGCTACAACAGATGTATAGTACATGCATGTGTTCATACAGCTCAGGGTCTACAAGTTAATTCAACTTGTAAAGCAGTCCTGAGGTGGCATAGAAACCTCTACTATGTATGTATTGATATAAAAAAAAATCCCACAAATTTTCTGTCCCACCTCACTTTGAAGTTCTTTTTTAGCATTGGTAGTCTGTGGTTTAAAAATGGTAGCTTTTTTTATCATGGCCTTATTCATTTATTATTTAGGTTAAAAATGTTATATTTTATGGAGGAAGAACATGTAATATCTGAGAAGGATTTAGATTTTAAAAAAGTTTACTAGATGAGGACACTCATGACACCAACTAATAAGAAGAGAGGAGGTTTCACTACTTTCTGCTTTCAGAGGATGTGAACTCCTGTTGTTTAATGTAGCAAGCTTGGATACTGCTGAAGGAGATGCTGCAGTGTTAAGGCTTCCCTTGGGCTGTGAAACCTGATCCATTGCTGACTCTTTAAGTCCAGAAGCTCTGGTGTTGAAACCAGGAAAGTGCACATAAAATATACGCACAACAGGAGCAGATGGTGCTGTGCTAACCTGGTTATCAAAGGTGTGGATGGTGGTTTCACTATCTCATTGTATATTTTTGAGAACAATGTCACCTGGAATATTAGCTCATAAGAGCTTTGATTTTGTTTGCAGGCTTCACCAAAATTTTAGAACTGTAAAAGTTATTGTAAGGCAGGAAATGGCGTACAGTGTCCTGATTGTATACTCTTTAGGGGGACAGGAAATGGAGGGGGGGTCATGATGGGTGTTAATAACAGAAGTATATATGAAATTAAGAAAGTTTGGTGTTGCCAAACTGGCATTTTCCTAAACTGATAAAGCTTAAAGAGCTGCTGATTAAAAAGATGTATTTAATTTACAATAGCCCTTTTTACTGTGAATCTGACAGGTGGGCACCAAAAGGTAGCATCTTTAAAGTCTCCATCTGTCACTACCTTCAATGTGTGTCAGAATTCAGAGTGAGGTGGTTTGAATTACAGGCTCTTGCTTCTTTTTTTTTTCACATCTGGGAAATGTTGAAGATATTTCTCTGTGAAATGGTACGCATTCAGCAGGAACATGTATTATCCCTGTATTTTCATGGGGCTATGTTAGACTGCTGTTTAATAGTTCTTGTTAATAGCACAGTTGTTAGTCATCAGCTAAAACAAAAAAACCCCTGTTCACAGACTGTAAATCAGAAGTTCAGTACTAGTTGAGCACATAAATTGCCATTAGGTGTCTGTAAATAAATAGCCTTCTGTTCATCCTTTATAATTGGAAGGAGCAGAGATTTTTCTATGTGTTAATCAAAAGTCTGCAAGAATTGCAATCACTTATATCCAATTTCAAGATAAGAGCCTGTCTTGATCATGTTTAGAGATTATTAATGGAAAATAAATATCAGTGGTTTTTAGATAAAACATTGCTAACAATTGCTTAGATTGCAAGTAATGGCAAAATGAACGATTCTGGCTTGTCTTCATTGCTGCCACTGGCAGTGAAGTGAACACTTGAGGCTCTCTGCTGGTTGCTAAATGAAGGTATTTAAATAATGCAAGTTTAATTTGACCTTTTCCTGGAAGGCAGCTGGAGTCTAGTTTATTTTAGAGGGACCTGACCAACCTTGATTTCTGTGGCAGTGCTATTAGGTGTGTCCCTTTTGCCTGTGTGACAGTGTGCCTCGATCAACAGTGTGCCTTGTTGTGAAACACAGTGAGTAGAGCCAAGGCCTAAAGGCTCTCCTTGGAAGTTTGATAGGAGCCACTGAGCTGACCAAAGGAGGGTGTTTCTTCAGTGTGGTGGTGCAGGTGTGCTGTTATTTGCATGTCTCTCTGCCCATAAGTAATAGCTGGGATGTTCAGTGCATGTCTCTTGCTTAGCTGGCTTCTGCACTTATGTTGTCATGGAGCACCATAATGAAAGGTATGTGATCAAGATGGTGAAAAAATGGAGTTCTTGCCTCTTTGCTAACTGGAGAGCTGAACTGTACTGTGCCAATTTTATACTATGTAGATCACTAAAATGAGTGAAATCACCCTGTGTTAGAAAAGGCATAGTTTAAGATAGGTAAGGCCAATCATGGGTCCTGTGTTCAGTAGCATTCTGCTTTTCACGAACCAGTAACAAGTAATTCTGTAAGCAGCTGCAGCTGTCACAGCATAGGCCATGTCAACATGCCCTGCAAGCTTACGCTCCAAAGGTGGAATTTGGCCATGGAGCATGCAGAGTGTGGTGGCAGATCTGACTGTGCTTGGTCTTACAGCAAGCTGTGGCCAGAGCCTCCCTTTGCTAAGGGAGTTACATCCTATGGCTTTAGCAGGCTGTGGTTAGAAAGTATTACTAGGTGCAATTTGCAGAACTGGAATCTGGGGCAATACTGAAGACTTCTTTAATGTTAAGAAACAGATGTGATGCTAGGGGTTATGGTGATAGTACTGGGCTTGGTGATGTTAAAGGTCTCTTCCAGCCTTGTGATTCTATGGTTCAGTGCAAAGTGCTGCAGAGCACGGGTCAAGGCCAGCCTGCTGGTGCCAGCAGCAGGCTGCCGCTGCACGGGGAGAGCTGGCGTTCGGAACGTCTCCGTTTTGACATTGCCTGGGGCAGGGCTGCGGGAAGCACGTGGGGTAGTTGGCAAGTTCCCAGAGCCGGGCGGCGATGGGAAGGACCAGAAGTTGAGGCGCAGGGTTTAGCGCTGGAGGGTGCGCTCAAACACCCATAACTACCGAGGAGAAGCGTGTCCCTGCCGACGGGGCCTCGGCCATCAGTCCCCGCGTTACTCGGGGCGCTGCCGCAGCCCCGGCCCGCACATACTGACACTGACCCTGGCCCCGCTCCCGGTCTCTGGCCGGGCGCGGCCCCGCCGCCGCGTGGAGCACGAGGCGCAGGCGCGGGGCGGGAAGGCGTCGGCCGCGGCTGCGCGTGCGCGGCCGTTATAGGCGCCTCCGCCAATCGCGGCGCGGGACGTTGCCTGGCGGCCCCGCCCCCGGCCCACGAAGGACAAGGTGACGGCGCGGGGCCCTCCTTCAGCCTCTGCCGCAGCGGCTCCATCTTGCGAGGTGAGTCGGGGCGGCGCGGCGGGCCCTCCCGCTCGGCACCGCGCTCGCCCCGGGCTGGCGGGGCCGCCTCGCGGGTGCGGGGCTGGGGCCCGGCAGTTGCGCCGTGGCGGGGTTTCCCGGTCCCACACCATTCTGCTCTTGTCGCCCTCCTCAGGTCGCCATGTTCTCGTCCATCGCGCCGCTCGCGCGGCACAACCCATTCTACGCGCCGCACTTCCAGCTGGTCCAGGACGGCGTGAGGAAGCGCCCAGCGGAGCCCGCGGAGGCGCCTGTCGCGCGCCGGGGCTTGGCGGCCGCATCGGCCGCCGAAGGTGAGAGCGGGACGGAGGGGCCGCGGCGGGGGTGAGGCCCGGGGCGACGGTGTCCGCGCTGCCCCCGCCGGCCCGCGCCTGTGTCCGCCGGGGCGGCGCAGGGAGGGTGAGCGGCCGGGAGGGGCCGGCGCTGGGCCTGTGCGTCCTCTTGGAGGACGAGGAAGGGCACAGGCGGGGGAGGCGCTGGCAGGCGCTTCCACCCTCCCTGCGGGGTGTGCCGAGGGGCGAGAAGATTCGGAGTTACGGGGAAAGGACGGGGGGGGAAGGTTCTTGCGCAGAGTAATCACAGAGACCCCCGCGGAGTCTGTCTTTGGGAGCAGAGCGCTTTTTCTGTCCCTGTAGGGCCTGCAGCTTCGGTCACTGAGGTTATAAGCCTGTACTTTTTCATCCCTGGGGAAGAGCAGAGTATGAATTTGTGGATTCAAGAGACCACGTCTCCCATCCTCTTTTCCTTTTCCTCTTATTTTTTCCCCTGTTTATTCACATCTGAACATTCAGACGTGCCTGCAGATGTTTTTGGGCTTTTTTTTCCTCCTTTTTTTTTGTCCTTAGCATTTGTAGAGTATACACCAGATAACTGCTGTTTAAGATGCATATTAGAGTCAAGTGCTTCCCATATGTTTCCCGATCACTTTTGTGACTTCTAAAGGTCATACCGTGATAATACTTCTAGTATCACAAACTGGGTAAGGTTGAACGAGCCCACAGTGGGTCATCTGGTCCAAGCTCCCTGATGAGGTGGGGTCATCCTAGAGCACATGGCACAGGATTGCATCCAGATGGTTCTTAAATATCTCTTGTGAGGTAGACTTCCACAATGTCTCTGGACAGTTTGTTCCAGTGTGTGGTCTGCACAGTAAAGAAGTTCTTCCTCGTATTCAGGTGGAACTTCCTGTGCATCGGTTTCTGCCCACTGCCTCTTGTCCTGTCACTTGGCACCACAGAGAAGAGCCTGGCCTCATCCTCTTGACACCTTCCCTTCAGATAGTTACAGACATTGATAAGATCCCCTCTCAGTCATCTTGATGCTGAACAGGCCCAACTCCCTCAGCCTTTCCTTACAAGAGAGATGCTCCAATCCCTTAATCATCTTTATTGCCCTCTGCTGGACCCACTCCAGGAGCTCCAAGTCTCTGTAGTCCAGAGGAGCTGAGAACTGGACACAGCACTTCTGATGCACCTCACTAGGACTGAGTAGAGGTACAGGATTGTCTCCCTTGACCTACTGGGAGTGCTCTTCCTGATGCAGCCCAGGATACCATTGGCATTTTTTGGCCCCAAGGGCACAGTTTTGGTCATGGACAGCTTGTTGTCCACCTGGACCTCCAGATCCTTCTCTGCAGAGCTGCCTTCCAGCTGGTCAACCCCCAGCCTGTACTGGTGCCTGGGGTTATTCCTTCCCAGGTGCAGGACCTTGCATTTGCCTTTGTTGAACTTCAGACAGTTCTCTGCCCATCTCTCCAGCCTGTCGAGGTGCTTCTGAAGGGCTGCACAATAGTGGAGGTAGATATTAAAATTCTTTTAAGCTGTTAAAAGCTTTAAAACATTTTTTCATGAAAGAACTAAGTGGTTTCAACAAACCACCTTTTCAAGTACCATGATTATTGAAGTGTTTTAGAGCACTTAGGTGAACATTCACATAATGTGTGAGAGATAACTCAATGTTGGATGTTACTTAATAAATTTTCAAGAAATTACTTCTGGCTTTTAGTGTAGTAATCCTTTTGCCAGCTAACTAAAGCCCTAAATCACTCGTTGGTATGCTAAATATATTCAGTAGGTGCACTTATTTCTTAAAAGCATTATGCTTAATCTTCATCCTGTTTGTAGGCAGTTGTGGTCAAAGGTGGCCAGTAGTTTTTAATCTTTGTAGTCTTTTCTGCTGGGTTCATTATTTTGCATACCAGTTGCTTCTCTGGCCTTTGTGT